>NC_088172.1:56245181-56545235 GCF_028769735.1 Zonotrichia leucophrys gambelii
TAAGGATATTTTACACCTCATTTGCTCTTGTCCCTGCAGACACTAGTTTTCATCTCAAAGGTATCACAGAATCAATTAGGTTGGAAAAGACTATCAATTACCTCTGCATCTCTCTCTGCCATCTGACTGGGCACAGGACTGGTTTTCTGACTTTGACACTTAAATTGCATATTAGCAGTAAAGTCAACCTGTAAGTAGACCTGTGGTATAGTCACACACTTGGAAGCTTTCTTGGAATGTTCTTCAAGAGGCCAGTTTGCTATAAACTGACTGATGAACTTTTATGTTAAGTGATGTCCTTTTATATTTCACTATTAGTATTAATCAACATGAAATCAATGCTCAGATTGTTATTGGCATGTACTTTCTGGAGATATAATCACAGGGAGTAGAAGCATTCAGCTTCCATCTTGCTGGGAGTAGACAGTAATTACCTCTAAGTCACAATCTGAAAATCCAATGCTAAGTGATATTGAACCACACAAAAGCTCTTATTACAGCAATAGTCACAAGCACCCAGCCTTGTGGACCTGAGGGAGAGCACCACTATCCAAATGTATAATTGTTGAAAACTTTTAATGCATTAAATGAAAAATCAAGCAGAAATATAGAATATTTCCAACATGTATTTTGAGGAGAGATTTCAAGGAATGGAGTTCTAGAGTTCTGTGTTTAAATTTCAGTAGCTTCCTGATCAAGTATACTACTCAGTCCATAAATGAAAAACCTTGGGGCAAAACAGATCTAATAACCACAGGTTCATCTGGTTTCTAGTAGTCAAACTGGACTGCTTGCTATCTTCAATGTCCTATGGGGCAGGCAGAAAGAAAAATAAGAGATTGAAATTTTTTGGAGATTATTAAAATGGTGGTCCCTTAAAGAACAAAGACTATTTTTAGGGATACAGCACAAATGGATTTTGATGGTTTGATCTTAAATATGCCTTGTACTCTTGCTTTCTATACTACTGTAAGTCTCACTGATTTCATTAGTAGATCGTTGGTCCTGAGCAACTCTTTTCCTTCATGTTTTATCAAAACATTTGCAACCAGCAGAACTGTGGTTTTGGGTCTTGCAGATTTGAAAAGAGAGCAGCTTTTCTACCATAGCCCTTTAGTTTTGCAATGTGGTCTCTCACATTTGATCTTTAAGAACTGATAAAAATGAATCACCTTATGTGTGTAAACTGATCTGCTGAAATTTGTACACATTTGGACAAGTTTTTGACATGTAGCAAAAAGCATAAGCCAGATACATAAGCCAGTCTTACATTTTACTTTAATTCTTCATGGCAACAAACAGGGATATCTTCTCAAATAAAGGTTATCAGATTGTATTAAAATTGGCACATTATCTGCTCTCTTTTGTCTTGAAATGGTGAAACTGATCTGATTGAAATGCGAAGCAATCACCCCTGCTCCCATCCAGATGGAACATTTCAGCCCCAGTTAGTATTTGATAAAGTGGGTGAGAATGAGATTGTACTGTGGCAGTTGCCAGGTAATCTTGAGGTAGTGCCACCTATAATGTCAGCCAACTTTATAGATGACATATGTATTACAGATACAATATTGATTTTATGTAGTTACATGTAATTAGTAATGAGAAAAGTGTTAATTTCATTTACTGTGCCTTTTCTGATCTTTGAAGTTGAAAACATTATCTTCTTAAATACCTAAATACCAAAGGGGCTACTTTGAATAATTTCTTCATTTGGGAAAAAAACAGTCCAGTTATTTCCCATGCCAAGGGTAAGCTGATCTTTATGGTGCAGAAGAACAGATCATCATTGACCCATTAATGAACAGTTATGTAGCTATCAGAATAAGAGGATTTAGTCATGTTGCTTTAGCCATGATTTATAAGTACAAAGTATATGAAATATAAATATTTTTTAATTAAACTCCCAAATTTAATTTGTTTCCATTCAGCCTTGTGCAAGATATTTTCAGCTAATTTACTGTTATTGGCCATGGAATGAAGACACATCTTCCCACCAGCACTATAGGGAAAGGCTTTCCCTTCAGAACCGGAAGCAAAACCTGTAGCTACCATAACCCTTCCCAATACACAAGTTAACACACCTCACATATTCCATGCAGTTGTTGGATGCTTCAGTGCATGTACATACACTCTCTGAGGAGGGCAGCAGCAATTCCTGTAATCTTTTCCTTCCTTTCTTGCTTCTTAAAGGCTCTTCCTGTAAATTGCAGTTAGCCACTGTAGTACTTGCAAAGCTGTGGGCACACCCCATGGTACCTTACTGCCTGAGATGCCAACAATATAAAAAATTGTTAAGGCCACTCTTTATATAAAGCTCACATAATTTCATATAAATACATTAGAACACTCTAGTGCAGTCAGGTCTGGTTCAAGAAAATTCCAGCTCAGCAGAAAACTTATTGTGTTGTGTGCGAACAGTTTTCTTTGTGATTTGTGTCAGAATTATGAGAAAGAACATCTTCAGTGCAAGCTGCATTGTTGGTGGAGTATATACAGGCAGTTAAATCACTTTTATTTCCTTGATGTTCTTGTGATTTGTTCTTTTTGTTTGATTGGTGTGAGATTTTTCCATTTACAATTGGTGGCAGAGCAGATGGCAAAGGCTTAGCTTGGTCTAATACGTCCATAAACTAAGCAAACCTGTCAGTGAGCCTTGCTTCCAGCTGGCCTATTCCACTTTGAGAAAGATTTTTCTTCCACTGGAATCAACCTCAAAAATATAATTTTAAGAAGAAATGAGTATCTCTACTTGGAGCAAAATTTAACAGTTCTGATGTTCTCTCTAAGTTCACTGTAGAACTTCTCCTTTAGGGGAGGAAGGCAATAATTTGGGATTCTCTCCTCCACAAGGCAGTGTTTTTTCGTGAAACTTGTAGGAATTCTTCAGTTTTGCTGTTTCTGCTCTCCTGTCATTAAAAGGTGTTTTAGGGAAGTAGGGAGTGGCAGGAAGCTGGCAAAATCATAGAGACATCAGTTCTGCATGACTTCATTAAGCAAGTCACATGATTAAGTGCAGTCTCAAGTTCTCTTCAAGTTTCAAAAAACAAACAAACAAAAGCAAATAAAATACCTTACATTTTTGCACCCATTGGATTTGAGCTAACTCCTAAGTGTCTTCTGACACAGTAACTTCAGAAGTTATTTCTGTGGTTATTTCTACTGCCAGGTGTGCCCACTGTGTGTCAACACAAACAACCTTGCACAGATAGACAGCAAAGACAGGCTTTACCCCAAAACAATATTTGAACAGGAAACACAGGTAAAACAAACTTCAGTGTTGCTTATTTCTTAGCTAAAGAAATTATGAAATGCACTGCTTAAAAGATTTCTAAAAGTCCACATATCAGGTCTGAGGCAGAGCTGGGAACAGAAAACTTCTGAGCCACAGTTCAGTGCATTCACCACTGCTCAGTGCATTCACCACAGCTCATCCTTCCTTTCCAGAGGACTACCACGTAGGAAAATATTATTCAAAGCTGCTGACAAGTCCAACTAGCTGTTTTTCTAACAAATGAAGGAGTGGCAGTTGGCAAAAGGTGATAATAGTACTGGGCAGCAAAGATTGTAACTGCCTGTGCCATACACTGTATTGAACATTTTATCTCTAAATGCTTCCTTAGAGAAGCACAAACAAGAATACAAAGGAAGTGGAAATCTGACACCTGCTTATCATTTATAATACTCATTATATTTTTGGGACAGCCGTCTTTGGCAAGGTGAGTTATTTTATTTATAGGCAGGAGCTGCTCATGATTTGCATGGTAATGCATTCACATCTGCAAAGCCTATAAATTAGCCTCCAGCTCATTACAGCAATGCCATTGTCCTACTTGCCAGTATGTAATCTGAACCCAAATGTTTCAGATGTCCACAAAATAAAACCAGCCTGAGGGAAGAGCTTCGCCGTTGCAGTATTAGCACACCAAAATAAAAAAAAAAAAAAAAAAAAAAAAAAGAAAGAAAAAAGCAGCTTCATAGAAGATTAAGTCACTTACTTGGCTGTGCATTCTGATTTTATCCTAATGTGTCATACTTGAGCACTTGTATTATTATTACTGTTTCAAGTCTGGTTGTGCACAGCTCTCTGAAACAGATGCTGATGTCCTTTATTTTGGTGAACTTTATAAAGACAATCCCTACTTCCAGGTAGTCAAGAGTTTACAATTATGTCAAGATTTTGCCTCTTCATTAAGCCACCAAAAAGATGAAATGCAGCATAGATAAAGGAGGCATGTGGAGCACATATCCCCTTCCATCCAGATATGCAGATGTCTCTTATGTTAATTCACTTTGTCAAAGGTCACTGGGTGGTCAAAGATTGCTGTACCCCGAGTTCAGCTTCTGAAACATCTGAGGATCAGCTTTGCTGTGGTGGGTATGAAGAAGAGGGCTCTCCACTAAACTTGGATAAATGCTGGTTCACTATTATATCTTCCATCTGGCACATGAACATACCCATCCTTAAAAAAGAGAAAACTGAAACCCTTACAGTCACAAGCCCTGCCTACATCATTGGAAAGGTCTTTAACAGGGTGACAATGCCGCTGTCAGCAAGATCTCACCCACTGCCCAGACCTGCTTCTGCATTACCCTACCGCTTACCTCCTCTGGCTTTTTCATCTCTTCCATCCAACCTCTCCACCTACTCTTCCTTGGCTGTAGAGTCCTTGAAAACCTCTCTTCTTTGCTGGCCAACTCTTATAAGTAAATTACTGCAAATGAGAAGAAGGCCTGAAATAAGGGAGCTTCAGCAAAAGCTTCAGAGTGAAAGGGGGCAAGGCACAGGTCACTGCACAAGTGGGATGTTGGATTCAGGATCCTGATGTGCCTGCATGCAGGATGTGCACCAGTATATAAAATTTCTGTATTGAATTCTGGTTGATAATAATAACCGGTTATTTATTTATTTACTGTAGCTCTCTTGTTTGTCTCAGTAGGTGGGAGAGCAGCAGAAAAACAGGGCTCTGCATGAGTCATAACCCAGAAAAAGCTCTGCTGAGAATACAGCTCACACTCTTCTGCAGTGTAGCCCAGGTGATAAGCATCAGTGTTGCTATTCTCTCCATGTTGTTGGTCTCATATTGCTATGAATGATACTACTCACTGTAATGTAGTCTAATATTCACTGTGCTGTATTCAAATGGAGCTGTAGAGGCAGATATTTAGGGATGTCCCCATTTCATTTTCTTCTTTTCCATGCTAACATGAGAGAAAGGAAATGCAGCATAAAGAAAAAGAAATACTTGTTTAGAACAAACATAGAAACATAAAACTAAAAGGTGTTACTTCTAAATCCAGGATTTTGACCTCACTTCTGTTCAGTTGTACTTTTGATCTTGCAAAGAATTGCACAAGGCTAAATACAGCTATGGGCCCAGAGAGGGTTTATACATCTCTGCTGCATATCCCACTGCATGAGTGGGCAGTACCCACTTATGAGCCACAGCCTGTCACCCCTGCAAACAGCAGCCAGCTGACAGGTCTTTCTTTTAAACATAGGACAGTCCTTGTGAACTCTGTGGGACTTTTCTAGCAAAGAGCTGGGCACAGACTAAGGGAACGAGAAGGCCTGGTGCTCTCCCTGAAATCTGCAGTTCCAGCGCATGTTTAAAGGCAGCCTTCCTGCTCACAGTGGAAGTCAGGCTGCTCAGTGCTGAGTCCGGAATGAACTTCTCACACAGGGTCCCTGGAGTGGTCACTGCTGGATGTGGACGACTTCACACATCCAGGGTGCTCTGAATGTGCCAGGCTGGGGATGGCAGCTAGCACTGATCTGGGTACCTCTCACCCTCACATCTGTCTCACCCAGAAACTGAAGACTATTTGGGGCTGCTGAACCATATCCATATCCAGCCATATCCAGCCCTGCATGTCCCAGAGGGAGTGAGCAAGCTCTGGATGTCCTTGGAGCTGCCCTCTTAGGCTGAATTTCTGCACTGGTCATTCATTTCACACACTGGCCTCCTCCTGGCCTTCATCAGACTGTACAAACAGACTGAGCAGATGAAAGGGATTTCAGTATTTGAGTAGTTTATCACTGCTTCCCATGTTTAATGTGCTTCTATTCCTAGGAGAATGGAGTACGGGATACTCTTGGTGTTGCTGTTTAGATACTGCACTAAGAAGTAAGGTGCCTGTGGCTGCACAGAGCTGATTCCTGTCCCATTTCTAATTGCCTTCACTCTCTAAACATGGCATAATCTCCTTTACAATAGTATGTGTGGGGAAAAAAAATTAGTAGCATTTTCATTCAGACCCCCTGTGATAAAGACTCCTTTTCCTTTTCCTCTGTCTATTGTGCTTTAAACTTTTACTGAACCTATATTTTGTACCTAGTTTCTTCATGCTTTGTACTACTGAGATCCAAGTAATTATTTCTTCACAAATGGTAGCAAAAGAAGCACGAAAATACTAGAAAGAGGCATGCTGTAAAGAGAGTTTAAAAACATACATTTTCCTCTGTGTGTATTTAGCAGTTTCCATCTTTGCCATATGTTCTTTTCCTCATCATTTTGCCTTTTAGATTGTTCTTTAACACTTGCCTGTTTTCTTGCTTCTACAACAGAAGGGGAATTGATCTTTCATTTGTTCTGCAAATATTCCTGATTGTCCCAGGTTTTATAACCCCATCTGTTATTGAGTGATCAATTAAAGTCTCGTGGTCTCACTTTTCCAACGGATCATGCTATACCACAGACTATATTTCATAGTAATTGCTATCTACTGTATGATGTGTAAATGAGAGAGAGAGGAGCAAAAAGACAAGGGTATTTTTCCCTTGCCTACCATTCCTCTCTTTCTCTGTAAGCACATATCTTCAGTGCTTACTTTTTATCAATGACAGCATTTAAACTAAATCCCTCATCTCCACTCTTTTCTACATGGGTCCACTGCTTGTACCTCAGTGTTTGCTACTACAAAGCACAAAAGCTTTGAGCTTTTGAGCTTACAAAATAAGCTCACCAACACTTGAGGGAAATAGGTAGATGCGGTCACACTTCCTTGCAAACATCCCCAAAATAGAAACTTCTCTGCCCAAGCAGTATTTCCCTGTTCTCTCTCATCCATCTCCCAGCCCTTTCTTACTGCTCTCAATAGTTACTCTTGGTCATGTATGTGTTAACTCTGTATGTAGCTTTAAAATTACTTCTCCCATATTTTTAGGCATATACAACATCATGTTCTGCACAGTCCTGTTTCCTCTTCCTGCACTCAACTGTCTGTCACAGCAAGGAGCTTAAGAAAGACACGCTTTTAAAATTAGAGGTGCAGCATGGTTTCTGCAAGGGGAAGCTAAGCCCCACAAGTGTGATCAGCCTGGTGTGAAGAAGGTGAGTTGTCTGCAGCAGGATGAATAGATGGAAATTTCTACTCTCTGTCCAGCACAATGGGAGAGAAAACTCAGAATTATAACTATTTATATGGTTATGCTTTTCTTAATAATAGAGCAAAGTGGGTCATTGCCAGGGAGAAACACAGAAGCAGTTCCTGGTGGAACAAGGCTTGGGAGAAATTGCGTCAGAAGCAGCACCCCTGATTTGCCCCTGAAAATAATGACTCAAAGTATTGACGTTCATGCATGCTGTGTTAATCCAGTGTCATATCCACATGTGATGCTAATTTAGAGTTGTGATCTCTCATCTGAGTATGTGCTTAAAGACCAGACTGTATCTCTGAAATCAGGCCTCAGTGAGCTGAGCTATTGGGTGAGTCATTTATAAAAGCTCAACAGAGACTTCAATGTGGAGCTGTTCAATCGAAGGTACTCTGTCTTCTTCTGGAAGTGCAGGTGGTGATTACGTTTACCCAAAAAGCTCCTGATGTCATTCCTGGGAACCAAGATGCTGTTTCACACGAGCTAACTGTGCTGAGGCTGGAAAGCACAAAAATGGCAATTCTACAATACCATGTGGGCAGCTCTGAGATACATGTGGCTTTTACGGAGAAGAAGGAGGAATGGAGACAGGAAATACAGACTGATGCAAGAAAATGCAAATGTTGGTGGAAAGAAAAACTGTATATCTATCATGCCAATTTTTCCATGAGATTTTGGAATGAAAAACTCTCAGAAATAGGGAGTTAAATGCATACATACATACATACATACACATACATACATACGTACATACATACATACATATATATACACACAGAGGTCTGTCTGGGTGTGTGTATATGTATATAAAGGTAAAATCTCAGGGCTAAGAATGGGCAGCAGTATAGGGGCTCCCATCTCCCTAAATGAACTCAAGCCCGTGGATGGAAGGCAGTGCCACACTCCCACTGGAAGGCATACAGGTGCTAGGCCGTGCCTTGCACACACCAGTGGTGCAGGTGTCTGGGTGGAAGCTAACTCCATGGGCTGGGTGACCCTTCATCATCAGTGGTGAGACAATCAGACACTTCATTTCAGCCTCAGTCTAAAACATCTGAGTGAGAGTAACTCCACTTTAGGTCCTTGGCCTGCAGTTTCAGGGGAGATGAGCACCTAAAAGCCAGAGAGTCATAGAATCATTTAGGTTGGAAAAGATGTGTATGAACATTAAGTCCAGCTATTAACCCAGCACTGCCAAGTCCACCAACAAATCATTTTCCCAAGTGCCATATGTACATACCTTTTAAATACCTCCAGAGTTGGTGACTCAACCACTTTCCTGGGCATCATGTTCTAGTGACTGACAACCCTTTCCATGAAGAATTTTTTCCTAGTAGCCAATCTAAACCTCCTCTGATGCAACTGGAGGGCTTTTCCTCTTGTATTGTCACTTGATACCTGGGAGAAGAGACTGACCCCCACCTGGCTACACTCTTCTTTCAGGGACTTGTGAAGAGCAATAAGGTCACCCTGACCTTCCACTTCTCCAGCCTAAATTTTCCCAGCTCCCTCAGCTGCTCCTCATAGGACTTGTGCTCCAGATCCTTCCCCAACCTCACTACCCTTCTCTGGACTGGCTCCAGTACCTTCTTGTAATGAGGGGCCCAGAACTCAACACAGGATTTGAAGTGTGGCCTTACCAGTGCTGAGTAGAAGGGGACAGTCCCTGCCCTGGTCCTACTGGCCACATTATTCCTGATGCAGGCCAGGATGCCACTGGCCTTCTAGACCACCTGTCTTGTTGCCAGAGGAGCAGAAATAAGGATGGCTGAAAGGGCCCCAATGAGCATGGCCAAGCTGCTCAGGAGGCTCCGGGGTGCTGGGCAGAGTGTCCTGGGACATGATAACCTCCTCCGTGGTCAGGGAATCTTGGTGGGAGGCCGCCCTGTCCCCTGGATCGCATCCCCTGTACCAGCTTTCCCCAGGTGTCTCCTGCCCCAGGATCCCATTCCCGATCCCATTCCCGATCCCAGCTTTCCCCAGGTGTCTCTGCCCCAGGATCCCATTCCCGATCCCATTCCCGATCCCAGCTTTCCCCAGGTGTCTCCTGCCCCCTGGCGGCAGAGGCGCCGCCGGCCCCGGCCCCGCCCCGCTGCCCCAGACAGCCGCGGCGCTGTGTTTAAATAAAACAGCGTCAGCGCAGGAGAAATCTTAGGTATGAAGGGGGGTTTACGTGAAGAAAGATTTCCAGTTTTGCATCTGATCTTGCACAAATGTGATATTTTCCAAGACACATCTTCTCTTGATTTATCAGATGTGAATACAAAAGTCAGAAGAAACACAAGCATGCTGCTCTGCAAGAATTAATAAATCTTTCCTGTTCTTGAGTAAACCGAAGTTTATCTTTCAAGAAAACAAAGTTAAAAGCCAGAAAAACCCTCTGGCCCCTCAAGCAAAAGTACACACTGTACCTTGGGTTTTCTTGGAGGGATGGTTCAAGTGAATAGCAACTTGAGGAAAAAACATTCACACACTGCACCAAGCTCCCACTCCTACATGAATAGTTCCAGTGTTAGCCAGGCTATTGCTAGCACTTTCTAACATCACACATGAAGATGGCCAATTTGCAACCTTGGAAAAGGGTTTATGAACAAAATTGAAATCAATAAGGAGATCAAGGACAACACAGTTCTTTATTTGATGATTTCTTTTCTTACATTTTGGACATGCAAATGAGAGAATGAGGCAAAGGAGGAAAAGTTGCAGCAACAAGTTCATAGAACTTAGTTGTCTGGAGACCCTCATTATTCTGTGGGTATGATCTAAGTGAGCCTGAGGTCTTTAGAGAGCTTTGGGGTAAAATCCCTGCCACCTGTGGTTCTGCTATTTCCTTTACTTGATGCAGAATTTCACCCAGTACAACTTCAGGACAATAGAGAGATCTTCGCACAACCTAAGGGTAGAAAACTTGAGTTGGCAAGCACATGTGCACCTTTACAACTGTATGGCAACCATGAGCACTGCATGCTCAGAAGGAGGACTCTTTACTACTACCCTTTTATTTATAAGATTTTAGGTCATCTCAGGCTGACGGAGTCACACAAGTTGTCCCTTGCAGGAATGAGAAAGGGTTAGTCACACCTCTGCAGGCTGAACTGTTGCCCAAGTATTATCACAAGGCTTTTGAAGTAGGCTCCACGGCACATCAATTGCAGAGAGCCTGCTTATTTCATCTATGCCAGCCCCAGAGGAGTCTGTAATGTAAACTAAGGGCTACTAACAAGAGCTGGCCAGAAAAATTGCTTTCTTATAAATTCACATAATGGCAGCTTTTGAGCACACATGAGGAAATTGAAGTTAGATCTGGAAACACTGATGGAGTGGTTGTTGTGGGTTATACAAATTACATCCCATGCCTGTCCTGTTTTATGGGTTGAGTGACTACCCTGTTTAGGTGATGTTAATTAGGTGGCTGTGATGCCTGAAGAGTGATTAAGTAGAATTGGGGCACTTGGACGTGGAGGAAAGTGAGCATAAGACGCTGCTGAAGGACAACACCCATGAATCACAAAGGAATTGGATTTACAACAGATATTCAGTCTGTGGACTTGTTTTTTCTGATTCTTTTTTTTTTTATCTGAGAGGTAAACAGGCTAGAGAAAAAGAGCCATGTAAAATGGATAAAGGAAAGCACCCAGTCCCTGAGGGGATTCTGCAGGGCAGAGGGATGCCCTTGGCACTGTGCACCCCCTGTGTCCCACTCCCCTCCCCTCACCCCAAATGTACTCTTGGCAACCAGCCTGCAGATTCCCACTGGTGTATTTCAAAGCCTGTGAGAGCCCAGCCATACCTGTCTGGGCTGGAGCTGATCCCTGACCTTCTCTCAGTGCTACTTAGTTTTCTCTGATAGCTAGGTGAATGATTGCCAGCACCAGTAAATGATTTACTACATGTAAAGCACTGTCTGCTAGAGAGGCATATCCCTTGTTACACTGCAGAGAAAAAAATATTTCTATAGGGCCACAAAGATTATGAAATTACTTTTTTATTTGCATAATAAATAAATAAAGGTAAGGGTAGTGGTGGTGAAAGTAGCTTATGATACTTTTTAACATGGCCAAAGATAAAACTGGGGAAAGTGTTATTTTCATTAGTACAGAGCATGTAGCATGTAGCTGTTCACAGCTGAAGATAATGTACATTTGTCAGTGCAGCTTGATCCAGAATGCCCAGCTACATTCAGACTGGTTTGGTGTTTAGGAAAGCAAACCTCCTGTTTGTTTTAGTATGTATTAGGGCATCTTTTCCTCATAATCACAGCACTACTTGTTTTTCATGCGTGTATCATTACAGCCCCACAGAGCTGACTCCTACCATCTGGTCTCTGGAAGATGTGGGTTATACAGCCCAGAGGTGAGAAAAGCTGCATATGTTGCTGGAGCTGCCTGTTTTGCTGCAGGAGGCACTGGTTTGTTAGTTCTCTAGATCTCTTTGCTAATATATCCAAGTGTCATTGGGACTGAAGGCAGACAACTTCATTGACTATGTTATAGGCCCTCACTCACACAGAATGGAATCTTTGGGGTATTCTCTTTTAACTTCAGCTGGATTTCCTAGTTGTTGAAAAGCCGAGGATTAAAGAAGAAAAGAGAAGATGGCATTTCTTTCTTCATGGCATCACAGGGAGTACGAGGATAGGCCACAGGCAACACAAGCCACGAATGCCAGAGGCGGATTTGGAGGCTGCCCTCAGAGTTTCTCATCACACCACTGGAGCATCTGGGCACTGAGGCACTCCAGGTATAGGACAGCCTTGGGAAACCAAGTGATACAATGTCATGGTTTGACACACAATTACTAAAAATTGGAGCCAGCTCTATACTCCTGTCTGAACTGGGGGAACTCCCTTACTTTTGACCTTATAATGAAGACAGCACTTTCCTGAGAGATGCATTTCATCAGTGGATGAAATTTACTCTCACTTCTGTTCCAACAGCACTCAATTTCTGAAGAAAGTACTTTCTGAAGAATTTCTGAAGAAAACACTTTCTGCTTCTGAGCAGAAATCTCCTTCTGAGGTGACTTGAATGCTGATAGTGAGACTGCTGGAAAATGACTGCTTGGCACTGCACAAATGAAGCTTTGCTGTAGTGACAAAAAGAGGGGATCATAGTGCCCAGTTCTGCATTACTTCTCTGGCATGCAAAACCTGTGTGCTGATGACATGGGCTTGCAAGTGGTTTTGCAGGCGGTAAATTTTATTTATGGCTCTGCTTTATTATGAATTTGGAATGAAGTCTGAACAGTGGGAATGAACATCAAAAGGATGTTGAGAGAGCTGGTGATATGAGGTACCCTGCCTGAGACTTTTTGCAGCTTGCCTATAGTGATATCATCTTATTGTTCTGATTTTAGTATCTCAGTCCATTCCCTAATATTTGGCAGCAGTCAGTACTCAGATGTCACTCCTCACAGGACACCTCCCATGAATATCTCTTGAGGAATTGGCATTGGGCACAGTTTAATTATATGTGACATAGGTGTGACAAAATCCCATTTTATACAGTCCAACAAGAACTCACATGCTCCCATTCTCCATGAAGCACATGTAATCCCCCTCACCCGCTATTATTTTCAGTCCTTCACATCTCAGAGATTTGTCTTCCTAATGTCTTTGGTGAGGCCTGGAAGCTGCTCCAGGACTCAATCAAATATGTGTGAGTTGTGTGCCCAAAACACACATTTCTCTAGTCCTGTCATGGGCATGTGTCTGCTCAGACAATGAGCTTGATTTGATGCTGGGCAATGGAGTGACACGATGGGATATGTAGATACCTTATTGTGGAGAAGTGCTTCTCCTATGACCAAAATGGTGGGTGTCCATTTATGCCATGTGATGGGTAAACATTCATTTTGGTCATCTGGCATCTTGCAGTGCATTTCCACACATGGAATGGGAAAGGATCAGGGCCCATGGGTCCTGAGTACCACTGCTGGGCTCTGTTCAGTGCCCAGAACAGACTGCTTGGAAGCCAGAGCACAAGTGCAGTGAAACACTCATTAGATGGCCATTAGGAAACATGCATTTGTTTAATGCTGAGTGTGACGTGAAACAAATTATGGTTTCCTAGTTAATAATGTCATATTCTCATCCTCAAATGACACCTTTCTTTAAGGTGTCTCTTTTATTTGTCAACCGCAAAGGCAACTTTTTGCTAGCTTTTGGTACCTGCAGTGGCTAACACCATCAGTATTATCAGTGTTGGGCAATGCTGGTCGGTCTATCAGAGAGGAGGACGATGATCTCCAGCGCCCACGAGGAAGGCAGGGCTGGTGGAACCCCGAGAACCGCAAGGTTTTTCGCTGCGGTTGCGTTTTTTGCGGTGTCTGTGCCACGACGGCGGAGCGGCAGCGGGTGCGGGAGGGTGGCGGACAGCGGGAGGAGAAGTGCGAGGCTGAGCCCGGTCGGGCCGAGCGAGGGCCCGGGGCCGAGCGGGGCCGGGCCGGGCTGAGCGGAGCGGGCTGGGCCTCGCTCCCTCCGCGCTCTCCGCCGGCCCCACCGGTCGGGGCTGCCGGCGGCGGCAGGCTTAGTCAGAGGAATGTGGGTGGAACTCCCTCCTCCCCGGCGCCTTAAAACCCCGCTCGGACCGGCCCGCTCGCAGTCTCCCGTCCCGGCGGAGCGTCCCCGCCGCACCACACCCGCGACGCCCGGGCTCGCTGGGCGCGCCGCCGGCCGGGCACGATGGTGGTGTGCGGCCTCGCCTGCTGGAGGTGCAGGTGGCTCCTGCCCCTGCTGCTGGGCCTGGCCATCATCATGGGCATCATAGCCCTGGCGGGCCGCGGCTGGCTGGAGTCCGAGTCGGAGCCCTACGTGCAGCAAGCGTCGCTGTGGGAGAGCTGCACGCGGGGCGAGGAGGACCTCAACTGGAACTGCGAGTCCCTGATGGACTACGGTGAGTGAGGGGCCCGCCGCGGAACCGGGGCAGCGGTGCCAGGCTACCGACCTCCCTAACTCTGCTGGGGAGCGGCTGCTTTCTGGAATGGAGTACCCATGCTGTTTCGGGGCTTAAACCAGTACCGAAACACAGGGCTAGACTACTCCCGAGCGACTTTTTTTTTTTTTTTTTTAATCCGTACAACACTGAGAAGCCGGGGTGTTGATACTTTGGGTTTTTCTCAAGTTATTTTACAACCAAAGTAAGATAGCAGCTGGCTCCAAGTCTGTGTGTTTGCTGCCCCTGAGCTCTCATCGGGCTGAGGTGCCAGAGCCTTACCTGGCTGCTCCCTCCCTGTGCCGCGGGATTCCCTGGTCAGACGGCCAGTGTGGAAACCTCCATGCAGGACCACGCCTGGACAGCAGTGAAATGGTATTTCCCCGACGCTTTGGGGGAAGAGAGCACCTTAATTTAACCCTCCTGGCCAAGGGAGTGCAGCTATTAAAATGCCTCCTGACCCGCAGCTTAAAATGGTCTGATGTGGGTTCGAAGGCAGGAAGAAAAAATGCTCTTTCCTTTGTACCTCTCTGTTGCACTGGGGCCTAAATCAGGGCTAAGTGTGCCTCTGTTTTAACTTGTTTAGCTGCTTCTGTATCTGGCATCCCCACTGTAACATTCTTACTGCACACTCTCAGTTTCTAGGTCTTTTGGGGGACTTTTTGTTTTATTGCTAGGACACGTGGGTCTGATTACATCTGCTTTTCCCTCAAACAAAATATTTCTGGACAAATAAGCAGACCCGCCTTAAGATCTTGGATGAGGGTTCTTTAGGGACTGGGGGGCTGGAAGGGTGTGTTTCAGCTGGGAGAGCTGGGACTGTTTCCCTGCGCAGATCCCTTGCTGCCTGAGCACGGCAGACTCACTTCCAGAAGCTTTTCATTGCAGCACTCATGCACAAGCTAAGTCCTGAGTACGCTGTAAGAGAAGTGGCTTTGTTTCTCAGCTGGATGATGACTTGGGGCCTTACTGCAGGTAGAAGAAATCTGGCTAGTGAGATGAAAATATCCATCTCCCCCATCAGACAGAGAAGGAAAGCTAGTGCAGAGTTGCTGAAATTTGCATTGCACAGGGGAAAAGTGCTAATACAGTACAGCCACTGGAATTTGTTTTCTCCTGTAGTGACACGGCTTCACACGTCCCTGAGTACTGATGGGTGTGTGCTTTGCGTCAGCCCTCAGCACTGTGGGACAAAAGCAGTTTTCTGCACTTTTTTCCTTGTTAACAGGCTGACACAGAAGAACAGTATCCTCGACTTCACTTGTTTATGTCTTGGCTTATTTAAACCAAAACTTATTTAAATCCCTGGCTTATTTATATGAATTTGCCTGTTCTCAAATTTTCATAACATCAGTGCCACTGTCTACTCAAATAGTATTTGCATCTAGAGACAGGATGTAACACATGAATTCAGGTTTGATTTGTTTTGTTTTCTTTTCTTCTATGCTAATGCAATTACTTTCAAAATAGGTGAGGGCATTTACAAAGGAAAAAATGCCTAGCAGGCATTTATAGCACTGAAGCAGGAAAATAAAGGTTAACTAATTGAGATGCATAACTTGTGTTTTGCATACAATAATTGCTGTGCACTAACCATCCTGCACCTCTCCTGATGAAATGAAGACTTCAGAGTGGATCTCCATTAACAGATTTTGCCATTAGACAAATTCTTAATTGACCTGTGGCATGTGTATGAGGAAGAGGTAGAAAAAAAAGGAGGCGAGTCACTTATTTTAAATGAGGGGAAAGGGGCAGGAAAAGACAAACAAAGATTTGCAAATAGGTGTCTCCTAAACTGCATAGCTCCTTAATGAACATTTGCAAATACCACATGAGAGGGCAAAAGTGAAAGGGAAAAAGAAGAGTGGGATGTCATGTGGCAGGGAGACAGGGAAGGGATTTTGTTTGGAGTTCTGTGCTGGTTTGTGTCTGGGAAGTGCCCTGGCTGGCAGTGTCTATGTTTTATCAAAATGTTGCAAAGCAGAAGTGCTGTAGTGCACTAGAATATGACTCAAGATGACTAAGTCTGGACCATTGCAGGATTTAACTGTTGACTGTGTGTTTAAAACATATCAGCAAGCCATCAGCTATGACAAAGATTATTTGCACTGTGTAACTTGGAAAGGATGATTGTCTTTATAGTGATGAGATTGTAAGTTTAGGAGCAATATTTATGGATGGCTGCACCCTCCTGGTTCTGAATGACTGGTCCCAGTGACCTTGCTTTGAATTAACACTGTAAAAGATGGGTGTGTATATATGCAGTAAAGGTAACCTCATTAGGTTAACTCCTTCTTAACACTAAGAGCCAATTGGTATTCATTTGGTATGTACCAGACAACAAAGAATAAGGGAAGCATTTTTCTGGATCCTTAGTAAGTGCCAGAAAAAAAAAAAAAAAAGGAGCCCAGCCTTTGTGAATCATGTTTCACTGGAGCTGTGCCACTGTACCTATGTTCCTAGAGGCATGGACTTTGATACCACAGATTATTGGTGAAACTGAGTGCATGTGAAGACTTCACTGAGGGGCCAGGTAAATAAAGGAGGAATGTGAGGTGTGTGCTTACCTTTTCAATACACCTCTTTTCAGGCACACTTTTGTCCGATTTACAAACACCAGGATGCATTCAAGACAAGCTAACATCGTGTGTAGTGTCAGGCAAGTGCAGGCACTTGGGAAATGCTGATGGGAAAGGTGTAGCAGTTGGCGTCCCTGCCTACACCCAGAAAACACTTACTGCAACTTCCTGGTAAATTGCAGTGAAATGTGAGGCTGGTGTTGCTGCCAGTGCACTTTGCTGGCTCCTGAGCAGGCACACTTCTGCTGCTAACAATTCAGAGACTAAAAGCTGGAAATGTGTAGGATTGTGCCTCTCCTCATGTCTCAACTGAAGCCAGGTTTATACTAGAAGACTTGCATTTAATATTTTGGTAGTTTAGTAATTGCTTTTCTTGCACTCCTAAAGCCAAAACAGATTGTGATTCCCAGTATTAATTTCCAACCTGCCCTCCCAGCAAACCTTGGATTCTGGGGTCCTCTGTGCTCATGGTGGGTATGCACATAGCTTCGTCTCAGCAGTCATGCTACCATGGAAGTTCACACATTACCTGAGCAAGAAAGTAGTGCTGACACTGCTCTTTTGCTTTGTGTTGTCCTTTATGACATCAAAAAAGTCCAGTATTTTTGGACATTCTGTGTAATGGGCTCTTGAGGCCAAGCAAGGACTGCTACTGCCATTTACATACACAAGAATATTACAGCTACATTGCAAAAACATGGCCAGTCTCTGCAGGTTGTGATAAAAGCTTCCACTTATTCACAAGCTAACAAACTAGCTTCAGCTCCTGGAAGTGAATGAACAAATATGACAGTCTTGTTAGTTCAAATCCTGTAGCAGTTCATCTTCCTGCTAGACTCTTTTCACAGCCCTTTTATTGATTTCTGAAGAGAAATCTAGATTTAAATTTCTTAGCCTGTAGAGATTCCACCTCCTCCCTGGTGAGGCTGAGGCATGGCCAGATGAACTCAGGAAACACACTTAATGCTAAGGCACTGTTGCTTGCTTTCTTTTAATTTCATCATATTACTGGTGCTCATCATTAACATTTAGTAATCATGACCCCTCCTAGTTATTTGCATGATAACATTTGCAGCTGAGTTCCTTCCCATAGTAATCATTAATGTAATGTAATGCTATGTAATAAAACTCTTAAGCCTTTGTAATAATTACAGACCTTCTGAACAGTTGTTTTTTAAATGTTCTTTCAACACCACCTAATAGATAAATACTCTTCTGCTGATTAGATGCAAAGAACTTGACTATTCTTTGAGGCCAAGCTGACCTGGAAACACTAATATCCCCAACTATTTTCTCTGCTTTTCTGCTCTCCAATTCTTCTGCCTTTCTATTTATGCAGCTCCAAATCACTGTGGTGTTTTTGGTTGATTTCATAAACATACATCATATTTATGTTTATTTTGCACAAGAAATACTCTCTCTGACAAATGAATGGGTCTGTGAATTTTCTATTTTTATGGAAAAGCTTAAATTCTGGCTAAATATCTTATGATTACAAGGTACTTTTGAGCATAAACCATATAGAAAAGGGGGCTAATCTGTCATTCTCTGACTTTGAGCAGGGCTCTCCAGCTCTCATGGCAGCAAACAGTGAGAGGGTCAACCTCCACCTCTCCCCTCCTGGCAGCTGGAAGTTGTAGGGGGAGGATCTTTCAGAAAGACAGGAGGGCTGGGTGCCTGTAGGGACTCTGTCAGCTCTCAGAAGCCTTTAGGAGGAAAAGGAGCTGGGAAAGCCTGACTTGATTGGTGTGGGGATGAGGGAGATCCTTCATGGAAAAGCAGCAATTTCAGTTTTGGCTCTGCAGCAGCCCCTCTGGTGAAAACTCTCCCTGCTGGTGGGGGTGGCAACAGGTCATGTGGATAAGGAAAATCCCAGGGCTGCACCCTATGCTTGGGAAAGGTGCACCCTCCCACCCCAGTCTCTCCCATCAGTCACTTATTAAGAGACCTATATATATATACACAATGTAAGAGAAATCTCAAAAATTAAGTGTAAGTCCTGTGATTCCCACAGGGGATCAAGTGTCTGGCTGATGGTTCAGTGGCTGACTACACTCACCCAGCCCAGAGCACACCCATCTAGTGCTGTGGGCAGCCCCTATGACTCAATCTTATCAGGTCTTGTCAGCATCAACCTGCTGCAAAGAGCTGTTGGAAAAGATAATCCTGCTGAACAAAGAGCAGAAGGTCCTGGGTCACCATTACTGAGCTCTGTCACATATGAGCACAAAACTCACTGAGTTTCATGATGGTGCTACCTACTGCTGCCTTGTTTCTGAAGACCTGAAGCAAAGCTGAGCTTGATATTAATCTTCCTGACAAGATATCTCCTGCAGCTATATGTGTTGTCATTTTCTTATTGCCAGAGCCAAGAAAATCAATCACTGTGAGCAGAGCCTGGGCTGACCCGTATCCAAAAGCTTATTATGCTTGTAAAGACAGAACAGATGATATGAAAATGGCAGAGAGAGCACTGTGGGCATTCTGCCTTGTACTCCTCCAGCTGTGTTTGTGTTGCTCTAAACCTCAAGGTGTGTAACGTGCAGGTGTATTTGAGTTTACAACTTAAATTTTATCAAACAGATGCCAGATTTGTCCTCCTACATCTTGTCAGCATAAATAATGCATCTGAAAGGGAATATGCTATGGTAACTTGGTGTTCCTTCTTGTGCTTTTTTTTTTTTTTTTTTTTCTTAGTAAGGCAAATATTGATAAAACCTTGTCTAAATCATCTAGTCTGAATGGGTTTTCCTGAGCTGGCTGTGTGTAATGGTTACATATCCCTTTATATTATTTATCACTAAAGAAATCCTATTGTGGAGACAATGATTCAATACCTGTGTTAGATATGGCAGAGAATATTTTGTGTGAAAAGATTTTATCAAACCACTGACGTAGCTCTACCCTCCAGACATCATCAGTCTCCTCCCCACTTCTCCTCAGCATTCCCTCAGGAAAGGGGTATGAGACATGCACAACTAGTTGAAGAAGAAATTTGAGAAGTTTTTACTGTCTTGAGTAGCTCCAGGAAGGGAAAGGGGAAAGAAAGACTTTTCCTTATCTTTTCTGTGTCCATTTTTTTTTTGTCTTCAGGTAGCAGTGGTGCTGGTTAGAAGTTTTGGCAGAGATTTGGTTGATGTATTTTACTGCTGTATTTTACATTTGCTGTTGGGTTAGAAATAAAGAAACCAGTTCAAACAGATCTAATTAAAATAGCTGTAAAACAATGCTTTGCTTTCAGATAGAAAATTGCAGAGAAAAAATGGAGACTACATTAAAAGCAGGACATCTCCAAAGTCACTTCAACTGTGTTGGAATGGACAGCTATGATGAAAGAGATTTTTTTTTTTTCATGTTCTGACCTAGATCTCACTGGCCTCTTTATTCTTACATTAGAGGGAGCTCAGGATCCGGCCCTACCTCTCTCTGAGTGTGTGAAAGTAGAAACCCACAATATGTAGATGTGGGAATTGAACTGTGATGACAGCTGACTGGAAAACAAAGCACTAGCCAGTATGGTTTGGCCCCTGTGGGCAGGTATCCTGCCTCCAGGGCAGGAACACTTTTGCTTGTAGTTGTTTGCACTGGGCTCACCTAAATTGCTTGGTTTCTGAAGAGGACAAGGTGTGTGAGGCCTTTCCACAAGGCCATGTTACTGCCAAAGCAGAATCGCTGGTGATCCTGGATAAACCTCCTGTTTATCCAGGAGGTTTTCCTGCCACTGTTGCCTTGGCCCTGCCTGTGCCAGGTGAGTTCTGGATGCTGGGGCTGCTCCTTTGGAATACAGCCCTTGCTTCATGCCTGAGCCTCGCCAGCATGCAGTAGCTTGAAACTAAGTAGCTTGATACACCCTGTTCCAGCAAATGTCAAAGTAATGATTCAAAGAGGATTCGTCAACTTTTACCTCAGATTTTGCTGTTTCTCCTCCACCTGCTACATTTTACCTGTGAATAGATACTTATTTTCAAGAACATTCTTTTGTCATCTTTTCAGCTATTGCAGGTATATTTCTTTTTGGTCATGCTTATTTTGCTCCACATGCCCTATTCTTGTCATAAACAAACAGAAGTGTTATGCAGACAGCACAATTATTTCCCAGCAGTTATCTCCTGTGGCTTTCAATCTTCCCTGTGCATGGAAGTGCTTTTGTAAACTTGAATATCGAACAGGAGCTGTAGTGATAAAGGACATTGTCAGCAGTTGTGTGCCCTATCTGCTCAGATGTCTGTGGGTGTCTTACAGATACAGAGTTTGAAGGTATTATCTCTCTTGTATGCTGCGTTCTATTCCCTTTTCAGCAAGACAGGTTAGGCAGGGAGTCCTGTGCTGCTCCAGCAGTGATGGTGCCCCCTGCTCTGCAGCTGTGTGCTTTGCAGGCATTCAGCATTGCTCTGACACAAGGACATGCTTCTTACAGTAAAGGATTTCAATAAAAAATGAATGAAGGACCCCAAAGAGCTGCAATGACCTACAGGAGAGTACTGCTGTGTGTAATACCTTCCTTGTTTTCTCTTCAAGGGTGGGGGAGAGCAGCAGCTGCCACATACCTCGTTGGCTTTGTGATCCTGGTCATCTGTTTCGCCCTTGCAGTCATCGCGTTCTCCATCGAGATCCTCCGCTTCAACTTTGTGCGAGGAATTGGAGGCTTGCTCTTTGTTGTTGGTAAGGCTGGGCACAAAGACAAGGTTATTTTAGATGTGAAACGGGCATCAGCAGAAAAACATGCTAGATGGAGCCTCCCTTATGAAATTAGCTGTCTTTGTCTGGTTTATGACTCATTTTCGTGGGAAACAAGGGAAGGCTGAGTTGCGCTCTGAAAGCACAATGGGTAGGGAAGCTCCAGTGGCCTTTGTCAGTTCTCACTTTCCCAAAAGCAATTCATGGGGGTGCCCAACACCTTTGACCCTTCATGTGACATGCTAAGACTTAAGAGCTGTGGGTGCTTCCCACCTTTCTGATGGGAGGAGGAGGAGCAGGGCTGTGGGAGGTAACTGGCTGGGCAGGGTTGCCGGTGCTGGCTGTGGGACAGGGCTGCTCACGGCATGCAGGTATGTGCCTTAGCAACCTGGCAATGGCAGCTGAGGTGCTGCAGCAGCCACATGGGCGTAGGGATCTGCCTGGGACAGAACTCACATACCTCTGTAACAATGCAGATCTGATTGCAGGCCTGAAGCTAATCCTTACATATCTTAAGTATGCACTTATCTCCAGGTACCTTTTCTTAATGGGAACCGTAATATGTTCACTCTAACTTACTCCTGGTTTTCTTTCTTTTCTCTCTCTAGCTGCATTCCAGATCATTGGCTTGGTCATTTACCCAGTGAAATTCACAGAAGACATTCCACTGACAGGAGATAACATGTTCAGCTGGGCCTATGGTTTTGGCTGGGCCAGCACTGTTGTTGTAATAGGTTGTGCTTTCTTCTTCTGCTGCCTCCCCAACTGGGAAGATGAAGTCCTGGGAAACATCAAGCCTACCTATTACTACTCCTCCCCAGAGAGAGCACCATACTTAAATTGAAAGATTAAGTCCAAGTACAGTCAACTGTCAAAACACAGGAGCACCTCTGATGTACATTTGGTGTGATTGTAGGAGACTAAAAAAACTCACCTTATTTTGCCAGTGTATTTCTTACTGTGGCTGGCAATAAATTAGGAAAAACATTGGCATCTTAATCCAAATAGCTTTTTCCCAAAGTATTGTTTACATATTTTCATGTCAATTCAGTTTGGGTGGTTTGCTTGCTCCTTCCCCTCCCAATTAATTGAGTCATCCTTATTTTATTCAAATATTTTCTTATGAATATAGATGATAGTGTTTTAAGTGTAGAAAGGAAAACGAAAGGATTTTAAACAACCCATTAGTGTGTCCTGTGAGGTTTTTTTTTTTCCACCTCTGACAAAATTGCTTTGAATGGAGCTAGGAAAAAACACAGCCTTCCAATGAATGCTTTTTGTTCTGTCAAAGTCAGTCCCAAGAAAGAAACTTCTGTGATACTATCACAGTCATCTGCTGCCTAAAAATCTTCTCATTCCTGTTACTGGGCTGTTGTTGACTACTAGCTATTTGAATTAAGGGGAAAATAAAATTAAAATTTATTTTCCACCAATTGGTGCTGTTGGACAAGGTCTTCTCCAAAGCATGGAGCTGGCGTGTGTAACATAAGAGTGGCTAATGTAACATTGGTGGATTTGTGGCCACAGCAGGACTTGTGATGGAATCACATATGTGTGTTGTAATGGATTCAGATGCTAAACTACATACATTTTTACATGGTATATGAGGGATGCTGATTTAGAAAGTATCTTTGAGCAGAAACATAAACTATTCTATTAGTCCACCTTTGTAAAGTTAGTGTTTCAATTATCAATGTGCTTTGGAGGGAAATTTTAGCATAAGGTGTTTAAAAACCTCTAAAGGTTTCTAACACTGTAGGTACCTCAGAGTCTAGCAAACTTAGGCTGCTTTGTGAGTGAGTAGGGGTAACAGGTAGAAATAGAGAGGCAGTTCTGTGAGCAATGTACGTATGTAAACTTCATACGGACATCAGTGTTGGAGTAATCTGGCTGGCTCCTCATTTGTGTTTCTGCAGCCAGCAGTTCCAAATAAATATTCCAGCGAGGTGTAGCCATGTCTGTGTTGGTCATGGACCTGCAGCATCTTACAGCAGATTTAATTACAGTCTGTAATCTTTGTCAGGGCTTTGTTCAGCTGGGGAAGAAGGAAGAAGTTCATTTTTTGAACTCCTCTTCCAGCTATGGGGGAAGTAGCTTTAGCAAAGACAGACTGAGGAGGATATAGGTGGGGAGGAAAGCAAATGCTGCATGTTTCTCTGTGTTATTTCTTACTCTCATAAACCTGGTACTTAGGAGAGGCTATGTGTATTCATGCACATGTACAAAATAGAACTTAGAAAGCATTAACCAACAGACTGTAAAGCTAAAGTAATTTACAACTGATCTTTTGCAATGCCCAGTATTTCTTGTATTATATGTTGTATAGCTTTCCATTTTGTAACACCTTTTTCAAATTGATAATGCTATATATTGCATGTGATCCTGATTTAGAGAGGCCAGGTGATTCCTGAAGGTCCCTTCTAGGCCTGTATTTTATAACTTTACAGAGCATAAATGTCTGCAGATTTCAGAATTGTGTTGTGAGCTCAGTTGTAGCATATACAATCAATTGTATTTATGATTCTTGCCAAATAAGAGAGTTCCGTGACAAACATGTCCTTTTAAATTTTTTTTCCCTTTTCTGTACAGTACTGGCTGGTGGGGAATACTGTGTAGATTTTATCATAAGAAATGATAGTACCTACTTCTAGTGAATTCAAAAGACAGCAGAGAATCTCAAGTGGGGAAAACCCTTGCCCAACTAAAGCTGAAAAAGAGAAGAAAGTGTAAGAAAATGGACACCTTTCCTAATGACAGGGAAGATGGTATGGTTATATGGTAATCAGGATTAGCATAATTTAAGTCTTTTGTACGCTTTTTTTATAAGCATTGGCATAACTTGTCAGAAGAGGACTAATGTAAAATAAACTTGGCTCTGAATGTACTGGGAGGGGTAGAAGCATAACCAGCATGTTACACAACTGCAATGTTCCACAGAAAGCCATTGCAAAAAGTTATTAATTACTTTCAAGTGATATTAATGTATGTGACACTCGTTTCGAATGTGGTGGCTTAATTAAAAATGTTTTAACTGACAGTTGTAGAAACTTGGTGATGTTTGTGGTTCATGGATTAATTTCATAAAATCAAACAAATAAGCCATTCTTTTCTTCTCTTAACTTGAATATCCAGTGTCAGGTTAATAAAATGAAGTTAAAGACCTCATGTCCAGGAGGCAGCAACTTCATTTTCCAGTCAAATAAGCTTCAGAATACACTGCAAAACATGTCAGTGTTCTTTCATTGAAGTGCCAGGTATAGAATGTTCTTTCCTAAGCCAAAACTTCTTAAGTGCATCACAGATAAGGGGGAACTCTAAACATTTTAAATACACAACAGTCTACAGGAGGCCTCGTGTGTGGGAAGCCTGTTCTTTATCAAAAATGTTCTAAGTGTCTTTCCTACAATGATCAAGAAATTTAAACAGTGAAAAAAGGTGGTGTACTAGCCTGCTATTTTCAGTGGAAGGCTGCACTTCTCCCATGGTTAGAAACCTTCCCACTTCTAACCTCAGTTTATGCATGGCCCATATTATAACCCTGTCCTAGTGACGTTTTTTAAAGAGAGCAAATCAGTCAGTCACTGCTGTCTGACACCAGCCTGTGGCTTCTGATTTCTGCAAAACAGGTTCATCATTCTCCTTTTTTTATTTTTTTTAATCGATGCTCTTCCCTTTTTTTTTTTTTTAATCTATCCTCTTCACTAAATGTCTTAATTTTAAAATTCATTTACTACCCTGGATTCTGGTGCCTTCCCTGTGTTTCTTTTTGGGTTTTGGTTCCACATCTTCCCATTTTTAATTACTTCTAATTTTAAATAAAAAAATAGGAAAAATATTTTGGTTTCTTTTAGATTTTCCTAAATGCTCTCAAGATAAATTGCAAGGTTTCTATAATGCCTTTCTTTCAACAGGAAGAAAACTTGTACTCCTGTTTATCTACCAGTCTGTATTAAGCTGCAGCCTAAATCCTTGCTCACTAAAATCACCTGAGTGAGCTTCAGGCTGCAGGGTTGCTCCTTCTAATTCACTTTGTGAGAAGAGCGAGCAGTTCAGGGGAATCTGAGCACACTTGGCCCTTGTCCTAGGAGCAGTTATGAGCAATCAAAAATGTGCATGACTGAGTGCTAGGGAAGACTAATTGACCTGAATGGGATGATTAATGCTTAAATCTCATGGATATGGGAAACAGCTGCCACACCCCGCTGGGATTTCGTATTTTTAGCTGATGTAACAAGTGACTAATTTTTTAGACAATCCATTGACAAGACAGAATTCTAAAAGATTATTCACCTGACCTTTACATCCTGCACACAAAGGCTTTGGGATGTAGAATGCATACATAAATCAAGGGAGTGTAGTAACAGATCGTTTGGGAGGGGGGAGGATTGTTATGGTGATAAGCACTCCAGAAACAAAAACAACCACATATTAAGAGAAGATGTTGCACACACACACAAACAAAGACAGTTGCTGAGATCATTGAGCACTTACAAACTAATGATGAACCAAGAGCACATATCTATGGAAACCAAAATGCTCCAGGAGATGCACAACATTTGAGAGCTGAAGTACTGGTCCCACAGCTCAGAGCAGCAGGGGTTCCTGGCAATATGGAACAGCACCCTGAAAAAAAAAGGTTAATCTGTGCCAGTAGGTGAAATTGCACAGGTCTTTAAATGGACTTGGGACATGATACTCACAACCAGAATAAAGTTTAATCAAATCTGGAGGAGGCATTTGTCAAAAATAGGGATGCTGAATTTCTAAATTTGATTCCTGTAACAGGCGTCAGTACAGAAGTAGTGAAATCCATGTGCAGTGGGTTCACAGAACCTGGTAAATGCCAGTGATACTGCACAGGTGCAGCAGTTTATATGCACAGATCCCATGTCCTGCATGTGTGCTGTGTATTTATGAGATAATTCCAATGACTCCATGATGCAGGTCTGCAGTGGTACAGTAAGCAGCCTTTTGTCTGGAATTCCCTGGTGTCCTAAGGTGTGTGCAAAGCTGCACCGCCTATGAAGCTTGACATCTAGAAATTCCAGGCAAAAATACAATGTCCTCAAATTTGGCCTATGCAAATTACATTTAAATTACTTGAGAATTGTTAGAATAATCCAAAGGATTTTTTCATTGGGATTTTTGAATGCACAAATTTAATAAGGCTGTATTTATAATAAAGACTGTAGAAGAGCACACAGAAATGCCTGGAGCTTTATAATATAAATATTACAGCTATAAACAAGATAAATAATAATTTGTGATAACAACTATGCATTACGTAACATAATTAATACATAGAAATAAATTCTATTCCTCACAGGTCCATCTTTGCAGGATTGAATAATGTGAGGAGAGCTGGTATGGCTGCTGCTTTTTGTTTATTCATGGGAATGGAGACAATATATGCTATTTTTCACAGAGTTTTCACGAATATAGAATAATTTATAAGCATCAAAGTTTGCTAAAAGTCAAGTTGATACCTTGGAAATCAGTGTTCTCTGAGGTTGAGAGGGCCCAGAAAGGTCTGGAGTGAGCATTCAGATGAAACTGAACATAAAAGCCAGGCAGGTCCTGTCCTACAGTGTGCTGCCCTGGGAAATGATCATGGGTTGAAGCAGGCTGGTTTGATGGTCACAGTCCTGAATACACATGGAGGCAGGAGCAGGAGCTGACCAGTGGCCATTACAGTCCCTTTTCAGGAAATAGCCTATTTTTAAGCTCTCTTTGGAGATGATTTAAGCAAACCCTTACAACACGAAATAAGCAGAACTTATACAGAAAAAAATAATTTAGGTGAATTTTTATACATGAAAAATAATTTCTGATTTGAAATAGAAATACAAAACAATGCACAAAACAAAACCTGGGAAAATCATAATTGGCATTTGGTAATAAGACAATAAGTTGAAAATGTTGCTAGGATACTTCTGTTTTAATTTTAGCCCTCTTGTCAAATCAATTTCACATCAAACATTTAAAACTGAAGACATCATTTCCATGTAACACATTAGTTTCAGCAAAATCCTTCTTTTGGCTGAAGAATCCCAAAGTGAAAATTTGCTGGCTGAAACCCCTTAAGACATGCTTAGCATGCATGTCCTATCTGTAAATCTCAGAGTGTTTAAACAAGTAGCTATTCCCAGCTGACCCATAAGGCAGAGCAGATAAAAGCCATTTCTTTGACAGAGAACTGTAAGTAGCAAGGCTGTGGCACCAGGGAATTCTCTAAGTGAAGCTGATTTTATTCCTCTCCTAAGGCAACTGTGCTTTATGCTTTACAAGGAGTTATTGTTATGATCCACCACAACAGCACAAGGATTTAGTTAGCTTACCTATGCCACAGAGAAGTTCTGGAGCCCAAAGAAAGTAGCTTTAGTAAAATTATCCCATATGCAGAACAGGACTGTGCTGTACCACTCCAACTGCTTACCCATGGGTTCATAAAATCCCTGTACACAATGTGCTATGATTCTTTCATTCTATGATTCTGTGTACTCACCAGAGAGCTTGTGCTCCTGACAGCCACTCAAGGAAAATACAGTCACTCACAATGGTTACAAGTGTCCAGAGGCCATCTCAGCTCCTCACTGATTAGCTGGTTTACAGGACACCCTTGATTTCAGCCTTTTGCCTGGAGAAGGGGGAATTGACTGAACTGATTAAACTTCTACAGAGCCTCTGTAGGAAATTCCAGGGGATTAAACCTTGTTTCACCCTATAACTTATCGTGTCCTTGAGCAAAAACTAGTTGACAATTAAATCCATGCTCAGGCACACAGAGTCTTTGTACTTTCCTAATCTTGTGTTCTCCTTATTTCTGTTTTCCCAATACAGTCTCAAATTGCTCGCATAAATTACAGTCCTGGATGCTGCCCCATGTTTGCATCTCAGGTGTTAGCACTTGTTGGTTTGCACATGTAGCCTTGCTAAGGAGAGGAAGAAAGGCCTTTTAAGCCTAAGCCTTTGTCCTGTCCAGGCAAGCCTGCTTTACTGACAAGAACCACACAGTGCTGCATGTGGGGCAGGCTTCAGAGGCCCTGCAGCAAGCTGGTCTTGGATGCCTCTTGCTAAAACCTTAACAAAACTCTGTGGGAATTCTCCTCTGAGCTCAGCAGTCGGTGAAGAGAGGAAGTATCCAACATCGGCAGAGCTTTGCTGTGCTGCGTGTGACAGATAGAGGAAAGCTTTCCCGAGTGCACAGCAGCAGGACTGAGCACCCACCATTCCCCAGGCCATCATAAGCATCATGGAGCAGTCACAGTGCCTGGCCACCTCAGGAGAGCTCCTCAGAAAGGGTTGGTGTAGCAGAACTGCAAGATCTCAACTGTGTGCATTTCTGCAGAAGGGTGTTTTTATTTTGCAAAGATATAAAGTCAGGTCTTGTTCAGAATGTATTTCTACGTGATGATTTCTACAATGATGTCTACAGGTCTTTTTCTGCCTGTCCTTGCTGTGGATGAAATATTAGTCACATGGAGAACACTATTGCCTTACTGCCCAGGGAGTGACCACAAGGTACAATTTGTCTGACTGAGTTGCATCACTGTTTGGGCTGTGGCTGTAACAATAACTGCAGTGCAGCCCTTTCCAAAGGGAAACAGTAGACTGGCATTACCAGCAAAAGGAAAGGACCTGTGGTTGAAAATAGATGAATAAAGATGGTACTAATAGTTATGAAATTTAAATGCTCAGAGTGACTTGTTAGATGTAAGACAGCAAACAAGAGAACAGATCATAAAACAATTTTAGCAAAGCTTTTAAAATTCAAACTCTGGGGACTTCTTGTTTATAAGCAGTTTGACTATAAGAGAATGAATATGTGCTTGCTGCAAAAGTCACGATCATGCACCACAGCGAGTCAGTTTATGCCAATCCAGTCATTTACACAGCTTAGCTGACCAAGGTGAACGAAAATACACTGCCAGCAATTTGTTAGCTTCTTCTCCCAAGAAAACCATTTGTGTCTTGGCTGAAAAAGGCATATTTTTATTTCTAACTCTAATGCTGTAGAGTTGTTTGCTTTATCAATATCCTCCTGCTTACCTGGTTACCTCAAGTAATAATGAAGATTCATTAGCAATATTTTTAGGTGAAGAAAGTGCACGACAATCTAAAAGTTTTAACATTGATAATACATCTTCATTTTTGACAGATGATGTTGGTGTTAACCAGGAGGTTCTATCCACAGATAATGGAGAAGGAGAACAAGCATTTGCTTTCATGTAAACACAGCTTATACATTGTAAAAGATGAAGCATGGTGAAGGCTAGTTATCACTTCACTTAAAGTTTCCAATCATTTTCCCCTGTTTGCCATAAAAGTATCAGAATTATGTGAGATAGATACAAAATTTTGTTACCTTTGGATGTATGTCCCTCTCTACTGTTCAAGATATCTCAAATTACCCTTTTACTGAATGTGAAGATTGCTTGTAATTCTGAGTTGCTTAAGGGTGACAAAGGTGTGCAAGACACAGAAACATTTGTAGTGACTGAACACTACTCACCTTTCTTTCACAACATAATAATGTTCTCTGTGGTATCACCTTGCAAATGCTAACATTTGTGACGGCATGCATCCATCCACAGGTGAGCTGTAATAGAAACTGATGACAAATCCTTCAGTAAGTGCCTACCTGGCACCTGTGGATAGCACAAATGTGGGCTACAATGGAAGATACATTCAATTCTATGGAAATGGTTGTTCTGTAAAGTTTACTTTACAGGAAAAAAAAAAACAACAATGAGATTGTCCCTTATTTCCATCTCAAACCAGAAGCTGAGGTGTCTTCATAGTTGGCTGTAGCTTTCAGCAACATTCAAATTCAATGGTCAAAACAGTAAAAATATCTCCTGCTCTCCCAGAGGCCTGTTGGATAGCCCTGATGGATCTCTCACAGCCACAGGGATATTGGACTGTCTGTGCCACAGGAAAGCTGCTGGCAGGATGCTTCAGCTGGCCAGAATGAGAGATAAGGCAGCGACACCACTGCTAATCTACCAGCAGGCAAATAAGGTATCTGATAGAGATAAGGCATGGTGTCAAATTTACTTCTTCAAATCTAATTCCTCAAGGAGTTACTGCTTCACTGTGCTGCAGCTCATTGGTGTGGATGTTCCAGTTTGGTTTAAGCTCAATACCCTTTCAGGCACAGTGTATCAGTGCAATGTAAATTATTAATTTCCTTTATTTAGGCCATTATTGATTCATGAGTATTAATTCAGAAAAGTGCTGTGCCGTTCACAAACAGTTCATAGCTGTCACATTGCACCATGAGAGCAGCAATACCATAACAAATTCCTTTGAGCAAACGAGGTCAGTACTTGGATGCAGCCCTACCTGACAAAATTCACCATGGGAGCAAAGGATACTTTGCATCCTCTGGGCTTAACTGTGTTTCACACAAACCAGCTTTGATTAAGGGCTGCAGCTGCTTCCAGACGTAAATATGATTGGGCTCTAGCAAAATATCAGGCTGTAGCACGTGTTAGTTCAAAGGGAGAGTGCGGGGAGCACGGCAATATCGCTTCTGAGCCGACACACAGGAAGCTCTGCCCTGCACTTGGCTGGGTGTCCTCCCAGGGCACAGAGAGGTGATGGCTCATCCCTGCCTCGCACTCCCGGCAGCTGCGGACAGGCTCTGACAGGCCCCAGGCAGTGCTTGTACAGCCAGATCCACACTCTGGGAGGGTTTGTCAGTTGAGCCTCAGTCAAATCACAATTCAGCTTTTGTTCTCCCATAAGGCTATATCCAGATCATACTATAGTTTTCTGTTCCTCTGTACCTATGCTCCAGAAGGGGAAGGGCCAACAGTGACATTCTTCATTGCCTTAGCTTTATAACAGCTATGGGAATTTCTTTAATACTCATAAATAAGGTAAAAAAAATAAGGTATGATTTTATTTTTAAATGAAGACCTAGAAAGGCTCACAGCCTCCAGGTGGCAACTCTCAGAAACCTCCACCATGTAGTACAAACAGTTCCCTCTCGTCTCTGCTTTCTCCTGCCATAATGCAAATCCCTTAGAAGATGGAAAGGTGTAATCACAGCAGCTGGTGGGGATGTCAGGAAGGAAAGTGTTAAATGCTGAGGGTAAACATCTCCTGATTCGTTACCTAGTCAGCAGGGCAGAGAAGATCTCACAGATAAACCCAGCCTCGAAGCTTCTCCCCAGCTCAACTGGTTATTGCTCAGTGGCAGCTCTTACTCATCTGAATCTAGGTGGAGCTCCTTCCCTCCCTCTATCCCTCCCTCCCTCCCTCTCTGCTGTGTCTGTCCTGGCTGAAAAGCCTTGCCCCAACATCTGCCCAGGCGTTCTCAGGTGCCGGCAGCGCCTTTCCAGGAGCTGAGCAGAGGCGGCCGTCGCTCCCAGCCTGAGGCAGAGAGGCCTTGTCCCGCCAGCGCCTGCCCCCAGCCATGGTGAAGTACGGCCTGGACTACACGCGCTGCAGATGGATCCTGCCCCTGCTCCTGGGCATCGGGGTCATCTTCGGCATCATCGCTCTGGCGGGCTGGGGCTGGCTGGAGTCGCAGACCCTGCCCTACGTGCTGCAAGCGTCGCTCTGGCAGATCTGCAGGAGGGGTGACCAGGGTGGGGAATGGAGCTGCGAGTCCCTCATGGGCTACGGTAAGCGCCGACAGGGGTGGCGGGGAGCAGGCTCTGAAGCAGAGGGTCACATCCCCCGGGTCACATCCCCCAGATCGTATCCCCCACGTCACCTTCCCACAGGTCTCCTAAATGTATCACCCAATACCTGGCATTTATATATGAAGCCACAGGCAATAGAGACTGTCGCTGAGTACACCGAGGCTTTTGACTAACCAGGTGAAGAAATAAAATGTCCTCACACCCCTGTGCAGAAAAGAGCCTAGCGCATTACATAATGCATGAAAACCCACGCATGGTATGGTACGGGTGCAAAAAATAATACAGGATTTTTTCCTCTCTCAGAAGAACCTGGTAACTCTTCTCACTAATCACTGCTTCTCAAAACTTAACGGCTACCGGTGATCAAACATCCAAACAACAAGCTGTATGGGGAAGCCCGGCATTAGTGTGACAAGCAGGTCTGAGTGCCAGAAACAGGGAGGTAAAAATGTAAGATGGCAGCAAGATATTCCCAGGGAGTGTCAGGCTGCAGAATGCTGCCCTGAAACTGCTCCGGTAGGTGGGTCGTGTGAAAGAGTCGCCTTGTGATTATGAAAGAAAGCTTTAAAAGATGAAAGGATTTTGTGTTCATACTAAGTTTTGGTGAAGCATGCTATTAAACATGTTGACCTGGGTGCAATCTTCAGCTTGAAAAGATGTAAACCACAACTGTGGGAGAATAGCCCAAGAGAAGGGTCACTCTGGATGTGCTCTGTTTCTTTTTTATATTTCTTTTTTTCTTTCTGTATATTTGCTATTGGCCATGGTTTGAAACAAGTAATAATGAATGAAGGGTTGTTAGCTTGAACTGGAATGGAAGTTCAAGAGGTCTTAAAATATATGCTCATTCAAATTACAAGGAAGAACCTTTTCTCTAGGGCTCAGAATCTCAGCTCTTCTTGTTAAAAATAAGAGTAAAATCTCTTGCTGAAGCAATCTCAGGGATCTTTTATTACAGCACTCCAAAATTGTTCCTGAAGGTTTATTGTATGTCATGAAATTCTACCTTCCATGCACAAAATTCAGCCGTAATGAGTTAATTGCAGCAGGCCTCTGTGAGTGTAGGGCTCCAGGCATGACCAACTCCTCCGAGCATCACCATCCAGCCCTGCTCTCAGGGCTCCAGCATCAGCTCTGTGGCTGGGTGTAAAACACACCAGCAAATGGGCCTCTGCCACATGGCATGTGACAGAAGGAGAAAGCACATGATGCTTAGTAGAGGGCTCTCAGTCCTGAATTTCCTCCTAAGTTTCCTGAAAAGCGAGCCCTCCTCTGAATCTCCAAGTTAGGCCCTGGAGAATGCTATGAATGCCAGCTTTAACTGGACAGAAAACACTGACATGTTTCACCTTGTTTCTCTTGATAACACAAGAGAAATTTCTCCTTACTTCTGGGACTAAGATAGGTGTTTGGCGTTTCACTTCTTTCCTCATCCTGCCTCACTCTGATAGCTTTAAATTCTGCAGCTGTATGCACAGTTTCCCTGGAAACTGGACAGCATCTACAGACAAATCAGGGAGGTCATCCTCTCTGTGGACTGTCCTGCAGTGTCTGGAGTTACCATGAATCACATCCACAGCAAATCCAGCACTTTTTACACTTGGACTTGGTACACACTGTGGACTTGGTACACACATGCAGAACATTATCCAGTGGGTACATTGGAGAGTCCACTGACTCTTCTAAAAGCATTGGAAACGCAGTTTGTGCCCTCATTAGGCATGCATCTATCACCTGAACTCCTCAAGGTGATTAAATACCCAGGAAGACTAAGCAAATCCTCAAAGTCCTCCTGGACAAAATTTCCTGGATATGTCTGGCACAATGGAGTCACCTAGCCAGTGGGAGAATATGTGAAGGCTGTATGTAAGCAATGTATGCAAAGGGCAGGTAAGAGTGGGTTATGCTGCCAGGCTTCTCCTTTGCCAGATTATGCCATTAAAATGCAGACCTTGCCCTTCAGGGGGTGAGTTATCCCTGACCCAGAAGTAGACCTGACTGCTAAGGCTGCAAACTCATGTCACCTTCCTGATCTCTTCCAGGCCTTTCCCTTAGACCCCTTCTTGACAGAGGTGGGATGTGCTCAGATCCAATCCTGTTCTCTATTTTTCCTTGCTCAGTAATGCAGGGTTGGGATTTTTCTTTTGTAACTCCCACTTTTTCTCATGGAGGCAGAGGTGGCTGATGCTGATATTGGATTCCACTCAAAAGACCAGGCCATGAGAGCATCTCATTTGTGAGCATGCAGGTCTTCTTGTATTGAGCCTGATTGTACCTGCCTTAGTGATGAAATAGAGGCTTTTAGTAATTCTGGGTTTAAATTTACATACTGTGCTCCTGAAAGGTCGTGGAAAACAAGCATTCAGCATCATGTTCTGTGGGATGTTTAACTTTGTGCCAAGCTAAACACAGTGCTGGTTAAACAAAGTGTAATTACACGCCATCCTGAGCACAGAGACAAAGATGTGATGTAAACCTAAAGGACAGAAATGTTTTACAGCATTCCTGAGATGAGATCTCTTTTTCCCCCTCTGTTCCACAGTTTCCATCTTGTTTCTTCTGACCTTTACTCTCAGCTTCCCTGCCTAATCTGCCACTGGCTGGGTAGGTTCTGAGATTTGGCCCTCCTGCAGGGGTGGTTTCACTGATAAACATTGTATGTATGTGTACCCCAGCAGCTGCCAGCAAATATTGTCAACATGACTTGGACCGTGTAGTTATCTTAATCCACTACAGTCATCTTCATCCTATCATAATTAGATGTAATTGCAACATCCTTGCAAGCTGTTAATTATAATGTGCAAATTCAAATCAAATTCTGCACGTGCAATGTTTATAATTTCCCTTGAATCTCGGTTGTTTGGCTCAAGATATGTTTATTCAGTTGAAAGGCAAAAACCCAATGTCACTGAGGTTGATTATATTGGAAGGGAAGAAGGTTGACTATTTCATTGGCTGCATCAGTGCAATTCAGAGGTTTTGATTTAATTTTGTTTTTCCTTTTTCTTGAAAAGGCAGTGGAGTAACTCCACTGGTACACTTACCTTTTGTGAAAGCATCTGCTAACCTGTGCTCTTTTGCAAAGTTTATGAGCTCTGTGGAAAGTGAGAATATGAAGAGTTTATACACTCTGTTATCTTCTCCAAGACTTCAGATCATCTGCTTTAAACATGTGACACTCATGTAGACTTTATCAAAGACTATTGCTTTTCAAGCACATTTAGTTCAAATAAATAAAACTTTCTAGGAGAAAATATCCAGTGCATTAGACACTTACTCAAAATGCAGGAAATTTAGGATGAGAGACTGAGAGATTCATTGCTCTTGTGCTTCATTGTTCTTGCACTTGAAAAAACAAAGGGCTCAAGCTGATGACATGCTTGAACACATACAAAGAGAGATTAGGACTTTTTAGATAGATAATGAGCAATATGGAATGTACCTCTGTGGACATGGATGATCTTACAAAGAAAATGCACAGGTTAAACCCCATCATGATGCTGGCACAGCACTCCTTTGTTTTTCTTGTTCTTTGCCTGTATTACCTGTCTCGAACAAGGTGTGTCTTGCAGACCTGAGACATTTCTTCAGTATGTAATTTATTCCACTGCAGGCTTTGAAGATGTTTAAACATGTGTAGGTAAATACATAATAAAGATAAATAATGTGGGGAGAAATAACTGATTTTATTTGTCTGAATGTGATGCACAAAGGGTGAAAAGCTTGTGACTACACTTGTCCCTCCTTATCTTCCATCCAGCCTTGCCGTTCTTCCATTTGCAGACGCTGCCATCAGAACAACTGAAATTTTAAAGTGTATGTTGATGAGGTCATCTTATTTGTGTAGTGCAAACAGAGATCTTGGGGAAAAAATCAGGAAAAGGCATTTCCATATGGCAAGTGAAATCCACATCTTCAGTTATTTTCACAGCATAATATTCTATTATAGATTTCTCCTGGGATGTGTGGAGGGGTTTGTAGCTGTGGAGATTAGTGGAGGGATGAATGCTTTTGCCATCTGGAAGGGACCCCTTTGTGCAGCTTGTCTTCCAGGCAAATAATGGGCAACTATGTTCTAGATATCCAGTTCTATTTTGGTCTATGAGTATGAATGCAATATTACAAGATAAGAAAGCTAGTATAGTGTGATTATAATGAACAAAATCTACTTCAAATATGACAGCAGATGAGTATGGCTACAGGATAAGTGAAAGAAGGAAATGTTGCAAAAGTAATATCCTTTTGAGAAAAGAAATATTCTGCATCCCCATTGATGAGTAGATTTCTCCCCCCATTTTGCTGATACCAAGCTTTGTTTCCATGGAATCTTTTGCTACAGTGAAGCACCATTTATTATCCTGGAGAAAGAACAAAATGGAAATCACTTACTAAAAATGTCCAAGTAGTGATACAACAGCAGGATTACATGGTGTAGCTGGGATCAGTTTCCAAAGTCTGTCTCTTGGTACTACACCTGCCACTGGCCTTGCCCTGCTGGCCACACAGCTCTCCCTCTGGGAAATGACCTTCTCCATCAGAGCAGTGGCTCATTACACCCAGGGCACAGGACAGACCAGGCACCAAGTTTTGCCACTGCCACACTACCTGCTTAAAACTTTCTCCTTCCCCCACATTCCCATCACATCCGACAGCCAGCACCTAATCCCACCCAGCATGGGGAAATTCTTACTTGCCCCAAGATAAAGCAAGCACCCTGAGCAGAGTGACATGGGGATATTTTCGGAGGGACAGGATGGGATACAGCAGATGGAGGACAAACAAGATGTCTCAGTGTCTCTCTGGTATCTGAGGGTGTCTGTACATCAAAACAGAAATGAAGTAAACAAGTAGCTGTGCTTTTGAAGGAGGGACCAGCTCAAGTCGCCAGGCCTTTATTGCAGATTTTTCCTGAAGTCAAGGTTCTGCACTTAACAGCTTTCAGAATTTGGTAGCATCCATGTTGTTTTGCAAAAGTGTCTTTGCAGCTGGGAAGGAGGCTGGGGAGGTTTCTGAGCAGATCAAGAAGCCTGTGGGAGAGCCCAGGATGGAGCCCAGCTCTGCTCTGTACGTGGCCAGGATTAAAGGGCAAACCTCGACTCCTTTGGCACAGGGTGAAATAAAAACAAAAGGCTGCTGCTGTTCCTGCTGTATTGTAGCATAAAATAGTTATATTTATATAAAGTGGTTGTCTGTAGTTTTAATTACAGTGTGTAGAGAAGTATATGATTTCCTAAGACATCATTTTCCTTAAAGTATAACGTTCCCTGGTATTAAGCAGTGAGAAATGAGATTACAAGATTAGTTACTGAATAATGTAGAATAGTCAATAATTATTCAAAGCTTAGAATGAGAAAAAAATACAGTTTTAAACATATAGCTAATGAAAAAAATCACAACAGTGTTTGTAAGGAATGATGCAAGAAGGAAAGAAAACATTTGATTTTTCCCCAGTTTATTGAAGACACTCCATCGTTTCTGAACAGGTATAAGAGAAGGGAATCAAGGCCAGAGCATTTAATTACCATGAAAATTTTTATTCCTTATCTGCAATTTCTTGTCTACTTTCCCTTGTAGTTTTAGAGTTTGTACTTTTATAATTTCTGTGGCAGATTCATTTAATCAGATTAATTTCTAAATAAGAGTAATGCTCTTGAGCAATTAACACTCCAGAGAGCAATTGCACGTGTAATCCCACTGTTTGTTATCCAGCCTTCCCTTAATAATTACGGTTAGATTGTGTGGAAAAATAGCAGTCATGTGGAACATTCTCATCTGCCCATCAGGAGATATGAACTGCTGGTGCTGAGGATTTTGAGGAGATCCTCAACACTTTGCCTTTTCAGGCCCTGAAATCCTGAAGAGAGGATTCCAGTCACTTACATAGGAGGCAACTCTGCTGACAGCACGTGGAAACTTGTGGCCAAACTCTCAATCCTCTTCACCTCATCTGTTCCTCTAGTTTACTGAGGCAGTCTAATACAGCATTTCCATAACAACATCTCCATAGTCTGAGCAGTGATAAGGGCTGCAAGATGCATTTCATATTCCAGTGTAGGTTTAAACATATTACTTAAGTGAGAAGGTGTTAAACAGCAAAAGAAACAAAACTCTCGGAACATTCTTTCAGGTTTCTGTATCACTTTTTACTGGCAGCTTGTGCTGTTCTGAGACACTTCAACCACACTGACTCAGTGAGCATTGTAATGCCATGTTTCTTCTTCATCAAGTACCAGTACAAAATAACTCATTGCTCAAAAATTCCCAGGAACTCAAAGTAGCTGGTGGAGTGCTGACACTAGCCTGTGTACCAGAGGTATCTGGCTTCCTTCTGCTAGTACTAAATAACACTTCAGTCCTGCTGAATTACTAATCTGAAACTGAGTACACCTAATGTCGCCTACTGTGCTGACATATGCGTGCTGTGCCCAAATCAGGCCCCAGAAAAATAGGAAGTCTCTGTGCAGTTCATTTAACAACCTCATGAGCAGAAAGCAGAAAGGGACAGAGATTTTCAGGATGCATTGTAAAAGCTGTTTCATTAACAAGAAGAGTAAATAAATTCAATATATTTTTATGAGTACAAAGCATGACTTCTGCCTATATTCTGAGGGTTTTATTTTGCAAATAGTAAAATTTTGCTTCTATCAGAAAATCAGATCCGGGTTCACAGCTGCTGTCTGTTGGTGGGGAATTCCCTAGTGCAAAAGGTGATTTTCATTAAGGTTTCAGAACAAAGTTTGTTCACAGCATGAAAACTGCAGATCAAGAGTGACAACAATTCTTGGTGCACATGGAAATAAGATGTAAATTCAGTCTTCATTAGTCCCAAATGACTTTGGGAATATAAAACTTGAAAAGAACTTTTTTAAAAAAGGTTCCACTCTACTGTTTTGATTAAAAGTCCTGGTTCATAGCCTGTATTATCATGGAAATCGATGCTGTTTAATTCACATTAAATATTTCAACCCACTCAGGGGTAATTAGGGAGCAGGTACATCTTGCTATTCTCATTAATTAAGCTTATGTAAATGAACCGATTAATCAATACCTTACCTATTTTATTTACCTGACCCTCCCAAACACCATGTACACATCCAAGTATAAGTAATCCTGCTTTACTTAAAAATAAATAGGAAAAAAATAGGAGCAAAAAATGTTATAGCAATAAAGTGTATGAGGCTGAGCTTTAATCCTGAGATTTTCCCAGTGTGTGCAACTGCTTCTGAAGAGAATGTGAGATAGGGGTACTCCCTGACTCTCTTGTGAGCAAACCTTTAATTTTGAGGCACTGTCTGTGCATTATATTTAATATCTAACTTACTCCCTTGGTGCTCCCTTTGATGATGGCTCTACCCCTTCTGCCCTTTCTGCTTTCCCAGCACTAAGCAGGCATCAGGGAGCAGCCCTCATTAATGCAGGATTTGCAGAAGGCAGCTTCTAAGTCAAGCCTGTACACGCCTGAGCTTATGATGAGATGAATTTGAACCACTCCCTCAAGACGTAACTGCTCCTCCCCTCAAATTCAACTCAGAATTGCTTCTAAGTTTAATTGCTTGCCTCAGTAAGAAAGGAGGGTTGCAGATTACATAAAGGTTTTGCCTGTGTTTGTTTGTGGGTGAAGTCAGGGGTGAGGAATTAATAGGTTTTTCCTTTAAAGGAGGTAAAGCCCAGCAAGCCACACTGAGCTATCATTTTATCATACAGCTATGGACAAAACACTACCTTCTGCTAATGTATACTATGTTTTATTGATAGAAGAACCACTCATAAAGGTTCTTTTCCTTAATGTTGTCATCTAAATCGTTATTATGGGGTAATTGTCCTAGTGTCCTAATCCTTTCTCATTTATATGGGACCTGTTACTAGTCCTTGAGAAACTTTGGCCATGACATTATCCTAATGTGAACCTAAATAGGTCATTCTTTTTCCATGGTTGTCTTTTAAATAGTGGCAAGATAAAAGCTGGTTCTGGCTTACACAAAAATGACTTTCATGAGATAATACTCTGTTATTAAAAGAGAAATCCATATTAACAGCTGATGAATTCTAATAATGTAATTCTAGGGGGAAAAGAACAGAGTTACCAAAGAAGATGTCATACAGAAAGACTAAAAATACTGTATTCCATTGCAAAAGATATAAATTTCAACCAAAAAAAATCCTCCAGTATTGACTACCCATATGAAAGATATACAGAGAGTGAAGTTCTGTGAATGAAGATCCAGATGCAATGAAGAGAGAAACTCAGAAAATAGTACATATGTAATCATACCTTTGATATTATTTTCCTCCTTTTATTCTGTTCATAAATTATCTATGACTAATATGTGATCTTCTTCTCAGTTATACAAACTTCCTTTGAAATAATTTTCAGTCAATGGCTTTCAGTCTGCACATGCAGTTTATTCAAAAGAAGCTGCTTTTGATGGTTTCTGATTTATCTTGGCTGAATACAAACACATGCACACTGGTATTTCAATGCCAACTCCTGTGATCAGCAAACAATTGCAGAGGTTATAGCATGCATTTGTTTCCAGAAAGAGCACAGAAATTCCCCACAGCTGGCATGTTACAGAGTCAGTATTTCCAGAAGACAGGATTTTGCACTGTGTCCTGTTGCACAGGTAACACAGGAAAGCCAGAGTCCTGATGATAGTGGCGTGCATGTACACCAGCAGCTTTGGCTGGTAGAGGTGTGGGTTGATGGGTTTGATGGACCACCTTAAGAGTCATGCTAAGGGAACATGAGTTCTGCTGCAAACATGCGCACTTTTCACATGGAAACTTTCTTGAGGAGAGGAAGCCAAAGGGAAATGGGTAGAACCTGGCCAAAGCAGTTCCTTTTCAAAGAGAACCATGTGCTCTGCAGTGCTCGCCACACCCTGACAAAGAACGCCAGGTTGAGAAACTCAGGTGAGTTCAGCTTTGTTTCCAAAATAATACTCTTTCCCTTTAATCAGAGAGATGTTAAACAGGTTGGGCTCTGCAAACTCAGCCTAGAAATATCCTCCTTACATACGACACAGAGATGAATTGCTACCACTGCAGATTTTAGTTCTCCTAAGAGTTGCTTTGCAAGACTGCAGCTAGGACTGCAGGGTTTATGTTTCTTTCCCTCAGTGTTATGAAAGATAATAGAGCAAAATGTCTGTTACATTTTCTTTCACCCCTCCCTGGTTCTTGTGAATTAAAGCTACCCTTCCTCAAATTGCTGCACAATTCACTGCAGTGTGAAAATGATCAGTCAGCAAGAACCTTTAGATAATTGCTGGTGTCTGTGACAATAAATACTTGTTTTTCTTTCCAATGCTATTGTGTATTTAGCTTCAAGCCAAGAGGAAAATTAGGAGAAGTATGTTCTTATTGATCATACAAGGAGCGGTACTTCTGAACTCTCTGGGGTTGCTTTCAGAAAATATCACCCAAGGAGAAACTCAGCAGTTTATGTGGTGTGGAGTACCAGATCAAGAAAAACATGAGAATGTTATTGTGAGTGTTTTCCCATGTTTTGAAACACATACATCTGTAACTTGGGCATTTGTATTTGTCATGGAGGAAGTAAAGCTTATATGCTATTTTCAAGACACAACAGTCCTTTTTTTGAGGCATGGAGCTTTTGGAGCATAAATATGACAGGCTAAGGAAATACTAGGTTAGCTGGTTCAAAGTTTTGGCTCAACTTACTGCTGAGCAAGAAAGTTTGTTTCTTTTTGTGTGAAGCACCGACAGTGTTTGCACTTTCATAAACTAAAATGTGTGAGGGACTAAAATCAGGAAGGCAGGAAACTGGAGATATTCTTAGTCCTGGATGTCTAATTAAGTCCATCAGCTTCCCTATGGCTGCAGCCAGATATAGGATAATCAAAATGTGTTTATATGGTGCAATACAAGAGGTAGTCATGCTGCCTCCAAACTGAGTTAGCTTTAATAGCAGAGTAATAAATCTGTGTTATTATTGAATTCTGTCTCAGCTAATTATGTAGCTCATAAGACATCATGAGCTCTGTCCTGGCATGGAGGGCTGTTTCTGGTCTCTAAATTAGCTCAGGGGTCTTCTCACAAAGCAAGGAGTTATAGAAGTCAGGCACTTACTTCCATTTTCCAGTGGTCACATGTTACTGTATTCACTTTGGACAGACAGACTCCCACAAATCACTGCTGAGTGACATACAAAGCTCTGCTATCACAAGCACCGTCCTCGCTCACTTGAGAAAGGTGTGAGGACATGTGTTCTTCTTGCCTGTTTGGGGTAGCAATGTCTTGTTTAAGACCAAATTGCTCAGAAAATTGCCAGTTAGAAGGAGTTTTGAAGAGTGGCTGGTGTGTACCTGCCCACAAACCCTTTCAGGGTGTTCATTGGTGTTCTTTCAGCTGATGGAGGAACTGAAAAAGGGAGAAATGGGACTGGCACCAAAGTGTTACAGGATGCTGCTGGTATTCAAAGACACTTTTGTATAAACATGTTTCTTATCTCACAAGCACATTTTAACTCTTAAACAGCCAAAAATCACCACCATTTTTGGGGCTGAGAAAATAGATCTCAAAAACTGCTAAATATTTTTACAAACTCAATTTGAAATCCTGTAATTTGCTGCTCCCTCTGTTTCAATTTTTGATTTGGTGACAGGTAGACTGGGCCCTTTTCACTTTTAACTGCCCTCACTTTACAGGCCAAGAATACACTGAATTGTTGTTGCACCTGTGAGGATTCCTTGGCCTGGAGTTCACATTTTAAGAAGAAGCTTTGCAGATAGAACAATTTATTTATATTTTTACTCAATATTAAAGACAAAAACCCCCAAAACATTGAAAGATTGGAGAATATTTGGGACTAAATTAGCCACTTGCTTGTCAGTCTATTTTGACCAATTTAATTCTTCTAATTCTGACATTTTTAAGAAATTTTAAGTCTTGGTTGTATTTGTAAAGAAATAAACTACTCTAGTACTCCTGTCTGGCACAAGATAAAATAAGCATCTGAAATACATAAACAATTGCAATTATTGCTGCACAAAGCCTTTGTTACCTTTAACTCCAGAAAGGTAAGATGATTGCACACTGTGGTCTTAGAGTACTGATAGCTGCTGCTTTTTGCAAAGGGCAGATGAACTCAGAATATTTTTCTTCAAAAAAAACCTGTAGAGACTCACTCTTCATGCACTCTACTGTCTTGGAGCTGTGTGCTGTTTTTCTTCCAACTCTGAAGGGTTTTTTCCTCTTTTGTAGAACTGGGAGCCAGAAAATTGGCTGTCAGGTGATTGAGCAATGCCTCCAAATGGTGAAGGCATCCTGCAACAAGCATGTCTCTTCTTGCCACATGGGCAGTGCCCAGCGGGCTGGGCGTGCGCTCAATCTGCTTCCATACAGTCACAGCATTTGGAACACTACTTCAGGAAAAACACCTGGCTGAGCCTGGAGGGAGGGAGCTGCTGGCATGGGCAAGGTGCCACCCCACATGTCTGCAGCCACCAGGCACAGCCCCCTGAGCCCCCAGCCCAGGTGCTGCTCCCACCCCAGGGCTTGGTGCTCTGCTGTCAGCTGCTCCTGGGAAGCAGGGCTGAGCTTTGGCAGCAGGGGAGATGGAACCCCCAGGACTCCTGGTGTCTCAGAACTTGCTGGGCAGGCAGCTGTGCTCTGAGTCTGCTCCTCTGCCTGGACCACAAGCAATTGTGCACCTAAGAAGTTCTAGACGTTCTTATAATTTCACCTTTTTACCGGAAGTATCCAGAACCCTTGTATCCAAGAGCAGTGAGGTCACCGTTGCTGAGAAACATCTCTTATGCCAGCTGCCCCTTTTTTTGCTGTTTTAAAGGGGTAACAGAGAGACTGGGAATAGGAACACCTTCAATGGGGTATATTGAGCAGTGTAGAAATTCCTCTCCTTGACTTTTTCTTCTGATGCGCTGCCTGAGGTGCTGTCCTCCCTCCTGTGTCTCCACACTGCACACCCTACGTCTGAGCCCCCTGTAAACTCCTAGAGAGAAGAGTTTGAGCTAAAAGAGTGGGCTAGAAAATGAGATGTAAGAACACAATTTCTCTCCCTTTCAATCTTCTCAGGCAGCAGCCTGTTTACTGGGAAAACAAGCCCTACAAGCAGACAGAAACTTTGTGGAATAAGAAAGATAATGGAGATGAAATAAAACTGAAGATATAGTGCGATAGCTAGAACGGAGTAGGAATCATAATGCAGGGAGAATGCTGAAAAGCAAACAAAAGGGAAATTGGTTTTGATGGACTGAGGGGTAGAAAAGGATAGCTGGAAAATCCTGATCCATTTTTCTTGCCTAATAGTAGTGGTGGTGTGGGCCCTGGGAAAGACAGATCGAACACCAAGCTGTCACTCACTGGGGACAGGTCGTTTGCTGTCATGCTTACCTGACTCTGGTCAAGGGAAAGACAGGACACTTTGCATTTTATTACTTCCATGTTTAAAGCAAACAAATTGATAGGTTACTTACTCAGTTTCAGAGGGAACTTTTACTGAACAGCATGCACTGCATTTAAGTTGAGTTGTAATTATTGTCAGGGTTGTTTGGGCTGTGATAATTCTTTGGCACTGCTGTTGCATATTTTTGGTTAGAAGCCAACACTTGACAAAGACATAGTGGCTTAGATGAGGGGATGAAATCTGTAGATGCATAGCAGACTTTAACTGCTTACTCAATTTAATACATAATTTAAAATGTGTCAGAGTGGCTTTCTACATCCAGAAAATTTGATCTCTTTGAGCAGTAGTTGCTCCTCAAGTCTTGAAATGTTAAATAAATATTATTTTTCCAGTTGTATTATGCCAATGCAATATGCTTTGCTTTTACATGTTATAAAATAAAAATTTATAATTTAAAAATGAAAGAATTAATATCCGGAATAAGCTTTTTGAATTGAAGTGGTTCTAAATTTGGACCAAAATCAGAGATCCAATTTCCCTACAAAACAGATTCCAAATCCTTAGCTCCATTTAGGACACAGACCTAAACTAAGGCCGAAAGACAGAAATCACTGAATTCTGACATTTATGGGCTATTTCCATACCTTTAAGTTTGCCAGATTGGTTGTGCTTTTATAAACACTTTGTTTTGAAGGAAGATTTTATTAGTTCCAGGGACAGTTAAATTCTCCTTGTCTGTAGTAGAGGAAGCTGGTTTTATGGCATCTGCTGAGGTAATATTTGCTATTGAAGGACAGTGTCCAGTTTTATACCTTTAAAGCCATTTCTCTCTTAATTGTTAAAAATAAACAGTAAGCTTGCATCCAAGCCCCCATTTCATTCTGCATGAGAAGACCAATCTGGAATTTTATGCATTCTGCACTTAGCGCATGATTTCTTGTGGAACTGAAATGCACACCTACAAGAGGAGAGAAAGCCCCCATGCTTTCTTTCTTGGGAGATGATCCACTTTTCACAGGTTTTAAAATTAACCTTTACTTACTAACCAGAGAAAACCAGCCTTTGTTTTTGTTCCTTTCTAATGTATCTTCCTTCTGATTTCAGCCTGGGGAAGAGCTGCTGCTGCCACATACCTGGTTGGCTTTCTACTTCTGGTCATCTGTTTTGCACTGGCCATCATAGCGTTTGCCATCGACACGCTTCGGTTCAACTTCATCCGTGGCATCGGAGGCTTGCTGTTCGTGGCTGGTAAGGCAGCACGTGGAGTCAAGTTTAGCTGTGCAGATATATCCATTCCAGAACTGATATTTTCCTCAGATTAGATACCCAAGTCTCTGCCTGTGTGCAGTCGAGCTCTCTGAAAAATCAAAGTCTCTCATGGCACTGAATCGATTTTCAGATTCTTCAAAACATGGATGGGTTTAGCTACAGGATGGAGGATGGCTGTGGTGCTGGGTGTTAAACATTTTTTTGTTTTCTCCTGTTTCTTCAGCTGTGTTCTCCATCATGGGCCTGGTCATTTACCCAGTAAAGTTCTCATCTGAAATTGAGATGACAGGAGTCAATATGTTCAGCTGGGCCTACGGCTTTGGCTGGACCACCGCCATTATGGAAATATGCTTGGGATTCTTCTTCTGCTGCCTTCCTAACTATGAAGATCAGATCCTGGGTAATGTCAAGCCCACGTATTTTTACTCTTCCCCATAAGCACCAGGAAAAATGTGTTCATATTCCACAGATACCTGACAGACTAGCTACGTTTTTCAGAATATTGTCATCAGATGTTAGTAGAAAAGGCTGGAAACTTTTCTAATGTTTGTAGAAATACGGCACTGGCATCTGCAGTAAAGTTATCTTCTCTGTTTTGGACCTTCAGATCTGATGTGGGTTGGTCAGATAAAGCACAAATGTTAAAACCCCTTGGTTTTCCTCATTCATTCCCATGAGTGGAATTTATGTGGATTCCATTGCATTTTAAATACCTTCACAATTGTAATTAGATTCAGATAAACTTATTAAACTGGCAATAAATAAAAAAACATGTATCATCCTCCTGAAGGAAAGAAACTCAGAAAAACCCCATTTTGTATGTATCATCTTTAACCTGAAGATTTTGCACAATTTTCAAAAAGTCAAATACATTTACCCACTGACTGCCAAATAGTAAATTAGTCAGCCAGCACTTCATAGCTTTGCTTCTATTTTTCATTCATTCACTTAAGCCAGAGATAAGGACAGAGTAAAGAAGGGATTAAAGCTCCCTACCAGAGCCAGCATCTTGACTTTTCCTCATTCATGTGGAATGTATTTATTTCTAAATATTTGCAAGAGTAAGCAAGAAACACCAGCAAAGCCTTAAGAATCCTGTTGTGCCATTGCTGGTGCCAGTACAGAGTGGGCAGAGGCAGAAGGGATTTCAAGCCACCCCTGAAACCTGCAGACCTGGTTTGATAAAGCTCCTGGTCTGGCTTTTTTCTTGGGTGTCTTGACATTTTTTTGCTTCTGTATCAAAACCTATGACTTTAAAATGCTCTGCTATACTGGCCCAGCTTTTTTATCCAGTGTAGAAAGGTCAGGTATGATGTCCCTGCACCTCAGGAGTTGAGCTGAAGCAGTGTGAGTGTAAGTATCATACAGTTGCTAAAAGGCTCCTTTTTTGTTCATGTGCTGTTCTTAAGTATTTTAAAAATGGAAAGTGTATACTTTCATATGTAACTGTAAAATGCATAAACATCCCTTACTAACTAATACCAAAGATCTCACAGAGAAAATCACATCATAAAGCATCTTCCAGCATCCTATACTCCACAGTGCCTCAAGCCTCAATATACTGCAAGCAATGAAGTATACTCAAGACTCTGCTGGTTTCTGTCTTGTTAAACCTAACTTTATAACATTCAATTCATTCTCTTAAGTGAAAAAAGGGATAATAATGTGATGTGGGAAAGGAGTCTCATCTAGATCCTTAACTACTGAGGTTTATTAGCTTATAACACATCTGCAATTTTGTAATTTTGTGTACTATGAAAAGCCCTGCCAAGTGTTCTTTGTTTCAACAAATTAGAGGTGGAAAATTTTTCAGTTAAACCTTTTTGGTAGCTAAAATTAATAAAGAAACAGGGCTTCACCTGGGTTGTTTGGAGTTTTTTGTTTGTTTGGGTTTTTTTAAGCAGTTAACTCCATTCACTTTTATGGAGTGTCTCCTAACCTTGATCAATAAGATTGAGAGATGGGTAGAGTATAAACAATGGAAGAATATATGCAACAAGGAATAATTCGGCAAGAACATGTAAATACTCTTAAAAAATATTTCCTAGCTGGAAGAAAATCAAAGTGAAATACAGTTGAGAACACAATTAGTATAAAATGACTCATAATTCTTTGTGTAATATTATCCATTCAGGAGAAAAAACTTATAATAAATATTTTCATTATGCTTATTACACCTAATAAAAGATGATATCTATGTATTATTTCAAAAATTAGTCTTAACTTTTGTTCTCTGCTGAGAGTAGGGAACTGTGGAAGCCCCCAAAACCTCCTCTTCTCAGGCACCACCTGGGAGTACCTGAGTATGCTGACTGAAACTTGATATCCAGCATCACAATTACAGCTTGTGTTATTCTTCAGTCCCATGCTGGCTGTCTCCCAAGGCCTTGTTGGGAGAGAGACCAGTGGACACTTGTGGACTGCTCTGTTTGCTTGTGGGCTCATGGGGCTGAGTGCCACACAGGTGATTCTGTGCCATGATGTGCTACAGATGGTAATGCACTCGAGTTCACCGAGTAGGAAAGCAGCATGGGCCTGCTCAAGGCTTTTGCTCCACCAGATGTGGCAATCCCCTGGGGAAGCTAAAGAGAGCTTGAGCAACCACCGTTTGTGTTTACAGTTTCTTTTGCATTAGCTGGACACTGATGCCTGGAGGAGGGGAAAGGTGCACAAAACAAGGCTTAGGAGTGTGACTCCAACCTTGATGAGACAGCAGAGCATAATTAAAAAGCAAAGAAAATCACCAGTGATCATCCCCCTTCCTCTCTCCTCTCCCTTGCTGATCTTGGCAGTTTCATCATCTCCTCTCTTCCCTTTTCCTCTTTCTCCTCCTCCCTAAAGGTGTCTGAGCAGTGACAAGGCTGGTGACTCTGTGGGACACAGCCCCAGTCCCCATTTCCCACTGCCACTTTGCATTCCTGGGAGAGAGGAGGAATGAAGCAACTTGCCAACCCCAGCACAGCACCAGGGACTGTAGCCTGGTTCCTTGCCCCAGGCCCTCCCTGGAAAGGCTTTCCCTTAAAGAACAAGGTGCATGGGTGGGTGGGTATCCAACAAGCACAAGTATCACAGGTATTAGTAGTCAAATGAAATCCTGCCTTTAGGGTAGCTTGCTTGCAGTCATGCCAGGCCAGTTCAACACAGATTCCTAGAAAAACATATCCTAAACCCTGCAGCAGAAAAACTGAGAAGGATAAAACTGTTTTACAACATGCCAGTGTTGTTTCCTGTGCCTTCTGCAACAGGGGTGCATGGCAAAAACAGCACACAAAATATAATTGGTTCTGACAGAAATAGAAGCTGAATCCAGGAGCCAACAACGTCCCTCAGTTTAGATTATTAACTAAATATCAACTGCTAGATTTTGAACTAAATTGTTAAATTTGAGGTCAAGTGCAGTGTTAACTAAGGAAATTGTCAGATTGATTTGAGCTAAATCACAATCAGAAAGCTTGGATTTTCAAACAAAGGAGAAGTTAGAGGAAGAGAAGACATCTCCTTAGTTCTTCACCTCTGTTAGCCAGGTTTCTTGATCCAAGTTTTGTCTGTAAGAGAAAAGGACACTGAAACACTAAGAGCAGCACAATAAAGGACTTAAAGTTTCATTGTGCCCAATGGCAATGCTAAAGAAAGAGCAGGGAAGAACAGATGTCTGAAGCTTTTGGGAACATTAGGTCTGCTACAACAACAGAAATAAAGATGACTGCCAAAGGCATTGCTTCTATTCTTGTCAAATTAAGAATTAGGGAAACATCCTCCAACAAACATGTTTTATCTAATTCAACTTCACCACTGAAAAGCAATGAAGAAATTGTGTTGAAAACAAGCGGAATGTCAAGCAGCCCTACAGGTACAAACTGAAACAAAAATAATGAGAACTTCCTGCTGGTAAGTTAATATCTTCAATTTAATTTCTGGTGTTTCTGCCAGAGCTTGAACATTGTAGTCTTTTCAATTTTCTCTGCAAATATGTCCATATTTCACTTTACATTTCTCAGGCACCTGCCACTTGGTCTTAAAATACATCCTGCTTAATCAATAATTCAAATGCAATCTAGTTTGCAGTTGTATTCGTTGTGCATATTTTGTTGTATGAACTACTGACAAGACTGAAGTTTTGACCCCATTGACATCACTTGCAAAACATTAATTTGTTTTCTTGAGTGTGACATTTCATTGTTGAAGTTCAAGCCCTTTATTTTATGTGTTCTGAATCACTGATATCTTTAATGCATGCTCCATTCAGCAGCTCTGTTTACTTCTGGAATAGGACACTGGTACATATAAGATAAGAAAGAACAGTTACAGCTGACATATCATTTCAAAAATAAAGGACAATTCAATGTGTGTAAGATTAGCATAATTTGGATCATAATTAAATCACATTTTGTTAGATGCACAACATGGTCACATGAAAAAGATTAATTTTTCCTTTTGACATATCTCAGTTGTGTGACAGTTATTACTTCTTGTAATTCAATCTCTTGGAACACTTCCTCACACATTTCTATATCCAGTGGATTTCTCTGTGTTCTGAAGGTAAACAGATTTAAGAAAAGAACGAAACAATCAAGCTTGTGATGAAGGAAAAAGGGATTGGCCCATTTGCACACTCTGTAAGAAAGTGGGATTCAAACCACCTTGTTACAAGGATAGTGATCTGAACAAAGAGTTCCTTCTGAATCATATTGGAAATTCCAACCTGAGTTTTAAAAGACTGAAAATAATGGGGAGAGATGAAATTAGTTGGGTCTTCCTTTATCTTTTCCCTCACTGTCAAAATACTGCTTTTGCCGGAAATTTCATCTTCAAGAAAAAAACTGCTGCTTTGGTGCAGCTCCATAGGAATGTCTGGGCCTCAATTTTACCATTAAATTCTTCAGTGCTAAGTGCCAAAATGCAAACAAGCACCTGCATAACCTTAAGGCTGCAAATGATTCTGATGGGGCCATCAATGCTGTTTTCATAGATGGTTCCTTAAATGACTTGACATATTAGGGCTCATATGGCCATCTGCACACAGTGGTTAGTTAGACTTCCTGCATACAAAGTGATGCACTAATTTTTTTTTTCAATTTTGTTTTTAATTTTTCATGATCAAAGTGAAAATGTGGATGTATCATAGGATTTTGCATGTGACTGCTGGGAGTGAAGAAAATTTACAGGAACAACTTTTAAAATTTCAAACTTGCTAAGTTTTCCTGTAGAACGTGAATGTGGTGAGATTAGATCAAACCGTCCTCTCTTGGGTAGCTTTTATGAGACATCCTTTTACTTGTGCCCTAGTTTGCCCAAGCCATCTGTTTTTTTGTAAAAACAGTTTTGTGAAAACCTACTCTAGTATCATAATGAAAGGAAATTATATTAGGTATCCATGGAGAATCCATCATAAAGCACTTCAAATTGCCCTTGATTGTTCAAATGCAGATCAAACAGAGAGGCAGATGTTGTCTGTAGGATTTTTCCACAGATAGTGTAAACCCAGAAGATTTAATTATTGGCTGTAGACCTGGCTTACATGCCCAGCTCCCCATTTCTTACAAAATAACCGGTGCTCTAGAACCTTGCCCTCAGGAAAACATGAAACAGTTAAAATGCAAATGTGAAAAATGAAGAAAGAATATTATATAAAGTATTTACTTGAAAACATCCATAGTATCACAGTTTTGTCCATAGCTGACCTCTGTGTGAATGAGGATGGACAAAAGTTGTGTAAATCACAGGTGGGACTGTGCTGTTATTTCCAATTTTTCATTCTTGTATTTTCCCATATGGAATTCTTCTCACCTCACTTCTGTAAAGACTTGCTACTTTTTCATAAGCTGTCCTGATTTTACCACACCCTGTCTTGACAAAAACACACGTGCTTGCCAGGTTCATATCTGAAGCTTATACAAAATATTAATGCAACCAGGCTTTTATCCCTTAACTCTCCAACTCTTGTTCTTAAATAAAAAGGCTTGAAGTAATAAAATCCTGCTGACATCAGGAAAATTAGAAGAATGGAGACTTTTTCAGGCTGTTTTAGAATTAACCCTCAAAAGAAGAGAGAACCAAGAACTGAGGTCCAAGAGAAAAACCCAGGCCAGTACAAAAACATTATCCCAAAATCTACTTGCAGTCCTGACAGCAAAATGGTTTGGGGTGATTAGCAGCCAAATTACCTTTGCAGCCCCCTCCTTCATGTGAGTGTGTACTCTGTGTTGCCTGGCAGTCTCTCAGTGTCATCAACAAACCTCCTGGGCACTGGTTTCTGAAGGCACCAGTATGCAGAAGGAGGAGCTGCCCATCACGTCTGCCTCCTACAGTGCCCAGGGAAGGGACTTTGAAGGCAGAAGCCCAAAGGACTCATTCGGCCCTTGTGTGACATGGCCGGTGTCCTCACGACAGGATGGGATGGTTGCCCACCTGAGTGAAAAGTTTCCTTCTGTTTTAGCTTACAGGCCCAAACAAGTTACTAGCAAGTGGAAACTGCCATTTTATTCATCTGAGGATTTTGTGTGGGGGCAGAAGAAGGTTAGAGATTTGGAGGTTCACAGTGAATTTTGTAAATCAAGGATTAACCGTGTCAAGATTTACAGCCTTACTTAAAATACTCCCATGTATAATACACAGAAAAAGTGAGGGAACAGACACACCTATTTATATTCACAATTGTTAGGCCTGATGCTTTGACACCAAGAAATACTCTGGGTTAGTAACAGGAGGAGGAGTACAAAGAGGTGAAACTTTACACTTTGTCCTGAGTCACATTACAGCTGAGGATCTCCTGAGTCACCAAGTGCTGTCTCTAGCTATCAGAGAAAATTGCTTATCATCTTGTTAATTATCTTATCCCAGCTCTGCTTTGACATCCATCTGTCAAAGGGGGCGGTTCTGAAAAGCAGTCTGAGGGTCAGCCTCTGATTTCCACCCAACATGTATCACTAGCCACAAGACAACAAGAGCACCTAAACTTCTGCACTGACTATGGGAATATCCCAGGGCAGCATTGTCACTCAGAGGTGACAATGTTGAGTTTCTTCCAGCACAGCTTCTTGTTTCAACCACAAAAACTTGCATTTTGTCTGCTCCTTACCTTTCAAACCATTCTTTCACAAGCAGCAGACTGCCTTCCAAATCTGTGCTCCTGCCTCAGCTGCTGCCTAATTTCCTGTGACTGCCACAAAAGGTAATTATTGTCATCCCCAGTAGTGTCTTGGGCACCCTTTAAGCCCTTTCTCTTGCCCAGTCTAAAGCACAATTATTCTCAGCTGGCCATGCAGCAGCCAGATTTGGAGCACTCCTCATCCTGGCCATATGAGCAGCAGGAGAAGAAGGTTAAAAACTTCTTTGGTTCTCCATCTACACAGTAAAGACAAGAACACAAGTAAGGACACGTGAACTGTTTGCTAAAGCTCTTTTTGCAGCAGTGGACTTGAAATTACACGTTCTGCCTTCACGTCCCGAGCTCCTGAGGGTACTTGGGAACTGTGGTCCTTGCAGGAATGAGTCCTTTAAAGGTTCAAAAAAAGTGGAAAGAATTCTTTTTAACATACATTTCCACCTCCTCCTGATGAAGCACTGAAAGCTTGCTCTGGAATCAGCAACAGGAGTGTAACTAACACAAAGAATCAAAACAAAAAAACAAAATACTTCCGAGGAGGAAAGGTGGCTTCAGGCATCATAGTGGACTATCACCTCCTATATATAATATTAGTTTGCACAGAGTATGACACAGATCATGTACAGTGTGTGTTTTGGAAAAGGATGGTTTGTTCTAATGGAGTAAACATTGCCACAGCTGGTGTACCAGCTTGGATTAATATTGGAAATTTGGCTTGATATTCATCAACCTTGTGTCATCAAAACAGCTTCAGTCTGTTTGTTTGCAGCTTACCACATAAAAAACCTCAGAAGTCTGATATTAATTTTGCTTAAATGATTGATTCTTTAGGGATTCTTTTTTGTTTAGCTTACTCTCATGAACATCATCCCAAAACAAAATACCTATTTCAGCTTCCTTTTCCTGGTATATTTTTTCCCAAATTTTAGAATAATAAAATTTTGAAATGAAAAATTTGAACCTTCTTCCAAAGTATGTAGGCATGACATTTTAGATACTTAATTTTTATTTTTTACTGCATGAAAAGAGTCATAAATGACAAATTTGAGAGTTTAAAGAGATCTAAAGATTTGAAAAGCTGAGATCTTGGTTTGCTCTGTAGTGAGTAATTTATTTCCCCAGAACTGGTCTGGTTCTATTGTAAATACAGTAGCTGCTTTGCTATTAAAAACAGTAGTACAGCTAATGTAAAGCTAATGTAATCCTAAGAGATTCTTTCAAGTCACCATCCAAACAGAGAGGCTGGCTTTGAAAGTTATCAGATGAGAGATCACAGAGGACTAAGCCAAGTCACAGATGACTGGGCTTGTACGAGGGCTCCTCCGCAGTTACTCTCCTGGTTTTGAGAGTCCCTGCCAAGTCAAACACAAACAGAAAGACTTTTTGACAGCCTGTGAAAAACATTTTGAAGGCAGAGAAATGCCAAATAACACAGTGCCTCCGCCTTATGCTCCTGCCACTAAAAATGTGACTTGTGCCTTGCTACAGCTCTACAGGTGTTTTAGTTTTCTAATGTAAGGGTGCTTAATTTTATCTGTAGGCTGGCCTAGCAATAAAAAAATGAATGAACTAACATGAAGGGGATGTTCAAAATGGGAGTGCTTGTGTTGTCAGTCTCACAGAGCTTTATCATCGTGCTTCCTTCTTCCCCCATGGCTATGGTAAGTAGGACTATTATCCACTTCTTGCAAACAAAAAATATATGAATTAATATCCCTTAAAGGACAATTCCCATGAGGCTCTGGGACTGACGAAATACCATATAGATGCAAATAGCAGGCATCTAGAACATCTACTCACATGAAATTAAGCTCAGCATGAGGCAGTTGGTCTGGCCAAGAGAAAGCCTCTCTTTGAGCTTTAGGGCAGCCTGTGCATTTCCACTGTCACAAGAGAGTAAGAAATACTCTGTGCTGTCCTAAGGAGCTGAATCGACAGAAAACCCTGGGCTGAGACGCTGGTGATGAGACATTCAGTATCAGTTCTTGGGTAGAAAATGCCCCTCAGGCTAGGGCTGGGCTGCTCCAAACCTCCTTGGCAAGGAGACAGGAGGCACAGTCATCCAGCACTTGGTGCTGGGGAGCAGCTCCTCTGCAATCGCTTGAGGGCAGTGAGACAGCTGGCAGAGAAGCCATCACGGCACCGAAATTAAATTTACAGGCTGCTTTCCCATGGCTGTGCTGGGACATAGCAGGGTGCTTTATAATTATGTTTTAGGAGCCTCCGCCCTCTTGCCCTAATTTCCAATTAAAGTTGTACCCTTCCCAGGAGAGATTGCAAACATCCCATGAACAGGGGGAGGAGGCCAGGAAGGACCATTCTATATAGATCAGTAGTAGACAGCAAGCTGAAGAAATTACTTTTATGCCACAACCAGCAGCTACTCAGCCTTGTCACCTAATTAATTTTCTCTTCTAGACTTACTGATGGCATATTTAAAGCCAAAAAGAAAAAATGGACAACGAGTGGAATGGAAAAGTGGTGGGAGCAAAAGGAGAGGGGAAACAGACAAGGTAGCAAAGCAGTGCTTCAGTCTCTATGCTCTTCCTATTGTCAGCCAACTGTGACTGTCCAGAGCGGAGTGCTAGGCTGGATGTACAGCAAGAGATATTCTTTTCTTAGTTTGTTTTCCTAACCATACCTAGATATTAGCGTCTTCTCCATAGGCCTCCTCCCTTTACCCCTACCTCATCCTAGGTGACCCAGATGCTGCACCTAGAAACCAATGCTGTTCAGTAATCTTGATCTTTTGAAAGGTAGAACATCAAAACTGAACAGCTAATAGTATTTTAATACACTTTTTCCCTTAAGTTTTGTGAACAGTCTCCTATTTATATAAACCACTGCAGGCTTATATATTTTTTTCAAGTGCTGGCATCTTCTGATTCAGATACAGAATGCATAAGACCAACATTTTCATCTCCAAATGTTTGTCAATAAAAATTTCCTGGTGGCTTTAAATGACCAGTAAACTGCTCTGAATGCCAAATGGCACCAAGGAAACTTGTGGTTAGACCTGTGATGGAGGCTGGCAGCACCTGCTTTAATGAGGAAGAAAGGTGCATGTAGCTGCTAAGAACCCCCTGTTTTATCCCATCTAGAGATAGGTCTTCCTCCCCCCGTGGGTTATGTTACTCGGTCAGTAGGTTGCAGCTATGAAGGAAACATCCCTTACCCAACACACAGATCTTCCTCCGACATTCTCTTCTCTTGCTCCTCCTCATTTGCATCCCCATTTGCTCACAACTCTGCAGCATCCATTATTTTCATGTGGGTTTGAATTAAGGAAAGACCTTAGTCTCATGAGTGCCATTTAAAGCAACAACTTTGCCCATTGTAGTAATAATAATAATTTAATATCTCCTACAGGATGTTAAAAGGATGTTTGTCTCTCCTTCTGTGTAATAAAGAGTTTCCTTTTAACTTTAATAGTCCTTGTTCCACCAACTGTGACTAGCAGAATGTGTTATTATCAACAAATGTAATTTATATAATTAGAGATTTATGGGCTTGTATTGTACCCTTTACCAGCCTGCTTCTTTTTCTAGATCTTGCAGTTTTCTTGTTTGTTTTTGCATCTTATAAGAGCCTGCATGGCCACTAAAACTGAAAATGAAAAAAAAATTAATACAGAAACCTTTCCCACTGGAAAAAACAGATCTGGATAAAATAAAACTGTAGCACTCTATTTGCAGACTTGGGCACTTAATTGTAATATTCCTTTTCTTCTTGTAGAACAACAAAAGCAATGAGATTAAATATTTAAGATTTAATAATTAATTCTTATTAATATTTAAGAATTATTAATTAATATTTAGGAATTTATTAAAATCACTGCAGTAAATCCTTAGTTTATGTTTCTAAATAACTTTTCCTACAGATTTTTTAGATTTATCTCAGAACAGATAGAAATATAAAAAGATTAAAACATAAATAGTAGAAAAGAAATTTCTTCATTGACCACTGTCAATGAATGGAATTTCTGGGGATCAGTTTTATGGAAGTTTTGATTCTGGTGAATCACCATGACTTTGTCATTAGGGAACTTCTATGCAGGAAAAAGAAAAGTGCGTAAATGTGGAAAAGATAAATGTTCTTGCAGTTACATGTAATGAAACGAAAAGGTGGAAGAAATGTCCATGCTGGAGGGACAGTGAATGTCCTGTCCATTTGAAGAGTGAGGACCAAACCTCGAGCTCTGTCGGCGGGCTGCAGCCCCTTTGTGTAGGTCAGACCCTGCCTTAGTGCCAAGCCATGCTCAGCACCATCTGCACTGCTTTCACCTGGCACATCGGACTCCTTAGGTCTGTATGAGGAAAAGTCTTGGGACAAGGCTGGAGCCTTGGGACTCAGCTGGAGCCAGGGACAAAGCTGAATCTGGATCTGCCTCTTTCTTTGGAGTGGGAAGTGTTGCAACATGAGCAGTTTATGACCGATGCGGCTGCTGTTGCTGAAGATAATATGTTGGAAAGTACTGGCTGCTTCTTCAGTCCAGAGTGACATCCATGATGTTTCCTTTGCTCCCTGTGTAGTACAAGATGGATTACAAGCAAAGGGAAGACTATTAATTGTACAATTAGCAAATTATATGTGTTGAAATGTTACTAATTTAGTAACAACTTTTATAGCAGCACAAAGAAGGAGCCATTTCTCACATAAAAGACAAAGTTTTTGCTCATAGCTCTTCAGGAGTTATTAATGTTAAAGCTTTTTAAAGCTACCCAGGACTAAAAAGTGGACTGAGAAATTATCAGCTGCTCTAACTGGAAATCTCTCAACCATCAATCAAGAAAGTTGTGGGAGTAAAGGACAAATGCACATGCTCTAGACAAGAGTCATTCCAGTTTCAATTAGTTAATATTAACCTACTTTTTATCTGCTGTTGTTTCATTACACCTGAAGTCCTCTTGGAGCAGAAATTCAGGACAATTTGTCCTTCCAAAAAATGACTTTTCCTAGGTATCCTAGTGAAGAAAACCCTGAAACCACACAGAAATGATGAAAAGGATCAGGAGTTACTTCTGGTTTTTTCCTTTTATTTTCCTCCAGAAAACACAGATTGTAGCTGGTCAGGTCAGTAAGTGAACTAGAGAAGAAGAGTGATGCTGATGAGGAGGCCATCCTAAGAGTCTTTTTTAAGAAAAATGTGACAGTGAGGGAGCAGCTCAAGAAGAGTTTGAAATGGCAGGTAATCCTGATGTGAAATGCAAAATTTCCAAGTATGGCAAGTGTTTGCTCTTAATGTTATTAATGTTGGTTTTCAGTTGCATCTTTCTACTGCTGCAGCTTGTGATTCATGTGGGTGTACTATGGGGAAGATTTTAGTGAGCTGAGTGTGCAACCTGGGCTTTCAGTGTGATACTTTGCTTCAGGAAAGTCATCATCTTTCAGCAATTTGTTGTGGTGAGAGTTTAGGAGGAAAGGGAACCTATGGGGGGCTAACCATCTTTTGCAGAGTTGTTAAAAGGATGAATATTTGAAAGGTACACTGAAACTGTGGATGTTTTTGAATTTAAATGATTTCTAAAGCTGGCCAACAATCTGAGCCTGTTGTTCCTTACGATGCCAACACAGCCACTCCTCAAACCCAACACCCAAGGCAACAAAACCTGAACTGAAAAGAAAGGAAGAAACTGCTTTCCTTCCTCTTAGTCCTCTCTGTTCTCACATCCCAATTTGCTTACATAAGACACCAACTGCAGCAGGTGAAGCGATACTGCCTTTTATGTCCTTTCCCATGTTTTAGAGAGAGCAGTTGTGACAGCTGAAAATAACTTCATTAGAAGCATATTCAAAATAGCAAGAATATTTTCAATATATCAACTTTTCTGGATAAGTCTGAGCAGCTTGAAAACTGGGAGTTGTATATATTCTAACAGAAACCAGAATCACTTCTTTTTGCAGACCTGGTTAAAAGTTCAAGCTCTTTATTGCTAGAGAGATGGAAGCCTACCCCTCTGTGATCAGCAGCAGTGGTGCAGTGCCCCAAGGACGCTGGAAAGAGAATCCTTGTGGCATTAGCAGTGCTAGTGTGGCATTAGCAGTGCTGGTGTTGTCATTCCCCTCCCAGTTTATGGCACAGCAGTGATTAGCCTCGGCTGTCTTGGAAGTTGTGGCGTGACAGATGTTGGTTTGTTCTGGTAACTGAGCAACACGTTGCTGCTGCACGGGGGGATGATGAATCATGAGGGTGTTGTTCAGGCTTAGCAGGGTTTGGCTTGGGGAAAGCACTAAACAAGGAAGCCTGACAAATCTAGTACAAATCCAAGAAAACACTAGTGTTGTCATTGTCCAGGTCAGGGACCAGCCTGTGCCACAAACCACAGTCTACTCACAGGAAAAATCCTCTGGCTGTGCCAGATAGCCAGGTAGTGACCAGAAAACAAACTAAATTTTGTGTGTGTGTGTGGAGATGAACATAGAGAGACTAAAAGGATCCAACCCACACCTTTTGGCAGAACAATACCTTTAATGGATTTTAGAGCTTCTGCAAGAATTAGAAGCTTTGAAATTTAGTACCAATTTGAGAAACTTAAGCAGATTTAAAGAATGGATTCTTTTAATATTTTTTCTTTTAACTTTAAACAGATTTATGAGAGTTTAATATTCCATAGTAAGTGCTATGCAAATATTCCTATTCCCTGCTAATAAAACAGGAAATAATGAATGGTGGGGCTGTCTCGGTTACACAGCTTGGTAAGTCTGGCAGATAAAGAAGCAAACCAACCCATGAAATGCAATTTTTGAGTGATTATGTGTGTAAATCCACAATTTCACTAATGGGAAGCTGTGCAAATACCGATACATTCGGTTTTGGTTTTGGCTATATGTGAGCTGTGGCAAACCTCTTTACCACAGAGCCTCCATGTGAGAATGTAAAAGTAGCTGACTGAAAACTTGTTCTCTACACCATGTATCATGGGGCTGTATCTCAAACCACTAATTTTATTGTTCCATTTTAAACATAAATCAATCTTGACTGTGTTTGAGCCCAGACATTTAGCAATCCCTCTTTTAAACTGAGCTTGCTTGAACCATAAGGATTTCTGTTCATATCAGAAGCTCTCTGATTCACAAGTGTTCTCATTTGTCAATATTAGAAAACATTTTTCATCATAAAAATGAGATGAGACTAGAGCTCTTCCTTTCCCAGAATCTGGCAGTGGCTGTGACAGTTTTTCAAATCTGCAGAGATGGATCTTCTTCCAGTTAAATTTCTTCTTACTCCCTTCTCTAGTTGTCATTGCCTCCTGCCACAGGTTTTATCTCACTGATTTCCCTGCAGAGTGACTTGTCTTAGTGTTCCCTACCTAGTTTCAAACACAGTCAGTTTAAGTATTTCAAACTTTTTTCCACCAAGTCTTTTATTTCCTCTGATTTACTTTCCTCTGAATTAGCTTTGTTGATTTACAGTGACAGAAACTAGAAAACGCTTTTGCAATTGTGATGTTAACAGAAGAGCTGTGAAAGAAAAATGTAGCTGAGAATCTCTTTTTCTACTGTCACTGGACCCAGAAGAGAGCCCCTCATGTTGCATTATGAAGTGCATCTCTGAAAGCATCTCTAGCTGGGCCCCACCATGTTTTCATCCAGGTCTCTGGCAAGCCCTTCTCAGGAATATGTGACTGTGATTATATTTTTCAAACTACACTTAATTCTTTATCTGCTTCCTTCAACATCCCACAGACCTCCTTTAGAAACACTTCTATAGGGTGACGATATAAAGCAATTCCCTGTAGCCCACACATGCAGCTCATTCTCCATTAATGCTCTCTCTGGTTTCAAAGCAAAAAACCCATTGCACCTTGGGGGAAAAAAAAAAGATACCAGAGCACATAAATGGTCAAGATATTTTCAAGTGGACATGTAAGTTTTCTACTGGAGCTCAGGATCTCCCAGCTTTATCAGTATTTATAATATCTGTATTTGGTTTGGGCACTCTATCATTCTAAGAAAAATTTGCCTTTGATGCAGAAAGCCAAAATTGTTTTCCATGAGTCCCAAAACCACAAATGCAGTTAATTGATTGACTGGCACTATCAGGAGGAAGGAGTTGACTGAGCTGAAGCAGCCTTTCTACCTTCCTCCTTTCTTAAAACAGGAACTGGAGCACACAACCAAAGCAGTATTGGGGAAGATCACATCATTGCTTCTTATCCTGTACCTGCTGATTAACCAAAGACAGGATTGTGTCTTCCACCATCGTCAGTTGGGTGCATTTAATGAGAAATAAGTGTGAGGAAACATGAAAATAAGGAAAGTTAGGAAAAGACCTTTGACATAGATCTGAAATAAAATTTTAGGCACAGTGCAGCCTCCTTTGACAGTCAATAATTTTCTAGTTGTCAGAGTCTGAGGAAAAGCATCTCCCTGATTGAGCAACTTCGGCATAGATATCTGAGAGAGGTTAACCACTCTATGTGTCTGTCTCATTTTCTCTTAATTCATATATCAATGTTAGTGATCTCAGATTTCAAGGCTGTAAGGGACTTACCACTACAGTCTTGCCTCTTGAATGACACAACAAATAATGCTATTTTTTTAATGAATAAAATGCCAATAGTGCCAAACTCAGCCTTTTTAGTGAGATCACTTTTTCAACTTTTTAAATGCTTACTCTTTTGATGAATTAATAGGACAAAATAAACCAAAACAAAACCAAGCAAACCCTCTCTGCTTGTTCTAATCCCTGGATCATCTTAAGGTAGGAAGAAAATGATGTTCAGACTTCACAGCTTTTTTTTCCATACTGCTGAGTTGGGATCAGCTTGAGACTGAGCTCTCATAGAGATCTGAGCCTTAGGATCCAATGCTTGCTGAGACCTCTTAACCCAGAGAAGCCTGCACAGGCCCAGGATTTCCTGGCCTGGAACAAGCTGGGAGTGACTCTCTGAGGATCAGGAATTGCCAGGAAGGAGGGATGACTCTCCATTTATTCTGCAGGGAAGGGGCTCAGTCATTAGCCTCCAGGAGACCTTGGGCACAGAAGGCGTGTAAAACAAAGGAAGAACTGAAAAGATTTGGTTTCAGTGCCTTCACTGGGAACATTTTAACAAGTTACTTGTCCTCTGTTATCTAAAGTCATAAGCTGTAAGACTGGAATAATTTTTTTCTCTGAGAGATGAAAAGGCTGAGCTCAATGGGGTGTAAACGAAAGATGTGAAAGCTTTTTGCTTCAGTTTCTAGGCTTGTATCCCTGAGAGCTGGTGACGTTGCTGGATTCCAGCACAGCCATCTCTACACTGCAGCTGAGGAAGCCAACTTCAACCAGGCTGCCAGGAAGGACAGCACTGCTAACTCCTATGGGTTAGCACGTAAATGATGCTGCATTTGTGGCCTCTGCAGCTTCTTGCAGGGCTCTTCCCAGTGAAACTGAATTGCAAAATCCCCTCTGACTACATTTTATGGATGGCAGCTCAGTGGTTCATTAAATCTCCTTCTCCAGAGATGATGTGATCCTGCTTTCTGCAGCCAGAGCTCTATAACATAACTGAAATTAATCCTGCGGCCACAGACACAGCACAGGAGCTCTTTACTTTGGTTCTTTGCTTTACACCCCATTGAGTTTAACCAACTTTACGGATGGAATTTCCCATTCATTCCACAAAAAAAAATCCCCCAAAACCCACTCAGACCCCCTGCCACAGACATTACAGTTAGTAGGGGACAGTGCACATAAGAGAAAGAATGAACTGCAGCATTCAGAAAGGCTACCAACACTTACTGGCACCTCCTGATAGCAGTATGAGCAACCTTCAGGCGCAAACTAATTAATGGAAAACCCTGCCAAGCCAACCTTCTGCAACTATAACAGAACTACCAACAGACCTATGCCACTCTGTGTTGATTTTTCTTTTATGGCACAAAATAATCAAAAGACAGGGTTTAGAAGCATTTTTCACTAGGAAGACTCACAAGTTCAGCTCCAGCTTACCATGCTCTGGAGTTCTTTGAAATTTATCCTAAACAAATCCAGGTAAACAATAATTAGCTATGCATGGGGGTGGTCTTAATCAGAGGGCACAAGGGATTAATATTTATTAATCCTCTTCTACCAGGCAATTTTATCTTTCTGGTAGAAAAGTTCTAGGACTTTCAATGGCTCTCCTAAAAATATCTTACAAGAATCTCAAGGATCTTACCCTTTTGAAACTGCTCTGGAAGAGGCAGTCTGCTTTCTAGTTTGAGTACAAGAGCCAGAATAGTAGCTTCTAAAGTTAACTTTGCAGTATCAATGATCTGCTTTGGGCATTTTGCTAATTTTTGGTGGGGTTTGTTTTTGTTTTCGTTTTTGCTGTTTTCTTCTTCTTTCTTTTTCTTTTTCTTTTTTTTTTTGCATCTTGATTTGCCTGTTCAAACCGTGAGAGTAGCTTAAGCCTTTCCATATCTGTGGCAAACAGGGAGGACATCACCCTTGTAACAGCATTTTGTGAGTAAGAAGGTAGTTGTTGTGTAGGAAAAATAATAATTTGCTATGTAAAGCTGTAACAACTTTAAAATTGATTGGTGAGTCATTCCCTGTAAAACTTTGTCGAGGATCATAACTTAGTTTTTGATGAAGTGGCTGATTGATTTCTGAATTTATAGTTTTCTCAGTTTTTTGGAAAGCAACCTTAGCTTTCTCTATCATTAGTGGCTATCCTAACCCATTTTGATTTCATTTCTAGAGATGTAGCTTTTGTAGTAAGGGGCTGTAATCCCTCTCAGGGATTATCTGGCAAAATATAAGCATCTGCTCTCAGCTTGTTTCCTCAGTGGGCAGGGCCAATTAGACCTTGTGGCTATAAAGGTGTGCTGGTTTTTGGAAAGAAGGGCTGTATATATTAGTGCAGATGGTCTGATGCTCTTAGGGAGCCTTTTAAGACTCTCAGCCACAGCATTAAAAAATTTAGTTGGAAATCTGGAAAAATTCCTAGAAGGTTCCAGTAGCCAGTCATTATTGAACTGTCTTATGTCCCTTTTGACATTAAACTGAAGCAATGTTGGATCAAGAATTTGAAATAAGGACACAGCATTTCTTTGAATAAGGCTGAAATTCAGTCTCACAGACATTTGAATCTCTCTTGTTCATTTGTTTATTTTGGAGCTGATCATAATTTATGAGTTGACATAACAGAAGGAAAGATTTATTCGAAACTAAGAGAGAAAACATGTATTTTTAAACAGAGATTTGCAAATGTTTCCCATTCTTATTAATTTTTAAAACAATCATGCTCCCAGTTCCCTTCAGAGTCTTTGAGAAGCCTGCCTCCACTGCTACAATTTTAGACCATTCCTATATAATATTTAGGCCATCTGCATTTTAGCTGTCTTGTCTAAATATTCCATTCACCTGCTCTAATAGAAAGTTTTAGCCTTTTTCAATGGACATATGCATGAAACAGCTTGCACTGAGTTTTACTAAGAAACTCAATGGTATGATGAATTTGAAGTTTAGGAGTCAATTTGTAAACAGTAAACAGCTCAGATTTCATTCTTCTATAAGATGGAATTACTTCCTTGTGTGTAAATAAAATCACTTGTTCCCCCATATAGGGAAGGATGATGGAAATGGTGTAGTGACAGACAGAGTGGCTGCTCCGCCTCCTTTGGTAGCAAATGGCTTTTGTTGTCAGTGCCCAGGTCGCAGGTCCGGTGACCTGAGTGTTTTTTGAACATGGACATGGTGATCAAGAAGGCTGGAAGTTCCCAGAGGCCTAAAGCCTGCAAACAGAGCTGTTGTAAGTAATATGTCTAAATTTGGTCTCTTGTTGTCCACACAAGCACACAGCAAAACCTCAGCCGATTTGAGCCAGAAGCAGAACAACACACAGAGTTGTGAAATTATCAATCAACTGTTTAGATGGAAAACGTACAGAAATCTCCTAATCCATATATTCTCTGACACACTTTCCAGTGTAGGATCCTGCTCAAGAGTGCTCGACCCTCAGGCTGAAACCAAGGCTCAAATTCTCAATTCTGATTTCAAGTGGTTGACAGTGAATCATGTAATGGACTGGCCAAGTCCTGTCATCATGTGCCACTTGGTGGGCCCACGTTTTCATTGTTTACAAGATTCACACATTTGCAACAGGTGAGGGCATTGTTTCCCTCTTTCATGTCACATTAAAATGACACTGTCAAATGACACTGTGAAAATGGCACATTAAGAGCTATTAAGCTCTTGCAGGTAAGGGGAGTTAGAGAGCCATTCTACAATGCACTTCTATTCAGCAGATTAGAGAAGGGAAGATTCCATTTTCCAAACTTGCTGATGCAGAACGAGCTGCGTGTTTGTGTGTGAGGGAGAGTGACATGAAAGGGTACAAACTCATGGAGAGTGATGTGGTCAGACTGGTGCTGCAAACGAGCACCTTGCATTAGGTGCTGGAAGGGAGGCATGCTCAATAGGAGGGCTGTCTGCACTACTTATCAGAGGAAGAAATGTGCTTCATGCAGTTTGGTGTTGCTGAGGTGAAATAACAAAAGTAAAAATCATAGAATCATAGAGTAGTTTGACATAGATCTGTTGGAGCAGGTCTAGAGAAGGGCCATCAAGGTCATCAGAAGGCTGCAGCACCTCTCCTTGGAGGAAAGGCTGAGAGAGATGGGGCTGTTCAGCCTGGACAAGGCTCCAGGGACGCCTCACTGGGGCTCTCCAGTAGCTAAAGGAAGCCTGTAAAAAAGAGGGACAACAACTTTTTACACAGGCATGCAGTGCTAGGACAAGGTGCAGGGAAGTTTTAATCACTGCATCTCTCTGCCAGGTGGTACTTATGCTCCCTCCTGAGGTGCGGACACTGAGGAAGAATAAAAGTAATGAAAACAGCAAAGCAAGAGATGGAAGGGATGTGCCCTGATCTCAGAGATTGGCATACCTTGAATGGCTTTAGGAATCCCATCTAAGATCCTGTCTTTTCTCTAAGTGCTGGTTATATGTTTAAGAACTGGTACATAGACATGATTATGTGCATATATTCATGTTCATGGACAAGGGTGGGGATAATTCAGTTTCTTGGTTCTCTCCCTTCTCTGCCACATGAGTATCTTCATCATTGTGCTGCAGAATTGTGCCACCTCTGCAGACCAGTGGAATGTGAAGCCATGAGACTCAGCATGAGAGAAAGTGCTATGGATGTGTCTTTTGTGGGAGACAGCTGAACCTCAGGGTCCCTGGGCGTTGTGACAACTCTGCCTGCTGGAGCCTGTCAAAAAAAAAGGCACTTGTGGTATTTAGAAACCTTCAGGAACAGAGAGCAGCTGAACAAGAGTTTGCTGATCTGAACATGTGTGCTTCACTCTGACAATGCACCATTTATTACCTATGTCTTTTTACAATCTCCATCTTTCTGCTCAATATTGAAGAGGGAGAGGAGAATATTTATGAGTAAACAGCAGGAATAAGCATACAGAAAAGTTGCAACATTAGAATAAAATCACTTAACATATTGTGGTCTCTGAGTTAGGGATAAAGTAGTTACCTAAGTGATTCCTTTCCAACCAATGCAAGAACGTCAATCACATCTAATGATACAATTTCAGCTTGTATAGACACATTCTGGCTCTTGTCCAGTTACTGAAAATCTTAACCATGTCATAACCGCATTTTGATTATCTCTTGCTTGGGGAATCAGCTTCAGACCTCCCAAAGCCACAAAAGAAGCACGAGCAAACACTGTCAGGCACTGCCTTTATTCTAAAAGCACCTTAAGAACTGTGATGGAGATCTCCATCTCTACTATTGGATACATCCTTTCTCCCAGAGCAGGTGTCTTCTTCAGCTACTGCCTCTGACTGGAGCTCTGTGCTACTCCTGGGGCAAGGAGATGGTACTATCTCTGTCAAGTGCCTATGGTGACAAAAGCCAATGACTTGGGAAGAAGAGTCACTGCTTGCGTGCTTGCAGGAGGGGCAGTGCGCTGTTAGACACCCATCTTTATGGCTGATTAACAAATTGTTTGGTGAGGCAGCATGGCATTAAGGAGTTAATCATAATCGAGGCAGAGATTAATATCCATTTGTACCAACTCCAGGCAGCTTAATTTGCTTCCACTGGCTTTGTGACAGAGTGAATCCCCCAAGTGAAGCCATGAGAAGCCTGCTCCACCCAAACTGGGGTGGTTTCAGACTGTCAGTCTGCCCCTCCTGCCTTGCCGCATGCACAGGAAGCAGAAATCACGAACAGCTCTCCAACTCCTAAGCTCCTCTGCACTGAGGCAATTACCCATGATTATATCCTTGGTGGAAGCTGCTGTCTCCTCAAATGGGTTAGGCATGTTCACAGGTTGGAGAAAAGATAAAGCAGCTCAGTGATTTGAGATTAGTTTCTGCCTCCCTTTGTTTGAGCCATATTCACAGCATGCTGCCTCGCCCCTGTGCAGGAGGGAGAACAAGATCAAAGGGATTTGTACAAAGAGTTGCAACTCCGCACTGAAATACTCTTTCCTCATCTCACTTTTCTGCCAGTCACACTCCACTGCCTTAACTCTGGAGTTAGGCCAGACTCAGGAAAGGAACAAGGTGGCCTGGATTTGGCACTGGGGATTAATTGTGTACTTGCACATCACTTTGGAAAAGATTTACAGAAGTGTGTCCACTATAGCAGCTCTCTTTCAAAGGGAATCCAGTATCACCAATTTGTACAGGAATTTATTTCTCATCTCTCCACACTGCAGGTTATAATAAAGGAGCTGATTTACAGCATACCACAGCAGTAGGAGAAGTGGGAAAGTACCTTCATGTTGCATTAGAAGCAACAAGGGTGGTTGAACCAGCAGGGGAACTTCCAGGACACTGCATAAAGTAACTCAGATTGGAATTTGACAAAAACCCCAGATTATTTCCTTTGCCTGAAGAAATACATGATGGTGACCCTAAGGGCTTACACTGCATGAAAAGCTGTGATCTTCCAAATATGGTTAAATCAGTCATTCACCAAATTATTTTGAATCACTTTTCCCCTGCAAGGCCTTGTCTGCTTTAGGAAACAATGTCCTTGACAGACTTAATTCTGATAATTATGTTTGTTAGAGAAATAATTACTGCAGGCTCCCAGCTCAGAGTCCTTGACGTTAGTTCTGATACAAAGTGCAGAGAATATTTATGAGCAAACTGTAGGCATAAATATACTGAAGGGTTGTGAACTTATGTGATAGTGTCAAGCCCACGGTGACTCCAAGCTATCACAGTGAGGCACTTAAATGGCAAGCTGCTCTTTGAAGGTGTCCCAGACTGCAGCAAGTGCCACTTTCAGCTTTTGTGGAAACAGTTACTCAATTCTGAGTGCTACCATGGGGAGATTTGCTATGCAAAATGACATGTTTGTTTTTTTTTTTTTTAATGTAAGTTCATAGAAAGGTTTGGACTGGAAGGGACCTTAAAGATCATCCATTTCCAACCACCCTGCCATGGGCAAGGCCACTTTCCACTAGACTAGACTGCTCAAAGCCCCATCCAACCTGGCCTTGGCCACTTCCAGGGATGGGGCATGCACAACTCTGGGAAAATGGTGCAAGTGCCTCACTGCCCTCAAAGTAAAGAATTTCTTCCTTATATCTAACCTAAACATACTTTCAGTTTGAAGCCACTGCCCTCTGTCCATTCCCCATGCCCTTGTAAGAAGTCCCTCTCTAGCTCTATTGTATGTCCCCTTTAGGTACTGGAAGGATGCTATAAGGTCTCCCCAGAGCCTTCTCGTGTTCTCTTAGCTGAACAATCCATCTCTCTCACCCTGTCTTCACAGAAGAGAGGTTCCATTGTGACCCTTCTCTGAACTCACTCCAACAGGTCCATGGCTGTCTCATGTGGGGGCTCCAGAGCTGGATGCAGTACTCCAGCGGGGGTTGGAGTAGAGGGGAAGAATCCCTTCTCTGGCCATGCTGCTTTTGACACAGTCCAGGACATGTTTGGCTTTCTGGGCTGCAAATGCACTTTGCCAGGTCATATCAAGTCTTCCTCAGGGCTCCCTTCAACCCATTTTTCACCCAGCCTGTACTTGTGCTTAGGACTGCCCTGAGCCACAAGCAGGACCTTGCACTTGGCCTTGTTGAATATCGTGAGGTTCACATGTCAGGCCTGTAAGGTCCCTCTGGAATGGCTGCTCTTTCACACCTGCTCCTTTTTAGATGGCAAAGTAATGTTTCCTTTGGCCAGTGCTAGGAGAGTCGGCAAACCTTTACAGCCGGACACATGAGAGCTGCCATGCGGAAAGGAGGGCTGGGCTGGGCTGCGCTGGGAAGGGCCTGTGAGAAAATGCTTCAGTGGCTCCGGGAAGGAGCAGCGGAGAAGAGGGGGAAGAAGACGGAGAGAAGAAGAGAGAGGAGGGTTAAGGAGATGAGGGGGAGAGAGAGGGCAGTGTCTGCCTGTCTCTGCCGGAGGACGGAGCCGCGTTTCCCTACAGGCGCTCAGCGCTGACAGAGGCGGCTCCCGGGCTGTCGCCTCGCTGCGCTTCCCCCGCCTCTCCCGCCGGGCCCGCCCGCCCGCGCCTCCGCCGCTGCCCGCGCCCGCCCCCTGCCGGTGTCCGGCGGCGCAGCAGCCACGGGGGCACCGCCACCAGCACCGGCACCGGCAGGGCCGGGCAGGGCGGGGCCGGGTCCAGCAGGGAGGGGACGGGCAGGGCAGGGCACGCTAGGGCCGGGCCTCGCCAGCTGGGCCGGGCTCGGCACAAGGCAGAGGCGGAACAAAGGCGGGCTGCCGCTTTTCCGCCTTGGGCAATCGCCCGTTGAAGAGCCGGTCGGAGGCCGGCCTTTCCCACGGCCGTAGGGGAGCGGGCAGAGCTTTTCGCTTCGCTGAGAAGTGTTGAGGGCACGAAGGGCCGGCCCGGGCGGCTCCCGTGGCCGGAGCAGGAGCAGCTCCCACCCGCGGGGCGGTGCGGGCGGGTGGCGCCGCTGGGCTCCCAGCGGCGATCCCGGCTTCAGTGCCCTCAGCTGCCTGAAGGAAGGGAGTAGCAGCACCAGGCAGCAGCCTGGAAACTGCCACATACTGCTCATACGAAACTTGCTCCCAGAAGTAGCTTGGACTTAAAGCTAGGCCTTCCCCAAATGGGGATAGACGCGTGAATTGATGACCCCTCCCCAGGACGAGGAGGATGCCATAAATGACCCCTCTCACTGCTTTGGGCTGTAGCTTTTTTCAGGAGCTGTGGACACACACACAAACCTGGAGGGTCAGTGCCCAGCCAGCCCTGTAATACTTGAAAGCTCGGCGACGCTAAATAGCACAAAAATCAAATAATTTTTTATAGGAAGGCCCTTAAACCCTTCCTTCTACTGGGAATCTTGATGTGAAGATCACACTGTATCAGTACTATGTTGTCAGCTCAATACAATTTGTAACTGTTTATTTCCCATTGCAGGAATATTATTCACACTCATTTGCAATCAAATCAAAGGCTGACAGAAACATGGCTGATGTGATGCAGAAGGTTATACCAGGGAACTGAAATGCTTCCTCTAACCCTAGATGTCTACATTCAAGCCATATATATAATCCATATATATAAATCCATATGTTCTCCTATGTTAATAACACATGCCCAAAAGGGCTTGTCCTCGTGATGTGTCTATAATATGCTAAAAAAGGATTTGGCTTATTAGTATGCATCCATATAAAAATGCTGATTTGTTTCTCTAGACAGATTGCCACACAAGGTAGAGCAAAGTGCACTGGCATGAGAATAGACACATAGCTGCTAAAGGTTATTCTGTTTAATTTTATTTTTGACATTTTTAGATCTAGACTGCAGTGCATGTCCCTGGTTAAAGCGAACAGCATTAAGAGATGGGGTGGGGAGTCCTGCCTCCTTCACCCATTGCTTTGAGGGGCCCCTAAATATATCCTTGAGCACAGAGGCAGTGTACCACTGGGGGGCTTATGGCTGGACATAAGTGACCACAACTGCTGTTCCTTCTGTCTGGCTAAAATACACCCGATCCTCATGCTGCCATTCTCTGCATGGTGCATGGGCATGATTTGACTGTTGTCACACATTTCTGCAGTTCCTTATTATTATTTCATGATTTGACTATTAGCTAAATAATAAGTGTTCCCACATAGCCTGCTTGGGATGTATGAAGCAATTTACATAAAATAAAACTGTTTAAATACATGTATTCTTTTTTATTTCAGCTTTTGTGCATTTCTTTAAGACTCTTGAGTCTTTGGTTCATTTCTCTGAACCAAAGTGGAAATGCTAAAATAGCCTAAGATTTTTAAAGAAAATAAGTAACAAAGTATTTTTTTAGGAAATGAACTTGTTATGTGTAAAAGAAAAGGATCAAAAGTACACCAGGCTGCTAAGTGTTTGTGTATGGGGTTTTTTTTTAGCTAAGTATTCACATAAATACTGAATTAATGCAAGGAGCAATAGAACTGTTGCCATTTCTGTAAGGCATTACCCATTTGGTATTGATGGGCATTCAGTGCCCCGACCATACTACAGCTTTTTTACTTTTTTTAGAAAGTCTGGCAATACCCACAAGTTGAGATGGCCAAGTGGCCAAGAGGGGCAAGACTTCCAGGGTAACTCTGTGTGAGGTATGAGGAAGGAAATTTTCTGGCTTGTGCCCCATCATTCTCCTGGTCTTCTGTAGCACTGTTCTCTTTTGAAACCTAAGCAAGACGTAGCCACTAGATGTCTGTATTCAGCAACAAAAAGCCACACGTGCCTTCTTATTCTACTGTAACCCATAATAAACATGCAGTACCATTTTCATAAAATCTATTCGTCTTTTCATAGTAAAATTAATGTGGACAGGCCAAAGAGGCAGGACAACCCACCTGATAAAGTTCTTCACAAAACCAGCTTGAGCAGGAGAGCTTGGACAGCGTGGAGCTTGAGCATGTAGGTCCTGGGCTGTCCCGAGCCAGCCTGATTCTAACGGAGGCCAGGGATAACATTTCCTGACAGAACTATGGGGAGACTCCCCTGACTCCGTCTGAGATGCTTCTAGAAATCCCAGATATGGAGCACTGGTCTGTCAGTGGCTGTGCCAGCCATACTTCTGGGTGGCAGAGGAAAGGTAATGCAAAAGTATGACATCTCTGCCCCTTCCCACAAAGGAGAAGTCCTTGAATGTCAAAAGAAGGCTGTGGTGGGTTAATCTTAGCTAACAGCCAAATACCCACCCAGCTGCTCACTCCTTCCTCCCTCCCCTCCTTCTCCTGTAGGACACAGGGAGAAGAAAATAGGATGAGAAAGATCATGGGCCAGGATAAAGACAGGGACAGTACTTGCTAAATGTTGTTATGGGCAAAACAGACTACCTAAGGGAAAATCAACGTAATTTATTGCCAACTAAAATAGTGAAAACAAAAAGAAGAACATTAAAACAACACCCTTCCTCTCCACTTCTCCAGTCTCAACTCCCTCAATCCAGACTCTTCTACCCACTCCAAATGGTGTAGAGTGGCAGGGGTGGATATGATCGGTCCAGAGTAGTTTCTCTCTGCTAATCCTTCCTCCTCACACTTCCAGTGCTCCACTGATTTGCCCATGAACTGCAGTTATTGTCAGGAAAAATCTGCTCTGATGTGTGCTCTCTAAGGTCTGCAGTCCTTCAGGAATATTCCTGTGCTCTAGTGTGCATCCTCCATGGGCTGCTGCCCCGCTGCATGGGCTCCCATATGGAGCAATATTCCACCTCTTCCCCCTTTCTCTGGCTCTCGTGTTCCCTCTGCTGCTTCTCCCTCATTTTTGCATCCTCCCTAGTCTCTACTCCCTCAGAAATCATGGAAAAGAAATACCTAGTGTGTCTACTTGGTTTTGAACCTTCTGTCAATGATCAGCTGTAAAGAACCTGCCCGTGGGTACACTGAAAAGGGCTCTACAGCCATGGGAGCAGCCTGAGCACATCTGGAATTTCTTCAGAGCCTCTGAGAGGGTGTGCAGAAGTGGTACTCTCCCCTCTCATTTGAAAATGTTGATCCATTCCATAGGGGAAATACAACACTTAGAGTAAGAAACATTGCATATTAATAATTGGCTTGGTTCTATTATGATTTAAATATCAAATTCTTGTGTTAAAATTTTTAGAGAAAGAAAATTAAAAATCAGTAAGAGGGGCTGAAGAATTTCTTCCACAAAAGATTTTGAAGTTTTTGAAACCTAAATATTGAACTTGACACCAAAGAACTCTGGAAAAGTGATAAAAATTCAGAAGAGGAAGTCTAGGCCTGCATTTACTCTAGCTGGGATTCACACAAAAATTTCACTTTAACAAAAATCTGTAGTTACATTTGTTTTAAGTGCCAATTTTAAGCAGATCATCTGATTAAGTCATGAGTTTCTCACTTTCAATGAAATACTATTTTGGCAGAACTGACGTCATATTGCAAATACTGCTTTGATAGCATTGCTTCTTTTTAATTCTGAAGTGTTGTGTCAGGTTTTTTTCAACCACTTTGGATGCAGTTTTCTTTTCTAATGCATTTTTTTCCTGACTGCCTGCTTTTTAGAACTGTGATGATATGCAGGCTGATTTCACAAGCAGAATGTGGAAACCTGATCTCATGGACTGACAAGAGGAAAATCCATCATTGACTTCAGTATGGCAAGGTTTTTCCATCTATGATCCCTTGATCTGTCTCATTCTTGGTCAGGCAACTAAATTACTTGTTTTAGGGATTTTTTTTTCCTTGTAAAACAGCTGTTTTATTTCTACATAGATTAGAAAAAGAAGAGTAATTTTTTTAATATAAAATCTTTAACAGCTCCTTGTACATTTAAAATGTGAAAATTGTGGATTCATCTTACAAAAGGAGCCAAAGTTCAAGCCAGTTCTATCTGAGCTGAAGCAATGCTGCATCCCAGTTGCCAAGCATTGAGATGAATGCCAGTGATAGGAAATTTTTGCTTCTGTATCTGTGTCTGATAAAATCTTTAAATTAGGTTCCTATTTCTTGACATAAAACAGTGAAATGTAAGCAGTCAGTACAGCACTGGTTAATCACTGGGGTTTTCTGGAAGAATAATGTGGACCACAAACCTTCTCTGCCCAGCAAGGCTGAGTTCCTGGGTGGGAACTCTGATGTGCACTGCCAGGATTAAGAAGAATGGTAGGCAGGCCAGACAATAGCTACTGAAATAACTGACCCACAGACAGGGATTGGTGTAACTTCGTTGACCATGACAATTGTTTTCAAAATCTTGTCACAAATTCCCTGATGAAGACAATAGTGTTTCTTCTACAGCTTTTCTCTGCTCGAGCAGTGAGATTTGAATCTACAATATTCAAAATAAAACTACTGAGGTCAATGGAACATGTCTACAATGAGATTTATCTGAGGCTGAAGTAGTTTAATCAAAGTTTTACCTTCATCTTAGTCTTTCAGTAAAAAGAAGGCTCTTTCTCCAGAGTATGTCATGTAAACTGACAATGACAAATTAATTTACAAAGCTTAATTAAAATTGTTCAAAACTCCTTCAGACATTTCTTTATCAATGTCATGCATTGGTATGAACTGGAATAAATTTCAAATTATGCAAATAAAATGTTACACAAGCATACTCTAGAGACTTTTCTTATGCTGAGTGGTGATTTATTTATTAACTTTTTGTCCATTTCTGTCAATTGCCGGTAAGTGTCCTAAGTTCTTTCTGTTGTTTCTAATAACAGGAGCAAGACTCATGCAAATTTGGAGAAAACACATAATTGCAGCCTTCTAAAATGGGGAAATGATGGATTTCTTAACAGGCTGTCGAGTTAATCTTGCATCTCTGTTTAGTCAGTCCTGGATGAAACTGCTCATTGTGATGCCAAATAGAAAGTGAGTTGAGATTATGAGCCTCCCTTTAGTGCTTGTGAGCTATGAGTTCTGGTTCTGGCTATCTCCTTCTCTTATAGAAACATTGTACCTTCAAGAGATGAGAGTGATTTTTGTTTGCTGCACCAGCACTAGAAGATGGGATGGGGTGTGCATATATAATATATATTTGTATAGAATATCTCAAAGCACCTGATATAATGTACGAAAATGTTATGCAGAACAGTGTTGCTAGGAATGCTACTTAAAAAAACAACAATTTTTAAAAAGCTTAGATGACTTGTCTAGGTTATATAGGAGAATTGTGGGAGACTTAAGAACTGCCACACATTCTCCTAAGCTCACAAAATTATCTTATTCACAGACAGACTTCTAGAATGGATTCATCTAAATGCTATATTCCTTGGAAGCTAAACTCCAATATTTATTTCCTCTCTCCATAAAATGAATACTTTGTTCACCTTTTCCTTCTTTCTCTCTGTGGCTTAAAGTTAAAGGGGCTACAACAGCTGTACCATGTTTCTTGTGGGTACAGGAAGTACAAGGTATTGCTTGTTCTGCATTCCTCTAGCAGCTGTCATCAATACCCATCAGCAAATGTTTATATGAAGTTATGATTATTTCATTAAAAATATGACACATAACCTCAAGGATGAACATGGGTGAAAAAGCAAGCTTCAGATACTGATTCAAAAGGCTCAGGACTGCTCATCTGGAACTAAGGGCGCCACGAGGTCAAGTACTTCCCCTTATTCAACCACACACAATACCCCTGGCTGCTCTGTATTTGTAGTTTTAAGCATTTGCTATCTTCGGTATCAGATTGTTCCACCAACAATCAAAGTTTGAAGTGAAGAGGAAGCTTTTTTGGAAAGCTTGTGGTCTTAACCCAGGCATTGGCTTGCTTCTTGAAGCTAGATTTTAAGGATGGCAGTGTAAGACTTCAACCTGCAAGTAAAGCCAGGTCAGTTCTGTATGGTTTTATGTAACTGGGTGAAGGTGACACCAAGGAAAAGGATGTCAAGTTGTAAAACTGCAGGCAGAGAGGCAGAGTGTGGCTGTGGGGTTTTCTAGGGCCTTCTTTATGGAAGAACTGAAGTGTGTTGACAAGCAACATCTTGCCTGGCTTGTGATGCCTCTTGGGACAGTAACAGTATTAGTAGCCTTTGGGTCACTTCCAGTCTCAACACTGAAATTTGCATGAAATTTAAGAAGAGATTCCTCTCTGGTCTTCTCCTTTTGCTGTTTTAATCAATGAATGAGGATGCTTAGGTAAATGTGCCTTCCTCTGCTGTGTTGGTAACCCAGTGCTCAGAGGGATGGATTTGAACCTGAAGACTTCCTATGGCTCTGCTCACTGGGAAAGCTGTCACTGACTGTCTGCCTCCTTCAAGGTGACCACAGTGCAGTCCATAAATTAAGTGCTCAGGGAAGTATGGGTTGTTTACCTGATTCACATAATCCCTCTTTTTTTTGCTTTTAGATAGAAGCATGGGTAAAATTTCTCATGAAGCTCTAGCCCTAGCTAGCTAGCTCTAGCTCTAGATCAAGCTGTAGCCCCCATTGCTGTATCTTGCTCATTGCTGTGGTTTGTGAATGTTTTATTGAACTCTGTAATGCATGATGGCTATTGAAGCCTGTGGTATTTTTTCTTTCAACAGACACTGGAAAGACATGGAGAGCGTTATTGAAGAGGAAGGAAACATTTACAAATAGTAGCTATGTTACTTTTCAAGCCAAAAAACAAACCAACAAAACAAGCAAATAGAAAAAGGCATAGTTAAATGTCAGGAAGTGGTTCTTAAGGGAATAATTCTCCCAAGGTCTTGTGCCATTTTTAGCCTTGACCATGTAAGCAGAGCAGAGCAGCTCTTGAAAGACACATGTGGGCCGCTGGCTCCATGGGACATGTGCAAGCACGCTGCGCAGTCTGAGTGAGGAGGGAGGGAGGGCACCTGCGTGCCTCTGGGGAGGGGACACCTCAGAAAAGGTAGGTAGAGAAAATGTCTCTAGAGGATTACAGAGGACTAGACTGTTTCTCTTGGAAGTCTAGAGAATTACTTCTTTCATTGCCCGTTATGGAACAAAGTTCCCTGTTTCTGTTATGATTAGAAATAAAACCTCATGTTGTGCCAGAGTAGCTGCAGTGCTGGTTGATCTGGCTAGCAAGGGCCAAGGTGAAGTGGTGCACTCACATCACGTTCCCTGAAGCACAGACAGTGCAGTGGAACAGTGTGAGAGCCAGCCCTCCATTACCCAGCTGAGAGGGAGCCCCTTCTGTGTGTCCCGTGTGGGGCAAGGGAATGGATGCAGCTCACCTGGGGCCTGCCCTTCCGGGGGCCTTTGCATGGCTCTTCCCACAAGATGAGCATGCCTTCAGCCCTTTCCACTGAAAAGAACTGCAGGGGAAAAGTGCAAATGGCTCAGCACAAAGCAAAAGATTGGGTGTGCTCCCTAGCGCATGGTGAAAAAAAGATACTCACAGCTGGGTAGGCTGCTAATCACTTGGTGGAAACATTTCCTAATTATGCAACAGGCAGCCTTAAATAACCTCCTAGAACAAAGGCAAACGCTTCTTCCCTTTTGATGCCACACCTTCTTAAAGAAGGAGAGAAGCCCTGAGATGTAGCAGGGACAGGCAGCACTGTGAAGTGCTGTGGGCTTCCCAGAGCAGCTGATGGTGGGAAGGAGTGGTGCTGGAAAGCCGGGTGTTCGGGCAGGGCTGGCTGGGGCTGGGCATGGGGCAAAGGCCTCCTTTGCGCAGGGGAAGATGAAATGTGGCAGGCAGGCAGCCCAGCTGCTGGCCAAGCAGGCAGGAGAAGGCTGTGACAAGCAAGGGTAGGCAAAAAAAAGAAAAAAAAAAAAAAGAAAAAAAAAAGAGGAACTAGGAAGGAGAATCTGCCCACTAGGAAACTTATTTTAGCTGCCAGTGTGACAACTCTCACTGCACGACAGCAGCTGTGCCGACCACGGGCACTGCCCTGATGCCTGAGCCAGCTCAGCGTTCTGAGCACACCCAGCCTCTGCCATTGAAAGCACCATCACGGGGACACAGAGATGCCCGAGCAGATGGACACCATGCACACAGCAAAGCTCTGGAGGTCCACCAGCCCCTGGAAGACAGTGGAGCAGTGGGAACTGAGGGCATCATTTGAGGACATCAGATGAGTGTGCAGGATGTGCTGCTCCAGTCAAAGGCCTGCTTCCCATCTGACATCTTCTGGCCACAATCACTTTTGAAATGTACCAAAGTACCTGTGACATTTTGAAAAAATATGACAATATTTTCATGTTGCTTGGAGAGATGTGGCTGGAGATAAGAGTGTGTCTAAAACAACTCATAATGAACTGGATTGTAAAGAATAACTGAGACTTATGTGTGAGTGTTTCCACCTAAGGTACATAGAAAAGTACCTAGATAAAGTGTCTGGGGAACTAGAACGACTTTCACATGGGAAAGGAAGAGGTTGCATGAACTATTACATACTTCCAATTTAGATTTTCAGTAGAGAGGTTTTAAGGAGGAAAGATGCAATCTAAATTTTGCAGAATTTGTTTTTAAACCTCCATCTGTAGAAATCCTAGACTTTGGACAGAAAAATGCAAAGTGACAGAAATCAGAATAAACCACTCAGTCTAGCAAAAAGCTGCACGAACTACTAAACCCTATCTTGTGATGACAAACCACGTGAAATCTGTGCAGATAAGCCATCACCCGTTGCTAGTTTCCCCTGTGTCTTACTGAGAAGAGGTGGGGAGAATATGCGTAATTAATACCCAGGGGAAAAGCAGGGAACATATGGTGAAGTAATCCCCCATTACACTCAAGTGGGTATTGATCAAATGAAATAAAATATGCTTTTGTAGCAATATTCCTCTGGAGAGAGTCCAAGCAAAGTAGCAGGGGAGCTGTGATGTGGCCTGGTGGAACATCATCCCACCAATTGCTTCATGCCTGGAGGGGCAGAGGAGGTGGGATAGAGGGAGATCTGCTGAGAGGAGCCCATGCTCTGCAATGCTGATGGGCATGGAGGCAGACTTGTACAGGCTAGGTGAGTATTTAAGGGTAAATTTTTAAATTAAGTGTTTCACATGATCTTTGATTAAGCTAGAAGTAGGAGGACTAAAGTGACTGTTTGAAGGCTGGAAAAAAATCACCTGCAAGAGACATTTCTGGGTGTGGTGTGACTTATCTTTTCCTGTTTCTCACTGTTATTCAGTGAGAAGATGGCTTTGTAATTGAAGTTATTATCTTTACATGATAAACTTAGTTCTGGTGAAAAGATAAATAGTGTAGTAAGCAAGACCTCATTTTCCTGTTACTGGTTTCTTTGGTTAAGTAACTTATGTTAGTTATGGAGGAAGGCAAGGTGCAATGCAAATATACCTTTTCCTCTTATCCAGCCTCTCAGTAATATTGTATTGTGCCAGGTAAGGACTTAAGGCTTTGACATTATGTACAATGATATTAGAAAAAGCTTATGTTGCTTTGACAGAGGTAACTTTACAATGATAATCTGCAGTCTGAAAAAAACTCCAAAAACCAACAAAGCAACAGAACAGTTTGCTTTCTCTTTCTTCACCCTGAACAAAAATTTTCAGGAGAAATTACATCTGCAAAATGTTGCCTCCTAAATTTGTAATTACCAATTTACAATTTGAAATTTTAAAGCCTGGAATTATTTAGGGCACAGATACCCTGGTTCATTTGCTGTGAGCAAGGCTAAGAACAGCTCTGGACCTTGGTCTGCCCCAAGGGACTGGTGCAGTGTAAATGTGTCCATCCACACTCATGCCTCCAGCTCTCTAGAGAATCTTTCAGAAAAGAGATGAATGGATGAACCAGACTTTAATGGCAAAAAAGCTTGTCTATTTGTGGCTGACTGGGGTGATGTCAGTGGTTAGAAACTAAAATCTAACTCATGCTTCGCTGCACATTTTGGATTGGAGTGAATGGCTGGGTTGGGCAGGAGAAACATTGCTGAAGTGTTCCTTCCTCCCATGCTGGAAATACACTTGTTTGGGGATTTTCTGAGACATATACTTTCAAAATTCACAGAAAAAGTGGCAAAACCTGAAAAAGCCCCAGCAGATTCAGCCAAGACTGTGTTTATGGAAGCAGCAGACAAAAAGATTTCAAGAGGTTTTGCCATATAACTTAAAGACCCTGGACTATTATTTTGTGTGGTATGAAGGGAATTGATGGAGGCTGCATTGAGCTTGGGGTGCAAATAGGATTAAATGAGCTGACTTTCCCAGTTTTCCATACTGCTTTGAGCCCATGGGGAGTGCTCTGGCCCTTGCACTCAGGGATCACACAGGGTATTACTGGACAGGTATGGATGCCCTGACCTGCCTGAGTGCCCTGCCAGGAAATGCCTCAGCTTACAAACACAGGGACTTCAGAGTAAAGTGGCAGTGCTGGTGTGTGCTGGCATACAAAGTGTGTGCAGATGACAAAAAAATTTGGAAGTCCTGCCAAAGGTGAGGTGGCCAGGTGCCAGCTGCACAGAGGGATGCTGTGCTCTCCCAGCACCACCACACTGCCCAAGCACCTGGACACTGGTGTGAACCCCTGGCTGGTTCACCCAGATTCTGCCCAGCAGTCTGCCCTGAGAGCCAACAGGTGCTGTTGTTGTAACTAACTCTTTTTATGCAGGCAGTATGGTAATCTCCTGCGGTCACAAGTGGGAAACCCCCTCTTTGCACGCCACCTTGTAAAAGCACCACTCAGACTCTCTCCAGACAGAGCCAGCAAAGGGGAAAATTCCTCTTCAGACCTATCAGGCATGAATCTGATGCAGAAAAATGTTCCTGAGGTATCCTTAGTCCTTCAAGCCGCAACCTGAAATCCCTGGAGCTGAGAGCGACAGGGAAATCCAAAAGGATGTTCCTCTCAAGTTAAAGACTTAACAGACTTCCCTTGGATGATGTCCAAAGCCAGCTCCAACATCTGCCCACCACTGAGTGGGGCCAGAGAAAGAAATGGCCCCTGTAGAAGAAGGGTTTTTGATTTCCCCTCTGGGGACGGGCTGTCCTATGCTCTGTCCAGATGAGCCGCCACATATCTCACCTGCTCTGTGGCATCAGCACGCCTGGGATCCTGCCAGGCAGGACTGCTGATGGCACTCGTGGCATCTGAACACAGCCCAAATCTGGGCTGAGCCTGCTAAGAGGCCTGGTGCTGGACAAGGGGAACCTAGCAACCTGCCTCAGGGTTCAGCAAGCATAGACAAGCGTAGGGCTGGTCATGCTGACTTCTAGTCACCACAGGGCACCCCATAGCATAGAGGCTGATGCTAGTTGGTCTACTGAAAATTTGTCACTTCTTATTTCTTTTAATTAGAAAAAGAAAAATATTTCATTTCTTCTTAAGTTTTTTTTTCCTCCTGCATATAAGTTATTCCAAGAACTATTTAATTCTCACTTAGATGGCACTTTTCCTTCTGATAGCAAAATACTTTAGGTTCTTTTACTTGTGGTCCTATTAAATCTTAGTACAAATATTTTAATTTTTTTTTTATTAATGCTGTCTTCTTAAAAATTTTCAGTGACCTGATGGAGTAAACCAGCATCATGCTATTTTCTCATATTGTGTTTGCAATTCATTTAGCCCTGGTACAACACAGCAGTTGTGTAGAATTAAAAATAAAGAGCATCACATTTTCCAGGCTGAGGGACCAAAAAGTCCTTCCCTTGGCTGTGCTGGAGCAGCTCAGCAGAGGAGTTGCGTGGATGGTGCAGACACGTAGGAGTAGGGAACTTTTTGCATTGCCACATAATGCCAAAACTCGACGGTTGAACCCTAACCCAGCACCCTGTGTGTCATCCATTTGTTCTTTTGACATCTGACTTGTTTACAGCATGAACATGTCTCCCACATAGAGGGATTGAAACTCCCTGAAGTCTAACTTCAGATGCCAGGAGATAGGGTGGTTTGCACCTTTTCCACAGAGGTAGGTAAAAAGTTTTACCTAGTATGAAACTTTTTCAAGGGTTTGACTTTGCTTATTTTTTGTGTGATTAGATAGGTACACTGGGACTACTGAACATTAATGACACTGGAGAGCCTTTACACACTAGGTGATATCCCAAAGTAAATTTTTGTCTCAAGTCAAAATTCCTTGCAGCTCAGAATTGAAGGCTGATGGACTGCATGAAATGATTAGACCTTTTCAAAGGAATTCTGCTTTATCAGAACACGAACATTAGTACAAGGATGACTTTAGGAACATTTTGTATATCTTCCCAAATCTGAATTGTGCCCACGTGGAGGGAAATCTAAAAGCAATAAAGGATTTTTATAATCCAATTAATACCAGTCATTAACCTTTGGAGATAATAAAATTCTAAGAAAAGAGAGAGAAAATGTTCAGCAAACATCTTGGTTCTGTATATGACATTTTCCTTAAATAATAATGTAGTGGAAATTATTGTTCATATGTGGTACAAGTAAATAACATCACTTCTTTAATGCACCTTACACCCACAAGTCCTACAAGAGTTGCCTGAAGAAGAAGGAAAACAGCCAGTCTAAGTCTATATTAATTATTAGAAAACAAGTTTTCTTTAATAAACCTGATTCAATGCTTTGCTGATTTCAATTTCTGGCCTGGTTGGTAAAAGCAAATACAGAGACTTTTGTGAAGTATTTGTATTGGTAATGCAGAATGTTTGGACAGAAAAATCTTGCTTGGCAAAAACTCCCATGCCCATTAAACTGAGAAGTGATAGCCTGGCGTAATTACTAACACACTGGCCATAAGAAATCTTTACCACATGACTTCTCTAGTTGTTTTCTGCAAAGATCAGTGCCAGATTTGATCTCATCTTACAATTTCATCTCTGTCCAGGAAGAAAATATTAAGTCATTACTTAACATTTTTTGGTACAAACCAGAGGTCCCAAAAAAAAAATGGGAAAACTAAGTATGGATGAGGAAGAGGCGTCAGTGTAAAATAGCTGGATTAGACCTGCTGAAACAAATGACTTTAATACAGGAAAGTACAAAGTGAGACATTACATCCTGAGAGCAACAAAGAGAATTGGGGGCACAGTGAACAAATAGCACAATATAAGCTCACAGTTTTACAGGGGTAAAACTCTTTAGGGATGTCCTGGTAAGCTGACAGAAACGGTGTTTCTTGTCCCTGTATTTCTCATTGCTGAGATTTTTTTTCCATGCTTAGAATTTAGTAATTCCAAAACTTTTTACTGGTTCTTCTTAGGTATCACTAAAATCCCAATTTTATCTTTATTATGAGTATTTTTCCACTACAAAGAGGGTGTTTATCCCTTGATTATGTCAGTAAGTCAATGCAGAAACAGATAAAAGCCAGCTACATAAACTTCTCACCTCACTTCTTTGTTCATGCCACAGTGGTTTATTCTCATCTCCCTTGATAACCTTGAAAACCTCAGAGTAAACTAGTGGGTCCTCTATTTGCCCCAGTTTATACCAAAAACTGTGTTATTTGGATACACCCCGTTAAATCACCGTGTAAGCCGGATACAAATTCCCTGGTACATCTCAACTGTATTATGATTCAAAAAAGCTGAACACTGATCTGCAGCCAGCTGCAAGTGGTGTACAGAAAATTGTGACTCAGTACTTTTCCTTGCTGTTTGAAAAAATTCTGATTTTTGTCTTATCAGAAAAGAAACTGATAAGAGAGACAGGTAGATCTTTGATGCAATTCCATCGACTACAGAGGAAAACTCTATTTTCTTGAATGCATTATTAATGCACGTCGAGGATATATTGGTTTTGGCAACTGCCTTGCCATTAACACTTATTCCAAACAGCCCTGTCCTGATACACCTCCATTTGGTCTGATTTTCTACACTGAGAACATGTTGGCCCTGAAATAGGAAATTTTTTTTGTATTCAAATAGATTTCTAGAACACTGTTAAAATAATGAAGCAATGGTAATGAATGGCAATTCATTAGTATTTAGGTGTTGTTCAGTGCAGAGACATGCATGTGGTTTCACATGCTCCCTTTGGGCAAGCTTCATTTTGATTCCTCTATATACCACGGAGTACCTGAAAGAAAACAAGACAGAGTGACTTCATAAAAATGAAGTGTCTCAAAAATGAGATACTCAGTTGATATCAAAAATTGTGTGATTATTGTGTGATTATTAGAGTGCAGTGAGTACATTCTTGATGCAGACAGAAATAGTTATTATTATTATATACATATCATACCTTTCATCTCAGAAGGCCAATGCATGTTTTGATCATCAATTAATTTAATCTCTTAACTACCAAGGAGAGCTAAGTGCTATTTCTCCAATTCTATTTGGAACAAATATAACTGAAAAAAGTGAGAAGTTAATTACCCGGAAACGCAATTTAAATGCCTAACACCCATTGATTTCAGGAAGCACTCATTGCCATAAGTTTGGAGTGGCTCTGTCATCTGCTGCATCAAACTGATTAGTCAGGAATGTGAATTTCCTTGATTTTCTAACTTTCTCTAAGAGTTAAAACATCTCCTTAGGAATGTGTTGTGAGATTCAGTTCATCAGTCACCTGGACACTCCTGGTAGTCGAGGAGGGCTAAGACAACAGAGATGAATTCCACCCTGCGTGTCTGCACCGCAAAAGCGGAATACCAAAACACGACCTACCCCAGCTGTGGTCATCCACTTACCCTTGATATACAAAGATTCACTGGAAAAAAATTACAAAACATATCCAGGGGATTTCCACACAGTCCTTGATGTTATCTTTAGTGTTCTAATTCAGTTTCGGAATAAAGCACTCATTTGTATTTTTTCTTGCGTGTACTTGCCTCTGCTTCAACCAGCTCAAAACAAAGAGATTTTAAACACTTACTGGCTCCACATGCCTATAAACTTATAATTTTCTCATTTTTATGATGTCTCTGATGTCGTGTGCTTATTTTCCATTTATTGCAGGATTTTCTGGATTAACTTTATCTGCTGATGATATTTTCATAATTGCAGTATTAAAACAGAGATTTAGTCAATCTTTTATGCATTAGCAAGTATTTTTAAATAGTTTATGGCTTTTTGGTTGGGGAAAAATAAATCATAATGTGATCTAGCTAGACTTTCTCTGTAACTGAAAATATTTAGTTACACCCTGAATTGCAATAGAAAAAGCATATTGATAAAAGTTTAAGCACAAACACACCTCTGGCAGCTATAATACAGATGCTGCTATTACAGACTGAGATTTCATTGTCAACAAGAAGAAAAGAGGTACAACCTACCCATACCTGCTTTGTTTCCTGCTGGACTTCGTTGAGAGCTTAATTTGAAGTTATTTACAAATAGGAAGTGCTGTTAACTCAAAAGGACAAATACTGTAAAATTGGGAAGGTCAGCACTTTGCAGAGCATCGCCGGACTTCTGCATTTCTACAGATAAATCCATCTGCAACACAAAGAAGGCAAGCATAAAGGAGGAGCTTTAGGGGCTAGAAATTTTAAGGAAGCTGCATTTGTGACCCTCACCTCCTCCAAAGCCTCAGGGAATAGAAGAACATGGTGCGCTGGGAGCTGGCTCAGCAGTGGAAGCAAATAAAAATGCACCTGGACCAGCACAATAGCAGGAAAACAGTGAAGCAGAAACCTCACTGCGCTGTGAAATGCGATCACAGGTACCTTGGGAAGTTGGCTAAAACTGGAAATGCTCTGTCATCTATTTAGCACATGCAGATGTGGAAAATATAACAAAGCTCTGCACATTAAAGATCATACTGTTCCTGATCCCAGCTGATGGAGGGCAATTTTCTCTTCTGGGAGGGGACAGTGAGCTTGTATCAGAGGGCAGACATGTGGCAGTGAGATAACTCAACATTGTGGAGTGTGCAGGGGCAAAAACAAACCAATCCTCAGAAAAAATCTTACCACTCTGAGGAGGACTCAGTGTATCATGGTGCTCAAAGTAGAAAGCTGGTGCAGTCCCTTTGCAGAGAAGATGAGCAAAGATAAAGGTCTGATGCAACACCAAACTATATGAACTGAAAGTTGGTTAATTAAATAATGAAAACCTGGTGACAAGAAATTCTGCTTTGATAGGTCCTCTCTGCTGAGTGCACAAAAGAAAAAGCGAGAGGAAGAAATTTTGGTGATGAATATGTTAAATTTGACATTCATATAGACTTAGGTTTGGCCAGGCCTGATGGGGCTGTGTTACATGTTTAGTGTGAGTAATGCATTTTGAACTTTAATGGTGCACATTTTTGATATGACTCAAATGCACAGGAGTGCCAGCAAGCACCGCAGGCTTTCCTGCCTCCCAGCACCTGACCTGGCACAAGCCTTCAAAACGAAGGGCTCTGCCAGGGGTTATCATTTATTGTTCTATCACAACTGCCCAAACTTCCCTTTTCTTAAAAAAGTCTCTGGAAATAATGACTTTTCTTTTAGGCAAATGTAGGCTGGTCTAGACATACCCATGACTGTGAAAAAGCTATGCAATTTCATAATCTTCTTTTAGACTACACCTTAATAGTATGTAAATGAATAATAATGTTATCTCTTCCCACCAAAAAAATTAGCTTTCTCCTCATTGCAGGTAATAAGTTACAGGATAAACAAGCTGTCATCTATCATGCTGAAATATCAGTTTGACTACTTTTGTTGCCTTTTAAGCAGCTGTGCATTCAGGACCACAGCAAAGGCTAAAACACCTCGTTCCCATTAAACTGTAGCAATCCACCAAGACATGCATCCATTTAAATGCAATGACTTAAGAACAAGGTTTGCTCAGGTAAGCCTGCCTTTGTGGCATGAGGGTACCAACAGCAGAAACTTAAGGTGCATCTTTTCTGTCCAAAATGTATAAAAGGAAGTAAGAGACTATTTTTAAAACATTATCTGCCCAAATTTCCATCTTATTTATTCTACAGAATATCTCATTCCTCAGGGATTGGTTGTACATTTGTCAGTGGTGAGCAGTTGTATAGCGCATCACTTATTTTTCTCAAGTTTTATTCCTCTGTCTATTTTTAATTGCTATTATTATTATTGTTGTTTTTGTTAGTAATATTTTACTTTGTTTCAGTTATTAAACTGTTCTTATCTCAACCTGTGAATTTAAAATTTTTTTCTGGTTCTCCTCCCTATCATGAAGGTGTGAGTAAGTGGGAGTGTATATTTTCACTTCAGAAAATATAAAAGGAGTAACAGACTATTTTTTTATACTAGCTGGCCAAATCCCCAACAGAATACCTGGAGTAAAGCTGCAGAAGCAAGTAAAATTATTACAGCTTCACATGGATACAAATGTTACTGGAGTTTGCAGCAAGACCTTTATGCAGCATCACTGCAGTTTGCACTCTTCTGTCGCCAGTGTCAGGCAACAGGAAATTAAATGAGTCCCACAAAAAGAATTTTAGCATGTGGGATCTCTGAGCAGAAAATCTCATGCTATGCCGTACTTCATGCCGTGACCAAATTCTGCCCCACGGTGCTCAGCAGCATATCTGACAAAGGTCAGTAGGAAAAGCATTGTTTTCAAAGCACAAAGCACCACATGGAGTTGTGCTCCTCTTAGCAGACCCTCAGCTCACTGGCTTTGCTTTACATTGTAAATGAGAAGGGGATTTTAACTCCTTCTTGTCTTGTCGTGACACCCAGTAGTGGCTCTTTTAAAAAACAGTACTGGCTGGGAACTGGACTAACTCATGATGTGCATTTCTATGAGCTCATGTGAATCCCTTGACACTAAGCCACAAACAGAGAACAAAACCTAAGATCCCCCTTCCCTGGTAATTCACCAGGGGAAATCTGAATTCCTGCCCAACACCATGTATGTGTACTAGAGCTTAACCTAAAAAAAAAAAAAAAAAAGGAGTTGTGGGGAAAAACCAGCCAAACTAGTAACAAGAAGCATCATTGCTGTCAGAGATGAGGGGTGGTGGGAGGGAGGGGAGTTTGCATTCATAACATTCACTTTAGTGAGGTTGGAGGAGGGGGGCAGTCTGGATAGCATGCTGTAGATTGTCTTTCGGTATTAGACAGAGGGAATTTTTTTTTTAATTACGATTAGTACAAGAAGAAATCATCATAAAACTCCCAAGCAAAATTACCTGCTCTTATTTTAGATTTGTGTTTGATGGATGGTACAATAGGGTTTTTTTAGTATAGATATATGTATATATACCTAGAAGCTTTTTTCCAATTGACATTCACCTTGACAAATGGAGATCCAATCACAAGGGGCTGACCAGGTTTCCTGCAGCAGCTGTTTGGTGGAAAAGGGCTGCAAGAGCCCTTGGCAAGGGTGCTGGGCTGCCTGGGAGGCAGTGGGTGGAAAGCTATGGCTCTGACCAGACATCGGTGGCATGTGGGCAGACTCATTGAGCTGGCTTCACCACAGCTTGAGGAGTGGTAACACTTGTGTAGGTGCAGGACTGGCCTGTGAGGTACATATGTGTGTGCTACTGCATTGAACACCTGAGTGAGTAACCCACCTGAGAGCCAGAGGCAGTCTTCTCCAAAATAACCAAGGATGGTCAAGGAAAGGGGAGTTAATGAAGCAGCAATTAAATGAATTAAATGAAACTCAAAGAAACCTCTCATATTTCTTACTATTCAGGTAGAACAACCCTTCTGAACCAGGCAGGGTGATGCTATGAGTATTTATCACTGATGTGGGAGAAAGGATCAGCACCGGAATGACTGAACAAATTTAGTTTAGTCCATTGAATCTGCTCACATCAGAGACAGGTTTGCTGCTCCGTGTGTTAGAGGTGGGACCTGAGAAATGGAGTGCTCCAATGTACTTTTAACTCCAGATTTTAAGGGGCCTTTGCAGTTTAATATAATCTGAAATCACAACTTTTTGTGTTGTGGTTTTCTCCTTTGGTGATTACACTATAATCTCCTACTCAAGTATGCAGGAGAAAATTATGCAGCCACTGCTCCCCTGTGGCTCTCACCTGAACAAACCATGCATTATACCACCATGATGAGCTCACATGCACAAAATTATGCTCAGCATGACTTTTTTGGGGATTTATACCCAAAACACATACTCAACATCTAAACACTAGGGAAGTCTCCATGAATCCTCTCAAATCCTTCTGCCTCAGAAGTCCTTGATCACCCTTGTCAGTAAAATCTCCAGGTACTGAGGATATATCTGTGGTGAGTCTGTGTCCCAAGTCCCACGCTGCAGAAGCCTTCCTGCTGCCTAAGTCTCAGCAAGACTCTCAAACAAAGCCTGGACACATGGAGTGACAGGTCTTGGTTCTACCAGATATCCCTGCTTACTCATGGCCTCCTATACACAGCTGAGATGAGCAGGGTAAATTTATAATTTTTCTTTGGTAGGTTGACTATCCTCTTGACATAGCTGCTCAAAAGTCCCTGCTGTGCCTGTTCAGAAGAGAAGCTGAGCGTCCAAAATCCCAGTCCCAGGTAGGAAAGACACCTCAGAATATTCCAAGAGCTTTGGTCTCATGATGGGGGCCTATTTTTATGTGTTTATCTTCATCACTGAGCTGCCCTTTCTACTATGCCCATCACTGGCAGTATAAAGGCCATAGCTGCCAGGTAAGAGTGGTTTAACTGACTTCAGACACCTTTGAGGAATGGGGTGATAGAGATTAGGACAGTCCACAGCAAATGCAGGGACATCAGATTGAAAAACAGCTGGCAAAATGGCTGTCAGGTCAGTAGCTCAGTGTTAGGTGTTTCAATATAACAGTACATTTCATGACCCCAAACCTGTTTAAGTGGCCTAGTACTTCAGATCATGCCAAAGACTTGCCAGGCTGAGCACTGAAATATCAAAAGATAAATCTTATGTACTCTCTACACTGAAAATGTACTAAGTTCTTCTTCTCTGTATCATGTTATTTGTGAACTGAGTGGTTATATCCCTGAGAAATCCAGAAACATAGATAATATTCTGATCATCTTATATTCATTTGAAGTATATCCCTTCCCCAAATAAAATGAACATGTAAGCCTGCACAGCAATCCCTTCCTGCACTATATTACAAGGAATTCCAGTTTAACACAAGTAGTCATTAAGCCATTTGTTTCATACTGGGATTGCTTAGCCTGGAGAAAAAGGGGTTTGGGAGAGACCTTATCATGCTCTACAGCTACATGAAAGGAGGTTGTATTCAGGTGAGAGTCAGTCTCTTCACCAGAGGAGTTTTAGATTAGGTAATAGGAGAAATTCCCTCACTGAAATGCTTATCAGGCATTGGAACAGCCTGCCCATGAAAATGTTTGAGTCCCCATCCCTGGGAGTGCTCAAAAAAGGCATGGATGTGGCAGCTGGGGACATGGTTTAGTGGTATTAGGTTGACAACGGGACTCAGTGATCTTGACAATTTCTTCCAATCTTAACAATTCTATGATTCTCTACTAGTTTTGCCTCTCTGCTAAGGAAAAAATCTCAGGCTGTCAAAGATACGTGTCTTAGAAAAGAGCCTTCTTTTCTAAGTGAAGTGGTCACAAAAAGGGAGAATCCAAATATAAGTCCTCTCTTGCAGAACAGGAAGGAAAAATACATGAACTTGAAGAGTTGTCTGGGCAAAGAGCAGAAAGCATCAAGAGGGTCAAAATCCCCTAGGGACATAAGGGAAATGCCAGAGTATTTATAAAAAAAGGCCCCACTAGCTTTAATGTTCCCACACAAGTAAATCACAAGAGACAGGCTGGGCACTCATTTACATGGGAGCTTCAGAATGAGACCAGCCTCATGTGACACAGGGGTTATGAGTAATGGGCCCAGAAAACAGCAGAGAAAAATCAGTGGGATCCGGGGCATTTCATCTGAAATCCTTCCTCTCTGCAGAAGCTGCAATTAATAGCAAGTGGAGTAAATCAGCTTCCTGCCTCTGAGGGCGTCATGATGGAGGTTCTGTCTTTTCAGTGGATGGGAGCTGGTGGCTGCTGAGAGTGGATGCCATGAGCTGCCTCCATCTCCTGCTGCCTGGCTGCAGACATCCCTCCTGATCTTTGCCTGTTCTTTCACCACTGAGGTGTCTGCCTGGTGCAAAGTTCAGTGAATCACAGGGATGTGTGAGTTGCATGAGTTGTAAAGAAGGGGTAAGGTGTGCACTGGTCAACAGTCAGATGTTGTAAAAGAGAAATATGCTGTAGAGATGGGGTTGGTGGGTCCAGCAGGCTCTGCTCTGGGGGGTGTAAGCTGACTTCTAGCTTGTATGCTCTGAAAGCAGAGGTAAGCTCTGTGAGTGCAGAGGAAGCTGGGCTATGGATAAAAGATTTAACCAGGACAGACAGCAACTGAGCTGAGGTCAGCTGAGTTGGATGTGTCCTCAACTGCACAGGGATGTTTGCAGCCTGGGCTAATATTTTTGTTTCAGGTGATGAGCAACACCTAAAAGCCATGATAGTGTACAGTATTGCCTGTCTAGGCAGAGGTCTGAAACACCTGAGTGCCAGTACAGCAGTCATGGTGCAGAAATCCCCTGGCAAGGAGGCTGGGCTAGGTTGAGCTTGGGATGAGAAGAAAACACTGCTTTCATGTAATTTTTGGCAACTTGCTCCTCATGAACTCCTGAGCAACTCGGATGCCAAGGCTTCCCTGCTGTCCCTGGCAGAGGGGAGGCTGTAGGCCTGGTCTGTGCCTCTGGGGCTGCACAGCTGTGTGGAGGCTGGGATCACCAGCTGCCACCAGCACCTCCCAGGGCGGCACTCAAGCACCACTTGTTGGCAATTCCTGAAATAACTGATGGAGTAGCACAGAAAGCCAAGGCAAGTCAGTGTAGCTTAGGTTTTGTTGCAGTCTGCTCCTGCACCATCCACACTCTCCCACACTCATTCTTCTGGGGTCTGAAAATACTCTGCACTCACAGAATGAGCTCCTTATGGTCCTTCAACAGAACCAAGAGCACTTTCTGAGAGAACACCCACTTCTGTTAGATAACTAACAGCAAGTTATCTACCACCTCCTCAAAGCACTTGGCTGCATCATCTGCATCAAGGAGCAGTAACATGCTGAATGGTAGTGCTGAACAGAAAGGCTTCCTTCTGGGGGTGTCCCACCCTCAACTGTGCTCTCTTGCATAGGTATAAAAATCACAAATTCAATCCTTCAATAATTTATTTCTTTATACCAGAGAAAGTTTTTCAGTTATACATTTAAGTTTGTAACTTTCAACACTAGAGTAAATATATGTAAAAAAAATCCTAGCTGTGCAAATTTCAAATTGCATTGTTTCAAATAATATAAATATTTTAATAAAACATACGTTCACATTAAGGTTCACAAAATATATAAAATTTAACAGAAATAAGTGATGAGTTATTTAATTTTTTTTCTTCTTTTTAGAAAACAGTTTTTTTAGTAACTAGAAAAAGATTCTAAACTTGAGAAGCAAGTTAGAAGAGATCTCACCTCCAAAATCATAGCAGCAAAACAGATGCTGAAAACTTAAAAGGTGTAAAAGGAGAAGAGAGAAACAGGTAACAGGCACAGTGGTAAAGCTGGGGTTGCTAACGAAATTATTGCAGATTGAGAAATGGTTGCATAAACTTCAGGAGTAAAATCTCAGCCCTCAAGAACTCTTGTTACTGAGCTCCCAGCTGTTTGCATGGTAACAGAATCACATTAAGGATGACAGAAACTGTGACACAAACGGGGAGGGAGGGTACAAACAGCACACACATACTCCTGACATTTGCAGTGCAAGAGAGACAAGAGTCAATCTTGTTTCAGAAGTGAAGACAAAGAGCTTTGGGGTTTTTCTTGTCTTTTGGAGGTAATTCCTTCCACACAAGTGGAAAATGGCAGGATACATTTTCACCATCACATGCATTTCTTCTGCAACTTCCGTCTTTCCAGCTGTCTTGGGATTTGGGAAAGGATCTAAATCAGGTTAGGTTGAGCATGTCAAAGGAGCAGACCAGTGCTGGTCTTGTATCTGGCTGTGGTTTGCTGAGGGCTCTGCAAGCACAGAAGTGCTTGCTGTTATCACCCTAAATGCCCGTGGGAGCTCCTGCCCTGTGAGTTCTGTAAGAACTGCAAGGACACGGGCAAACCAAACACGTTTCTTCAGATGTCAACTGGAAGTAGCATCAGTCTGTTCTGGGTAATCCCATTCAGGAAGGACTTGCCCCTGACTGATGTATGCAGCCATAAAAAGGTCCTGCACCTCTGACAGTAGACATGGCTCCTTCCCTGGGAGAGGGGAGGTATTGAGAAACAGGCAGAACTGGGAAGTTCTTTGGATTCAAATGCTTCGTACTTCCTCCTGGGAAGTCCAAGAATTAAATATGGCATTGTAGGAGCTTAGTCATGAATGAGAGCTCTGTGCAGAAGGCAATGTGACCTTCTCAGCAGTTCTTGTATGCAGTGTTTAGAGGAAGTAGAAATTTATTCCCATTCTTGGGAATAAACATGATCTGAGCAGACAGCTTATGTTTCCCTCCACCCTCCCACTCCCAGGACTGTTAAAGTGTTTTGGACGTAGCACCATTTCAGGGAAGGAAGTAGCTGGTATTGCCTTCTTGTTGCCCACTAGCCATAGATCTGTTTGAACTGGTAGCACTCGTTGCAGTAGCCGTTGCACTTGGCATTGCCATAGTGGTCGCAGGCAGGGGCTCGGCAGCGCTGCTTGGGAGGCTCCTGTGCTCCCGGCTCCCGGGCACTCCCCGGCAGCGGCAGCTGGCCCAGGCGCCGGCACTCCGGGCACAGGTCCTCACTCCTGCAAGCCATGCTGTTTCTACACGAAGCCACAGCACACTGTCTCTTCTGGGCACTCAGTGCTGCTCGCTGCACTTCTCCTCTGTGCTGCCCTGTTCTCTTGAAAAATATTAAAACACATTGTCAGCTGCTGTGCTGGCAGCACAAAGGGCTTTTCATTTCCTTTTTACTCTGCTCGTGGTTTGTATAGGTAACCACCTGGGGATTGTTCACAGGCACTTCTACAAAGTGCAGTACCAAGAGCCAAGTTGAGTTTTACCAAAGAAAATCACAAATTCCGTCATTTCTTGGGAAAAAATATTGGCTTTTTTATCTCTGGCAACCCTCAATTCTAAAAAGACCAAAACCAACCGAATTAAAAACCTTATCTGGAACAAACACAGTCTGTGATGAACTCAATCAAAAGTGCAACTTGAATCCCTTGACACAGCTGCACAGCTCTAAGGGTAAGAACAAAAATCCTTCCCCAGTCAACAAAATAACCTTGCTGTTGGTCCAATTGCTTCCACTGGAATTGCTGGCAAAATCCCAGCAGAGGTAAAACTGAGCATGGCCATGGCAACCCTAAACTGAAAGGGACTTTTTACAAGTGCTGCTCAACTGCAGCAGAAAAAACTCATTATATACTCTATGCTTGTCTTTCCATAGTTAAGATGCAGCCATTTGAGGATTTCTATTATGGATCCCAAGTTGCTCCCACAAGAGAAAAACATGCAGCGCTAAACAAGAGGAAGATTTAGAGAAGTTCACACTTACTTCTGGCTGCCTCACCAGCTGCTCTTCTGTCCTTCTGGCTTCTTGGAATCGCTGGTTCTGGGCTATAATGAAGCAGTTCTGGCAGTAGCCCTCGAGCATTGTGCTGCCCAGGGTGCCGCAGTCGCGCCGCTGGCAGGACACGGTGTTACGGAAGGCGGCAGCGGAGCTCCCCGTCTGATCCGCTGCTGAAGACTTCCTCTGAGATCTCCTCTGGTGGCGCAGCAAAACACTGTCTGTAAAGCATGAACAGGAGCAGTTTGAATGTGTCCAATAGATCTGATGACCCAAAGCAGCTACAAAAAGCTCTCCATCTTAAAAATGAAAATAAATTTAAAATATCAACTAGTCTCAAACATGGGTTTTTGACAATCCTGAGACTCCCCCAGTTGGTACATCTTTCTTCATGTTACATACAAATGCGTGCTAATGCAGCCTGATTTTCATATAATTTGTTGAAACAGATGATTTGGGAAAAACTTGCCCTAAGTGAGAAACCTAGATCACGCTGAAGTCAAGACAAATTTCACCTCTGACTTCACTTTGACTGTCATCTGTGACCTACCCATTTCAGCCTCCACCATTTCAGTCACATCAGATAACTGAAGTACAGTGGTACAGAGCTTAAGGGGAAAAAGTGCATTATACGTTTTAGTCTCATGAAGCAATTTTACATATTCCACAATCAGAAGGAAAAAAAAATTCATCGTGAGCAATGCTGGAAAATAAGGTATTGCAAGCTAGCACAGAAGTTCCCTAATCTGAACACATGTGGAAAGCTCAGTGTTGTGAAAGATGTCTCTGCCAACAGCAGGGGGGTTTAATTAGATGATCTTTAAAGGTCCCTTCCAACCTAACCTACTCCATGTGTCTTTATTTGTATAGGAAAACTTACGAGCAATAAAATAGTCTGAAGAGATAAGCAATAATTCTCTCTTACATTCGCCTTTCAGGCTCTGTACCTAAGGCCCCTTACCTGTGAAACAGGGCAGTGTCATGAAAGATGAAGATTTCATGCTGTGATTTATTCACAGATATTGCCTTTTTGAAAGTCAGTCTTTAAACACATGTGCATGCACACACAGTGTATTACCAAGGAAGATTTCAAGGTAGAGTTCCAAAGTTATTCCAAAATATAATTACCTACAGTCAAATTCTACTTGCTCTGCTTGTCAAGACTACTACAGTGGTTGCTCCATAGCATTATACCTGTTACATCCAGAACAGACAGACATCTAGAGTCTTCAAGGCTTTTTAAACACCTTGCCAACATAACTGATTTTCAGTACCTTGCATACATTTACAGCATTTCCTTCATTGATCTCTACAACTTGTCTTTTCTGTGAAGAAAATTCGTACCAAACTATGATTGCAGTGGATGATGGGGAGGTATCAAAAGCCACCCCCTCTTAAGTTGGTTTTGCTTCCATCAAAGCTGAAAGGAAGTTATACAAGAGATTTCACAGATTTCTCACACTGCTGCCATGTGCCCCTTTATGGTATGCTGGTTTTGGCTGGTGTAAAGTTAATTTTCTTCACAGTGGCTGGCATGAAGCTGTGTTTTGGATTTGTGCTGAGCACAAGGCTGATAATACTGAGATGTTTTTGTTATTGCTGAGCAGGGCTTATACAGTGCCAAGGCCTTTTCTGCTTTTCACACTGCCCTGCTGGCAAAGGTGCATGGGAGAAGACACAGCCTGAACACCTGCCTGCCCATGGCAATTAATGAATTAATTCTTTGTTTTGCTTTACTTGTGTATGCAGTTTTTGCTTTTCCTATTAAACTCCCTTTATCCCAACCCATGAGTTCTCCAGCTTTTATGCTTTCTATTCTCTACCTGAGCCTACTGGTGGGAGAGTGAGAGAGCAGCTGTGTGGAGCTTGGCTGCTGGCTGGGGTTAAACCATGACAATGGGACAACAACAGACAGAAAATCACCTTCTCCTCACACTGTTTTTATCACCCCCTGCCCTTTTATCACCCAGTGCACACAGAACTTCACAGTTCAAGGAAGCTGATCTGCAGCCAGTGTGTCAAAACTCACTCCATCTCCACTTACCATGGTTTTCCCTGTACTCAAAGAAACACAGCGTGCAAAAGCCCTCATTTTGTGGTGTTCCAAAAAACTTGCAGCCAGGTTTCCTGCAGAGGCTGCCTCCCCTGTTCTCCTCGGGAGGCAGTGCTGGTGGCGGGGGCTCCTTGCCATGGCTGTTGGGAGCCTGATGGCAGGAGTGCTGGTGGAGGATCTGTGAGATCTGGGACGGGTCAGATGTCGATCTCTGGTGGCAGGTGGGCAGGAAAGCGGGACTGCCATTTGGGGACTGCTCTGTAGACCTTTTGAAGCAAGTGCTGCATATACCATTGAAGGTTCTCTTGGCCTTTTGGCGGCACATTTTGCATGTGGCATAGTCTAAGCGTCTCTGGTCATCCACGTTGTTGCAGGGACTGAGCTGTCTGGAGTTGTAGCAGCGCTCACACAGCCCATTGTGTTGCACATTCAGTGTGAAGGGGCAGTCTGGGGTCCTGCACTTCATGGCTGTGGTTTCACTGTACAGGAAAAGGCTCGGGGCGGTCGGAGGCGCAGAGCGAGGCTCTGTTACAGGCCCTTCAGATGTCCATCCCCCAGGTTCACAGATATCCCCACGGGAGGAGCCTGACCCAGCTGCCTTCAGCTTCTCAGGTGCTGCTTTGGAGCTCTGCTTTCTTCCTTTGCTTCCTTGGGACCTCTGCTCAAAGCATTCGTGGCAGTAGGGCTGGGTGTTCACAGACATGTAGAAAGGGCAATTTGGCGTTTCACATTTCATCTGTAAGAGGGAGAGCTGGGAAAGTGACAGATCCTGTCTGTTCCTGGAACATGTCTCTCTTCTAGCAGGTTCAGCATTCTCCTGCCACTTCTTGTACTCATGCTGTACCAGTTGAAAGTAATCTTCTACGAGGTTTATTTCTTTGGGTAGGTTGCCTTCATCTAACCTGACAGCCAAAAAAGGAATATTGCATCAGTGGTTGAAAAGAGCAGATGGTGGGGGTGGAAGCAAATATAAGCAACGTGGGAAGGAAATGTAGACTTAATGCACATCCAAATTACTCAGACAGATCTGGGATGTTACACTGCTGCTGTAAATGGAAATAATTTTAAAAGCAGGTGTTCAGTGATGGAGACTTTCACATCTGAAATAAATGTCCTGACACAATGCTAAACAGAAGTATTCTTAAAAGGCATTGCTACGTGAGGGTTTTCTGTCTAAGAGCTGTTTGCATAAAGAATATGGGTAATCTCTCAGAAGCAGAAAATCCCCCAAATGGTGAATTTCTCTGAGGATCAGTGCTCAACTGAATATAATGATACAGTTTATTGTGAAATCTGCTCCCGGTTCTGCCCTGTTTGGTCTGTATCTACCAGCAGAACTCTTCTAACAAACTGTGGGGCTTCAGTGTGGTGTGTGCAATGCTAGCACCCATCATACCATCCTTACTGCTACAGCTGCTGGGAAAACCCTACACTGGAGTTTCACCATGCCACAGTTGGTAGGATGAGGAGCTAACATTTCTGGCAATATTCCAGGGCACATCTAGGCAGAGCAAGTAGGGAAGCTCAAGTGTAACCCTTTACATGTGCTTACATGCTTCAGGTAGAAGGACTTCAATTTTCAAGGCCCTTACACCAGAACCAGCCAACAGCATAAAGATTCCTTTCTGTGGGGTAGTGGAAGCACAGACAGAGGATACAGGGAGTTACTCCCCTCCATCAGGTCTGAGGAGACTGGTTGGGCGTCACTGCCAGTGCCCACTGAATATGAGAAGCTGATGCCAGCTGCTCCCTGCATGTTACTGATGCTCAGCCATCAGGGGGACCAGCAGAGATGCTGGTTCCTCCACTGGCCACAGCTTCCTGCCTGCTGCCACATGGAACAGCCCAGGGTGTTGAGGCAGCTGTGCTCAGAACATACTGCCAAGGACTTTACCCAGCGCAGCCAAAATGACACCAACTGCCCATTATGCAATGTGCCCTTACACAAAGCACAAGAGCTTGGGCTAACTAGTTCCTGCATTCAACTACTATTCAGCCACCCTCCTGTGTAATACAAAAGTCAGTGAAACTGATCAAATGGATTTTTTCCTCTAAAATGCTAGTTTCAGTTTGCTAAATCTGAATACATTTTTGCCTTTAAATTTAGACTGGCCTCAGCTCATACTACTTCAAAACATACCAACAGTAATGCCAATGTTTCATATTTCAATAGTAAACACAAAGGGCCACCTAGGAAGGAAGGAAAGACCAAAAGAACACACTAGGCTGCCCAACTTGTCCCACCTCTGTAAATAAGATAACTTTGAGGACACAGGAATGACACTTACTTTGCAGCATTAATTAGATGAGTTGTACCATGATCCCAGCCTTGCACTGGAATTTCAATCACTATCAAGTAGTCTTTTAGCAGCTGCTCTTTCTCCCTCTCTTCTGCATCTGTCAGAAAGTGCACATTCAAATCCTCAAATCTGCCGTGCTCACTGGTGACCAGAGGGACAGCCCGGATTTCTGTGGGGAAACACGATGGATTAGCACATACAAAAACACACAGAGATATATATGTGTACATGTGTATGTATAGTTACACAAACATAACCACCCAGTTAGGAATAACCACAAAATGCAACACATGGAGATACCACCACTAAACTTTTGAGAGAGAGGAGAACAGCTGGGCAGAGCAAGGAGTTTCTGCATGGGGGAGGTTGCAGACACAGCTACATCACAGACTTAGCCCCATTGCACAGTAGTTTTAATGTCCCCATAGCAACTATCTTCTCCACTTGAACAGGATACCTTTGTTTGTTATGCCTTTTGGTGGGATGATGCTGTAACCTGAACCTAGAGAACTGCTGCCCACTCAGAAGAGATGTGTTAAAAATGGTAAAGCAGATATTTATTATTCCTGCCAGGCAGTGGTACCCTGCTGTGAGACTGCATCCTTCAAAGCTTCTTCTCTTACAATGTGGAAAGAAGGCCAGAATACAATAAAACAGATGTTACCCTTTGACCAATTCCAGCCTGCAAGCAGGTGAGTTGCACTCTACTTTCAGTGAATATCTTGAAGGCAACCTTTAGTTTCTGCTCAGATTCACAGACAAAGCTCCTTCTGCTCACATTTTAGGAATATAATTCAAATGAATCTAATTTAACTTTAAAAATGCAAATCTATACCAGATCATATTTCAAATGCTTTATCAACACAGTGGTTTTGAAGAAGTAACATAAATACCAAACGAGGCACTTGAAAAATACCTGGCCCGCTGTCCTTCAGAGTCACCAGTGGTGTAAAATGCATGTTGTCATAGCCAAGCACAATTGGGTATCTGTAGCATTCTTCAGCTGGCCACAGGAGAGGCAAGTAAACACCACCAACATTCAGAGGAGCAAAACTGGAGCCTGACTCTAAGCTTCTAACCACTTTATCTGCATAAAGAAGAAAAAGAAAACACAAATAAGTATGTGCTACAGGCAAGAGAAAATGTATGCTGGGGGTTTTATAATAATTGCTGGAAACACCATGTTCTGAAATGCATCTACCTGAAAACAACAGCTGTTGGCTAAGATCACTAACACAGCACAGCACAAGAGTAACACAGTGGGATGACCGGCCAGGCAACTCACCTGCAAGGACAATGATAGGCCTTCGGAGGATGTTAGCAAGGACGAAGATGTGGATTTCTTCCAGAGCATTATAGGGAAGTCTATTTCGAGCCCCAGATATTTCTGGGGAGGTCATTTCAATGAGGTATTCCCACTCCTCCTCCCAGTTCTGAGGAAAGAAACAGCTGTCACCAATGGTTCAAAGACACGGAGGCCAGGAGCCAGCTGCAGCACAAATAATCACATTTTCCCATTTCCTCCAAAGGGAGACTATTTCTGCTCTCCATTAATGGCAGAATCCACGAAGCCACAAAGCAAACAGAACCAGCAAGGCAACGCTGGCGAGCACTCAGAAAACAGCACCCCTCCCCCAGGCCACCTTACCCGGGTGTCATAATGGAGTCCCGTTTCCACAAACTCCTGGGATTTAACAGCCTCCCGCTGCCAGCGGAGCTTGAAGTTCCGTGTGTCAATCTCCCTGAGGGCACTAAACAATGTTTTCCTTAAGACAAGGTCGATATCTTCAATACCCCACATGTACTGCGATGCAGCATGCATAAGGCAATTTCCATCACCTGAAAAAAAAAAAAAAAGAAAGAGTGCATTATTTTCAAATGGCTACTTAAATAAAGTGCCACAAGCCTACAAGTGGGATGTAGAATTACACCTCAAATATGCATATTACATGTGCACTTCTCTCTAAGCCTCAGACAGAAGGGTGGTAAAGAAGGAGACCAGAGTCATGGTCTCTGTTCAGAAACAGAAAGAAAAAACTTCCCTCCCTACTGGTTTTGTCTCTGTACCAGTCCAAGTTAACCTGCCATCCAGCAATGCCCCTTACCTATCTTACTTAACTTTGACTGATATCACAAACTAAATTTTGGGGTCAACTACAAATGTCAAACACAGCTGAAATAGCTTTTTAAACACAACAAAGTCATCTTAAAATTACAAAAAAAGATGTAAATCTCCCTCATTGGTGTTTATACAAATATACACCCAATGGCATGAGGTTGAGATAATGGAAACCATTAAGAAAATATTATAGTAACACCATATTCCCTCATGAGTACTGCTTGGCACTTGGCTGTGCTTGATGGAGGAATTGTAATAAAAAAGGAGACAGAAAGGGAATGGCAGGTGATTTATGTAAAGCAATCATAGGAACACCTCTGGCCTTCCTCTCAGAAATGATTGCATGTTGAGCTGTTACATATATGACTTAGAGGGCTGATTTTAAAACACAAAATTAAATCAATGAAAAACAGTGATTTGATTTTCATTTACGCAATCTCCTTGCATTTAAAAATTCCTCTGTACAGGTAGGAAGGATTGTGATATTCTGCAGTTTCAGATGGGAAACTGAGACTCAGAGGAGATAACTAACTTAATTAAAAGGTGTGACAAGAAATACATCTATGGCTGGGTTTCAAATTCTATCTCTATCCATCTTCTTCAAAAGGGGATGTCTCCCCTGAAAGGGAGACATCAAGAATCATTACTGTCACGTCCTCAGATGCAAAACTAAGTCTGATGTCTACCACAGTGGTAAACAAATTCACATAATACTAAGAAACCACAGCAATTTTCTTGGAATAGAAGACATCAACCCTGGTAAAGCTACTACATTTTTCTCACATGAAAAGAACCCAAAAAAACCCATCCAAAGAACTCCCACAAAAGAATTAAACCCAGTTTGCCACATACATGATGAGTTCAATTACACCATTTGTGAACACTTTTACTACTTATTCTGTGAAATTGCAGAGAAAAGCCTACAACAGACTCCAGTTCCCGAATAAGATATAATTTGAAATCTACTCAATGCTTCATAAATTGTTATGGGATTGGTGCATATCAGGTTCCTGCAACTGTCTTCTATTTTATGCTGTCCTGCAAAGCTTACTTCAATTCTGCAAGCTGCCTACTTGAGCTCAAAAATCGGGGAACAACCAAGAAAACAGAAAAACTGACTGTGTTTCCTTCTGACCAAGAAAGATGACATATTAATCCCATTAAAATTTTCCCTTTGCAAAATCTAGAGCAAAGATAAGACTAATTTTCTTCTCTCTCTGAGAGCTCACTTTCGGTTCTTTATTTAGAAGCACTGCCCAAAATTCCTTACACAGCACTTGGAATTCCCCCACACCGTTTGACTAGCAATTGAGCAACAGTTGTACTTTTTGTTCTGCGGGTGCAGCGTGGCCTCCCTCGGACTTTCCCAGGGGGTGTGGCTGGGCGAGCTGGAATGAATGCCAATTCATTATACAAGTGAAATCTCTACAGCCAATACATGCCGGAATTTTTCAATTAAAAAAAAAAAAAAGAAGAAAAAACCCTAACAGTTTCGATTTTTGTACCTCCTACTGCTTTCCTTCTATCTCCATTCAGATGTCTGCAAGGAATTATGTGGTGATTCAAAATGGCTTTTTTAATTAAGAAAACCCCACCACTCCGTAGATTCACAAGCATAGTGGGTAAAATATACATCAAAAGATTCTGTAGGAGATACTTTCTCTGGTTTCAACAGCTACAACCTTAATCAGAAAAAAACCCAGAATCTTCTGAAGAAAGCCTACTATTAACTGAGAGAACTAAATTATTCTTCCCATATCTATGGGTTAAGCAGCTGGATGTTTAAAAAGTATTTTTCACATCGCATGGGAGAAAAAAAAAAGTTGTTTTCTGGGATAATACAGGGCTTCTCCAGGCTTCTGCACTACTTTCAGAGATCCTCTCCTACAGTCCAATGTACCTTCTTTCTCCTGCAAAGGTCCTTCTATGCTACTACTTTGCATAACCCACAGGTTTCCAAAGCCACTCCTACTCATGCACTTAATGACCCTGAAGCACTGAAGTGAAGCCAACTTCTTTGTCTGCTCAGTGTATGGGGAGCCACAAATCTTGCTTTGCCTTCCCTCAACCTGCCCTAATATTTCAGCACCTCGTACACAGGTACGCCTGTTCATGGGCGGGATCCAAGTCCACACTACTCCCGCACTGGCTGACGGCCATGAGGCAAAGAAGGAGGGCAGTGCTGCTGAATGTAATGTGGTCACCCACAAGGGTCTGTCCAGGCAGCCTTAACCACTACAGGATTTATACTGACTGGAGATGGGGCATTCTAAAACTGTTACTCTTTGCCCTGGGCAAAAATTGTGCACATTGTCCATTTTCCTAGAAAATCTGTTCGAGTGAAATTTTTAAGATGCAACACCTGGAGTGATGTTACCTTCCCAGTACATGCAAAGCACTGCCTGCCCTGGCTGCAACTCTGGTCCTTCCAAAGCTCAAGATTCCATAACTTCTGTGCACACCCTTAACTGCAGTCATGAGAATTTTACACCAAGGCAGAGGCAGCCCAAAAAGCCCACCAGAAGGTCAATGCCTCTAGAACAGTTACAGACATGCACATCAGCATCAGGCTTTAGGTTGGGCAGTGACATTTATTCAGGGGGTCTATTTTTATGGCTTCTGTACAACACAGCTGTGCACAGTCAGAGAAATACAGCAGAACTTGGACAGAAAAAAATGTGGACTAGGAAGATAAGGGCAATGTGTACACAAGCAGATATGAAAAGAAGCAAACCCAGAACACAACACGGACTTCAACAATGCTGCAGGTCCACCACACCCAGTGTTTCTATAACTGCTGTGATCTGCTCCTTGAGCAAAAAGTAGGTATTTCTCATCTTCTTGAAGTCCTCACTGTCCCAGCCAATTGTTCCTGGTTAGGGGCAGCCTGTGCTGCAAGGAATCCTGAATCCAAGTTTGCAGCTGCGTGACCATAAGTCATAGCCATTACTGAATCTTTCCTCCACTGAATGCAAAATGCCTGTGACTCTTACAGTCATGTGCCAAGGTTTCCTGCTCAAGACTGTGAAGAAACAGAACCTGTTCAGGAAATCTTGGCACTACTGCTGTGCCTTTTCATCTGTAGCACTTGATGCAATACATACACAGAGTAACCCAAAAGCCAAGTCTTGAAACCAGCACCGACTGTTGAGAGAAAAGGGCGCTGCAAAATTTGTGTTGCACAAAGATGCGTGTCAGTCACACACATGGGACATAGCAGTGGGTGCTTAGGGAAGGCAAGAGCTGGCAAACCCAGGCAAGGAGCTGAGGATGAGGGAGAAGCCCCAGAGTGGGGCGCTGACCCAGGGACAGCAGTGTCAGGTTCCCGGGAGGCTCCATGCTCTGACTGCTATTGCCATCCCTGTTAAAGCTGGATCAGCGAGCAAGCATTGCCCGCCAGCTACAACAGCAGGGCTTATTGGAAGGATATTAGCTTCTGCTAAATATACATGGGAATGCATCCCTGGTCACTCAAAGCATCTGAAGGCTCCTCTTGCCTGGCATTAAAGGATGTTTGGCACTTCCGATGAGGCAGCCCACAGCAGTCAGATTCATGGGAAGGCAGTAGCTTCCAAATAAAGTTTCCCTGCCTTCCTCTTGACTCTGATGTGCCACAGGTTACTGATATTATGAAAATACCTGTGAAATTCCCACAATATTCACATACTGCTACAGCCTCAGAACAGCATATCGTGTGGAAAGAATTTTAATTTCAAAACAGATTGAAAAGCAGCACAGTTTTAAAGCCATGTGCTTCTGTTTCAGTAATGTGAACTCAGATGCTATTAATAAAGCTGATACATTTGTAAGACCTGTTTTACTGTGAGTGCAAAGACCTGCTCAAAACTTACCATTAGTCTTCAAAGGAACGAGTCTCCGAACCTCCCTGCACCAGTTGAGCTTCCTGTGGCGCTCCAGTGAAGTCTGGGTAGCCTGGTCAGTCAGGGACTTCTGAAGCATTTCCCGAAACTGGGGACAAAACTGGCACATTCTGAACATTTCTATGGTGTATCTGTGCATAGTCCTGAAGTGATGAATTATTCCACTGGGAGGTTTGACTAGATCCTCAGGTGTCCTCTCTCTGATCTTCATAGCCTTCAGCATATTGCTCTGATACAAAGCTTGAGGAAGGATGTGTTGGCCAGCCATGTTTCTAGAAGACATCTGAAATGAAAAAGGATCCTTTTATTGGCATGTTAGTGTCCCTCTATCACAGTGCTATCACTTCTGCAGCGACTGAGAAGGCACCTTCAGGGTGGGATTCTGGGTGAAGTTTTCCCTAAAACAAGTACAGAGTGGATGCAGCCCATCTGAGCCTTTCATAACATTTTTTCAAAGCTCACATTCACTAACTTTTCTGCATTACTTGGATACAGACACCAATCAGCCTATCCCACTAATTTGCTAATATAATTTACTGTGGTATTGAAGAGGATCTATGCATAAATAAGGAAACTGCACCATCATTCAAAAAAAGCATTTAAATCAAAATAAGGATAAGAGAAGGCAAGGTCGAGGGAAGGGAAAATTATCCTGGAAACTTAACTAATTGATAATTGCACAGTGTAATCCCATATGCATTTGCTGAATTTCAGGACATTTCAAGCTCTTGTTTTGATAACATGACAAAAAAAAAAAAAGCAGTTAATGACCATTTCAGATTCCCACAGCCCATACATTCTGAGCAGGGATGGTCAGAAGAGTACAGAAGAAGCACCAAGAATTGCAGGCTGTGCCAGTATCAGTCCCATACTTACAGTGGCCAGATAAGGAGGATGAGGAATTTGTCACTGGAGGACAGGCTTAGGTTACTTTTCTCGAGGCTCTCTGTATTTTGTGAGCGGCAGAGCTAAGGCTCAGAAGTGCTTGTGCTGTGTGTGGGGGTGCAGACTGCAGTGCCACTATTACTCACTGTTAAGTCAACAGAGCTGAAAAAGCATTTCCATTTGGCTCAAAACCCCCAAAATATTTCCACAGCAGGACATGTAATGTTTACTGCCCTGCATCCCTTTCTTCAGTAACTCTGGCCTCGTGGGGTACAGCAGGAAAAACAAAAAAAAGAAACTAATAACCTCAAACCTGCTACACTCTATGAAATACTTACTCAGAGGACACCAACTTTGTGGCTAGTTGGAGCCAAATGTAGGGACCACATCCCTCAAAACCCCTGTGCACTACAGTAAGAACAACAAGAACAACAATAACCTGTTTTTACAGGGAGAGACTCTCCATACTGTCCACAAACATTCTTGCTTTGTGCAAAAACAAAGCAAAAATTGTATCAAGACAAATAAAAGTATGCATGCCTAAAATGTTTAGAGTACAACTAGCCAGTTAGGAGAACCTACTATTGTGATTATGGATCTAGGGACAGATATCAAGCCATATATGTGTATCAATCTCTGGACATCAAGTACTAGAAGGAACTAAAGATTGTTTATGCAACAATTAGGAAGTTTCCTCATGGAGATGGGAGGCACAGAGAGAGGAAGAAGAACTCCAGCCTGACAGACTGACCAGGAAGGCATTCCCAGGTCTATGGAGGCAGAAGATCCCTCCTCCACAGAAGGGCTTTGGCACCTCCTTCCCTCCAGGGAAAGAGTTGCTCTCTCCTCTTCACCCAGGCACTTCCATTGGCAACATCCACCTCCAAATGCCCAGCCAAAGCTTTTGAAAAGACCCTCTCAGAGTGAGAGAGGACCTCAAACTCCAGGTGCCAAGAGCTGAGCTCTATAACCTCTCTGAGAACCAGCTGATGGAGAGATACAGAGGATAACCCGGCAAGCCCTAAACAGAGCCAGATGAAACAGGTGATGCTACAAAGTCCTGCTTTAGGTGATGTCATTCACACACCCTAAGAGCACTCCGGACCATGAGCACAGCTGTCACATCCTGCAACATATGGAAAAGCTTTCCTTTAGGTAATAAAGATGGCATATTCTTATCATTCCCCCACCAGCACACAGCCTTAAAATGAAAATCACATATTTTCTCATCCATTCTCCTCACCAATATAGTTTTATACATGCTATTTATGTAATCATTCATTTAAATACATGAATGAGTCTAAAAAGGAAATATAAACAACCCCCTACCAATCTATGTGATAACCAAGCTCTACTTTGCTCTGAGATTACCAAAGTGCTGAATTCCTTACTTATGTCACTAGAAACATTGAGTCAATGGGATTTTTTTTACACGAATAAAGATTAATCACATGACTAAGCACTACCGGCATCAACTCTTGAAATGGTTATTTCCAGCTTTAAGTAACAAAAAGTACTGAGTTTACAGAAGCACTCACTGAAACTACATTATTCGATATTATGCTCCACGGGCATTTTTTCCCCTCCACAGGTGGAAATTACTGCCTGTGCTATTTACAGCCATAAATGTGAACAAAGGCAAAAGCCAAGCAACACTTATTTTCAAAATCAATGTGATGAAACAAACAGAACTCAATACACATCTAGCTGGACTCATTTAAAAGCAGAAAACTGAGCTACAGTTATATCAGTTTATAGTCTACTGTGCTTTGCTGTGTGCTATGCTTCTTTAACCTTCCCACAGGTAATGACTAGGAATTCCCAGAAAGGAACAGCCGTAAACAATAATTAGAGACAGCATCCTTTCCAAAGGTGTAATGCTGAGGATGCTGGGCTTGGGAAAGCTGAATACTGTTCTGAGATCTGCCAATGGTTTCATAAAGTCATTTTCATTTTCTGTCCTCTATCTGAAAACCAGCAAGTAATAAACTTCTCCATAAAGTGCTAAAACTTCTAAACCAAACATGCTTAATACCTTTTAAGCCCCCCGAGATTTTTCTGCCTGGGTCTTTGCTCGGCACAAACCAAAACACAGTACTACTCTCCTCCAAATCAGAAGATGAGGAGCGAGGCTCTTTTAAATCCCACATGACTGGTTTACACACAGTAAGTGTTCCGCGTTCTTAGCTCCCTGCCCTAGCGCTCCGCTGGAGGCTGGGCGTGCAGGCTGGGAAGGACACAACACGGCCCAGGAGAAGGAGCCCGCAGCTCCGGGCCGGCTTTCCCCGCGGCACCCGCAGCCAGCCCGGCCGCGCTGCGAGCCGCAGCCGCCGCGGAGCCCCCGCGGGCCGGGCCGGAGCAGCGGGCACAGCGTCCCCGCCCGGCCGGGGGCCGCCACACGGGCTGCGGCCGAGCCCGCCGCCACAGCCGCCCGCTCCCCGCGGCGCCCTCCTGCAAAAGTGCTCCGGAATCCTGCCCAGAGCGGCGCTCACCTCTCCGCGGGCGGCTCCTCCTCCGGCCGATCCTGCCGTGACTCCTGCTCAGCAGCGGGGTTGAGGCGATGGGACGGAGCATCAACCCCCACCGCGCCGGGGCTCCTGCCTTCCCTCCTCTCCGCCGCCTCCCCGCCGGAGCTGCTGCTGCTGCCGCTGCCGCCGCTGCAGAATGAAGGGCTGAGCCCAGCCTCTTGTTTTTTTCCCTTTCTGTTTAAGCGCCCGGGTGAAAAAAAAAAAAAAGGGAGATTGAAAACACAACACAAAAAACCCCCACCGGGGATTTCCACCGGCAGAGCGCCGGGACTTTCCGGCCTGTGACAACCGGCGCGGCCGTGCGCCGCCAGGGGGCGCCGCCGCCGGGCAGCCCCGCCGCCTCCCCGCCCGCCGTGACTCAGCCGCGGGATTTTCGGGAGCCGGGATGTCATTTCTTCCTTCCTTATTCCTTCCCCCCCGGCCAGGGGGTTGCCCATCCCGTCCCGCAGGCTCCGCTCCGCTCACGGGCCGGCCCGGTGTTGCGTCGCTGGGTGCGGAAGAGCTCCGTGTCCCTGCGCAGAGCCACGGCGCCCCGGCCGTGCCCCGCAGCCTCTGGCTGGGAGGGGGAGAGGCGGCTGCCCCGGGAGCCCTGCCCGTGTCCTCCTCCTCCTCCTCTTCCTCCTCCTCCTCCTCACGGGCACGCGTGGCCAGCGCCTGCCCTGGCACACGGGGCTCGGGCTGCAGCTGCTCGGGGGTGCATGCCCACATCCCTGCCCCAGCATTCCAGCAGGACATTAAAGGGCCCGTCCCATGGAAAGTATTGGTCTTGCAAACGGTTTTCAGACCAATGCAAGATTTTTTTGTTGTTGGTTTGTTTGTTTTTGTTTTGTTTTGTTTTGTTTTTCATTTAGCTTGTATGTGCTCCACAGTTTTGGCTCTGTATTGTAAGCAACCACAAGTGACTTGATTTCTTAAATTACAGGTTAGGCCAATATAGAACCCCTTAGTCCCAATACGCTGGCATTTTTGGCAGATGTTACATGTGCTTGAATCCAGCCCTGCTCAGGGTCAGATTGTTGCAGAAACCTAGGCTAAAACTGTAAAGTCAGGGAGATCTAAGTGTCTCAATATGATTGTAAATTCTTGACTGCAACTAGCAGTTTATAGGAATAATTAAATTTAATTGTTGTAAACAATTAATGCACACCTTTAAACAATGTGTTTATATCTGTGCAATAAAAAAACTCACCGAATAAAACACCAATATTTCAGTCCTGTTAATAGAATTTATGGATGGGATGTATGCTGGAAAAGGGGCAGTTTCTTGCTCAACAGCCTTACAATCTGAAGGCACCCAGAAATTAAATACAGTGGAACAAAGTTTCTTGCAGTATTAAAACACTTCATCTTCCCAGATAATGAGCTCCTGCCTGTTCCTGAGTATCCACCCCTCCCAGTGGCAGGATGAAAAGCCAGGGTTGCTGCACACCTTGAAATCTGGTCTTAAATATTGGCTCCTTCAGAGAACAGGTGGATTTTGGATGAGTTCAGCTTTGAACTCCTTCACCTCACCTCCAGCAGCGGCAGCTGGCTCAGATCATTTGCTCGTGTCACGCAGCAGGGTTATGTGGCAACATGATCTTTCCCAGGGTTTACAGGCCTGTGCTGGCTCTGCACAGCAGCCATCCTTCTCCTCTGCCTGTGTTCAAAAAGAAGTCAGGGATATGGCCGGAAAAAGAATAATCTCTCCTGGTTTTTTCCTCCTCTCCTTGGAGAGTTTTCTTTTAAAGGTTTTTGTGGGTGTGTTGTTTTATTTTTCTTTTTGCTCCCCTAGTCTCTCTAATGTCTTGGAAAGTATAGTTGGGTAGGAAGGCTCTGCATTTGGTGATAGGTAGTCTGAGGGGTGGCTGAAATCCAGGGAACTGGATGCCTGAGGGAACTGGGCTTGCATAACTGGGGCAGCATCTGTGCTCTCATTTACACAGTATATGTTTCTGCCAGCATCTTACTGTTCCCTTCTCCTGGACATTTTCCCCTGTCCTCTCTTGGGGACTGAGGTAGCAGATTGCTGAAGTGATCCGATTAGAGAAAAAAAATATTTTTATCCAAAACACGTCTCTCACGTAATATGAAGCCCAGCCCCTCATAGGGTTTTACAGAGAGTACTTGAAGTGATGGAGGGTTTCACTGTGGAGTAGGAATGGTGAGCTAAGGTGGGAAGTAGGGAAAAAAGAACTAAGTTGCACCCTGCTTTGTACAGGAAACTGCAGCAAATAAATTAACAAGTAGTCCTAGCCATGATGGAGATGCTGAGACCCAGGAAAACCTGAAAAGGCAACAACTTAATTTTGTTTCTAAATGGTAAGCGCGTCTGAATATTAATAATTACTGTTTACACCTTGATAAACTCAAAGTTGATTGCACATTGCTGGAGCAGATGTTTATCAAACAGGTCTGAGCAGGATGGCAGGAATTCATTTGATCTGAGTTTGCACAGCACAAAATAAAGTTCTGTCTTGTCAACCATAACTCCTCAGCAATATGGGAATACATTAAAAACATCAGCAACATCAGTAGTTGTAGAATGCATGAATATACATTCCTCTTTTCTGAATGACTCCTGTTTGGGTGTTTTTTGTAGTTATACCCTATAGTTTATCTCATCATTTATGGTAGAATGCTTACATTTAATGAAATATAAGCATATATAGATATGTATAAAGTCAAGGAAAATTTTCTTCTTTAAAGTGTGTGTGTAAATATGCACACACACACACACACACACACACACACACACACACACAACTATGGACATGCACTCATGTATTTTAGGTAGGTATGCATGTCTGCATCTCTTGAGGGAAGAGGAAAGTTCTTGGCATAAAGGACAGAATAAGAAATATTTTAATTTTCAGCTATCTACATTCTGGTTAAGCATAAGGGTGAAACAGTCCACCCTTGTAAGTGGTAATATTTACATAACCTGGAGAAAGCTGTCACTGGGAATTGCAGAATATGCATTTTTTGCGAAAATTTAGGTAATCAGTTTCATGCACATCAATCAATAGCAATTATTTATTGTACGTGGGGAAAAAAAAAGAAATCTCCCAAGGCCCCATTCAGGTTTGTATCTCTAAATTATTTTAATTACTTTGCTTCTTTTTACTGTTCAGGAAGGAGTAGCTCACACTCACTAAATTAAACCAGGACCTCAGAGTGTTCAGAACACCATTGCCAAATGTTTGAGAGGCTGCACTAGGAAAGACTCAATGTTAAGACAGTACTCACATAATATTCAATGCTAGGATGATGACTATAGTAATATGACTATATTTATGGATAGTAACATCCAGGCTTTTAATACTTCAATAACTTACTGTGTCTTTTAATATCAGATAATTCTTTAAGAGGTGTGATTCATCTAGTAGGGAGGAAAAGGATCATTAAAGGGAAATCCCTTTTAATGCAAGAGCAGTGCTTGAGGTCATGCTTGAGTTCAGCACTTCTGTCTTCCAGGAGCTGTTCTGTTGCTTCTTTTCCTGGTGGAGAAGTGATAAGAGCTTGTCAGTGCAAAGGAAGGAGAGGGGGGAAAATCCCCTAAACATCTCTCAGACAAAAAGAAGGTTCCTATTACTGACTCAAGTAATGATGGTAAAACAAACAAACAAACAAACACAAAAAAAAACCCAAATCATGTCTGCCACTGAGATAGCAAGAGATGAACTGGTTTTGCGATTTTTTCCATTACACCCATCTGAATACAGTAAAAGAAACTACAGATTCCAAAGAAGACTTTTACTGGGTATATTGACAAATGACTGTACTGGAAGTAGGGGATTGTTATTTATGGAAGTAGGGGATTCCAAAGAAGACTTTTACCAGCGTATATTGGCAAATGACTGTACTGGAAGTAGGGATTCTTATTTATGGCCTGGAGCCAAGGCTTCCTCTGCCTTATATTTTTTTTGTGTGTGTGTGTCTGTGTGAACTCATTTTCTCCTTCTTTTTAGTATTTCTGAGAGAAGTGTCAGAAGGTCTGGAGCTGCAGTGGGTTCAAAGAGGCTGAAAGTTCAAATCTTGCCTCCCTTTTGATAACCTGAAGGTTAAGCTGTAAGGGTGGTATTCTCCCATTAAGGATGGTGAAGCAGTGTGAAAAATGAGCTATGGAGGCAAACACTGGGCATTTCTAAGAACAGATTTTGTCATCTGTAAGGCGATTAAGTATGGCATTAACCACACTGAAGATTTGCCTTAACCATATACTTACCTCCTGGTCTAGAGGTAAGTTTCAGTGATGTTGTCTGTGAAATGCATGGAAAAGTTTAAGCAATGATGATAAAACCTTTGTAACTTGTTTTTATTCCTCTGGTATCTGTAGATACTGCAGCAAGGCTCAGGGCCCCTAAGAACTGCAGACATAACTATGTACAGCTACATTTGAGACAGCAGCACAGCCCAGCATTACTGACCCTCTTCAGTGCACAGTACAGAGAATTCCAACAAGGCCCAGCAAGAAATAAGAGGAAGACCAACATTATTTCTGCTTAGGAGAGCAAAGTGATTTCAGTAGATTTTGATGCAGGCTCAGACTAGACATGTGGCTAAACTGAGTAAGTACAGCAGTAGAAAGCCAAATCAAAGGCCCATTGACCTCACTGCCTTGTTTCTCACAGAGGTTGAGAAGCTGTCCAGGAAAGAGCATAGCAGCAGGCCGGATTGTTCCCAGTACTTTTCCATCCTGTGCTTTGTCGCAGTTTCTTGTGGGATTTGGGGCTGTGGCTTACATTCTGGCACCTCAGTTTCTCAGTTGTATGGTAAGTTTGTGAATGCCTCTTTCCTCACACTTTTCTGTTATCATGCTTGTTTAACTTTGACTACACACCCTTTAGAATAGAATCTTTTCTTGTGTTGTGTTTGCTGTACTTTAACACCTAGACACATGGTTATTTACCATGCAGCATGGTCCCTGCTTCCAGAGAGTTACCATCCATGTGTAGCAAACTTCATTTAACTGTGAACTACTACTATCAGAATGGTCTTTGATTTAGTTTGAGGGTTGTAAGCATAAAGCACTGCATAGATAGCACTGCAGAGGGATGGATTCCGCACAGGTACGTCTTTGCTTTCCAAAACTGCCTTAATGCACAGAACAGTGGCTGGGTTTAGGTAGTGCAAGCCCAACCATTGTAGCTTTTAATTTGATCTTTAGGCTGGCATGACTGCTGTGCTACCAAAATGTCAGTGCACACCACAGCAGGGGACTCTAAAGCAGAGTCTGGTTTTGGAGCTGTTTCCTTCAGCTAGCAGTTCAGCATCCATGAGTCAGCAAGTGGTTAACAAATAAATAGCTAAAGATAAAGCCTCATGTGAAATCAAGCAGGGACTACTGTTATTTTCCTTTCTATATTCCTATCTGATGAGATGATCAGCCATTCTAACTTTAGGTATGAAGTAAGCATTTAGCACAAAGCTATATCCTCTGGGAATGGATGGGAAGGGCCAAGGAATGCAGCCAGCAAATGCTTGCTCGCTTAATTAAAGCTCTTACTCCTCTCTCCTCTGTTCCTCGAACAATTCCAACATGTAATGCAGTCAGTAAAACTTTCTTAGATAGAACAAGCTGCTGTTCAGCAGACTTGCGAATCTTCCAGATCTTTAGCAATCTGTATTTCTTCCCCAGTGAATTCTAGTTTCATTGGAAGTTCTTACTTTCTCCCAAAATAGAAGCAGTTTGTATGATCTGAATGGAAAAAAATTAACTGCAAACTGTTCTCATTTTTTTAATATTATGTCCAATAATTTTTTTTGTTACCTATGTTTCCATTTATTAAACTAGCCTTACCCTCTTTAAAATCAGTAAAGCTATTTTGAATTTTTTAATTTCCATGTACTTGGTGCATATTTGAATGAGTGACTGTATCATTCCTTGACAAAATGGGAAAACTGCTGATGCTGTTTTCTCTCAAGATGGAAATATCTCTTCTCAGCAGCTCTTAGTGATGGAATTACATGGGGAGGGCTAAGTGAATAAAAAGTGACCATGTGAAGGTAATCTTTAGTCATGAATCATAGAGCATGAAGCTTGTCATTTTCTTACGTAATTTTTGTCATTTCCCCCAAATCATCTAAATGTGGAGAAATAGCCATGAAATATCAGTTTCTACAGTACTTGGTGAATGCTCCTGGCTGGCTTTTATGTTTACAATTTTCTAAACATGACAGCACCATAGCCTGTTGAGTTTCTTGGGCTGTGTCAGGCCCAAAACTGCTGCCACACGGCCAACATCTCTTTCAGGAACAGACTGTTTTGATTTTGTTAGAGAGAACAGGATGGTGTGAGGGGTCTGGTACCAACAGCACTTACTGCAAACCCTGTTTTAGAGTTACTAGTTTAGATGTGAAAATTAATCTTAGTTGGCACACTCTCAACCAAACTGTTCTTACTGGGGTTTTACCTCAAAAGTGCTAAGCATTCAGCAGGTTTCAGAATCTCATGTGTTAAGAGGTTAACTACATTCTGGGACTGTTCAAAGTTCACAGCCTTCAGTGACAATGAGGAAGTGAATTCATTCTTGGACTTTCAAAAGCAGAGGAAAGGCATTTCCTTTGTGTAGAGCAAATTCTGTGCATGGGGAATAACGTGAGAGGCTTTATGAGTGGTCAGAAATTCAAGTTAGCTTTCCAAATGTAGGGAAAATCTATCTGCCCTGTATCAGCAGTGCCAGAATTTCCCCAAGAAAAATACTTCCAAAGAAGGATATTTATTTACACATGGGAATTTACCAGCATATGCTGAACTACATAACAGAGTCCATAGATTTTTTCCTAAAAGCTAACAGTCATCTCCCATCAGGGAAATGGTGAGTTTGCTTTCTAAACATGGGTTTAGTCAATGTCCACGAGGTGACTCTAATCATGTGTTTTAGCTCAAAAAGTACATTGTTTTCTTCTGATTTCAGAGGGAAGGGACTCCCCTTTTTGCAATGACAGCATTTGCTAGTAAGGCTAACATAATCATTGATTCCTACACAGAGAGGATTTTTTAAGACTTCTGTTATATACACAGGGGGAGTGTGTTTTCACGTCATATGCTCCCACTTTTGCAATTTTTGATGCTTCAGAAGCAAAAATTGTAGCTGCTTGCTACAAATTCCAGTTTACTCATTCAGATGGAGAGAAGTAAAAGAAGTCTCAGACAGCTTTGGAAATCATATGGGAAAAAGTAGTGTATCATGCCTAGGAGACTTTGTAGAAATATATGCATCTGTGGTGTATGTGGAACACCCCAAATAATTATTTCTGTCCACATGGCTCTTGAGCATTAATAAGAGACTGTCTGATCTGGATCACCTGGTCCATGTAAATGCATCTCCCTGTGCTTATCTTCTTCCTATGGAGCAGGACTCCCTTTTGATGGGGCAGTGATGGACTCCAGACTGTACAGGACAGGCAGCTTCTGAGATGCCATGGGTTTAAGGTTTTTTGGTATGTCTGTAATAATTCATTGTCCAAAAGCATTTCTCATGCTTTGTAAATGAACTGATGAATTTGTCTTACACTTAAGAGAAGGCATTTCTTTATTTGGTAGACCAGTTTTAAAGAAATTTGCTTTCTCTATTGCAAAACCTTTTTTTTTCTTTAAAGGGAGAATTGCTGAAGTCCTACTCAGCTCCTCATCATTGTCATCAGAATAATTTACCTTTCAGGTCCTCTCCATACAGAAGAGTAAATGTTGAAAAAAAAGAACAAATAGATGCTTTTGCATAGTATCTAGAGTGAAGGAAATACTCTGCTGTGAACAAGATAAAGATTGAAAGTTCATTGCCAAAAATTTAAGTGCACTGCTTTATCCTATCTGAATCATGCCTGGTTTGTGGAGTAGGAGTCAAACAATTTAGGAAGTCCAGCACACATCTCATCCTGATCTCCTCAGCCTCCTCTTTCTGCTGTTCTGTCATTTTTTCCCTTTTATGGTCATGCACTTTGCCAAAACTGGTTCATTTTAAAAACAGATGAAAGGGAAACACTAACTTTATGGCTAATTCTCAAATTTCACTTGTTGTGAAATTCCATGAGAACTTGTGGCAGAAAACCAAGGAGCCCACAGTCAGTAACTATTCCATGGGATTTGTTACCACAGTAAAGGCCTGCTGTGGCCTGTGATGTTTCAATGAGGTCAATTACATCTGCCTGCATAGGATTTCCCTGGCAATTCCAGCGGGCTTATGGCATCCTGCCATTTCCTGGACTAAATAAATAATTTAGGTATACACTGAGGACCAACTATGATATTCTCCCAAAGAAACATCTGCATTTCAGGGTTGGTACCTGCTTACAAAAAAAAAAAAAGAAAGAGAGAATGAGTATCAAAGAGTGTCCAGGGTCACATCATCTGCTGAGAAATACACGACAGTGTGTGCTGGATATGTGTGTAAACAGCAATTATTCTATCAAGTAATGCATGGGCTGTATGCTCCAGTAAGGATCTACATCTATGCACATATGAGTATAGAGATGGTAGAGAAATGGAGCAGAGAAGGCTGATAGAGATAAGGTGATAGAGGCAGCAAAATGCAAGCAACAGGAACAGAGACTGTGGCACAGTATTTAAAGAGTGGGTGGTTGTCACAGCTTCCCCATGAATCCTTTGACCCTGCCATGAATAGCTTTTCATCTCTTCCCCACAAATCCTTTGAACCTTCGTGCCTTTCTGTTGTTGTGAGCACGGTGTCAGGATACTGCCCAGCAAGTGTGCAGGCTGTACCTGTGGGTGCACCCACCCCTGCTGCTCAGATGTGCCTGTGTGAGCACCCCATGGCTGCTGACTCTTACAGGGCAGTGCAAGATCAAGTCTGTCCGCCCTGATAGCGTCCTTTCTGCTCATCTTGTTGACAGCATTGTGATCAGTGATTGCCATGATTAATAAACTGCACCCTGAGAGGAGCTTAATCTGAGTCCCTTCAGTGTGATGCAAAATCAAACTGAGTGATAGGCTTCAAGATTTTCTAGTGATCCTTCGAGATTGTCAGTCCTAGGGACACCATGTCAGCATCTGAGTGGCTCTCTAGGTATGCTCTGACATGGTCACTCTCAGCATGCCCCTGCAAGTACACTCAGCCTGGACATGTCTGTTTTATAAAAGCTCTCCACCTGAAACAACAGCCATTAGTTATTGCTGGTCACAGGCCAGGACCTAAGCATGCATCACTCCAGGAGTCTCTGTGCTTCTGTGACTGTTTACTCCTCTGGCTGCAGATCCATTACATTGGCCGTGGGAGCAGGTGTCTATATGATCCATCTGTGTTTTCTTTCTACGGTATGCTGAACCCCTAGAGCTCCAGGGAGGAAGTGACCCCTGCACACTCTGCCTTTGTGATAGATTCTTGTGGAGATTCTTGCAGAAGAAAGATCAGTTCTTCCCCCCTTGGCTGCTTGGCACGTGTATTTAACTGGGCATTAATGAAAACAGGGTTATCTCCAACCTCGTGTTTGGCAGAGATTAGTTCCTTTATAGATAGGACAGATTGCACCATAGTGGGAATAGTTTACAACAGGCTAAAGTAGAGCTTTGCTGTTACTTCAAAGTTCCAAGTGTGAGTCTTCAAACTGTGGAGAAACTTCCTGGTACCAGAGCCATCCTGGGCACAGAGGGTGATTCCTTCCAAGGAAGTCCTGCACAATTCTAATGAAGTTTTGAAGTAGTTTGCTACTTCTACTGAACTCTGCATAAAACCCCCACAATGCTGTTGTAGTGCATAGCTAATTTAACATCTGAATTGCTTATCAAAGGTAAATCTCTTAGCTGAACATTCGCCACTGCATGAGCATTTTGCAGGTTAGAGGCACCTACGCACACTTACCCATTTCTTGCCTTGTTTCAGTACTCTGTATCTGCTTGATGTTAGGCCAGCACTGTTATCATTAGGAGAAAGTTGATTGGTTTCTCAAGAATGAAATTAGACCATGTGTTTTCATCTTATGTCTTAATTATAACCACAATCAGGCAAAAACGGTTTGCTGAAGTGTTCAGCACTGCTGACATTAAAACCCAGTTTCCTGTTTATTTCTATGTTTGTCAACCCCTTTTCTAAAAAAATAAAATATCAGATTGGTCTCTACAATGAATTTGGTAAAGGGAAAAATGAGGGAAAGCCTGACTTAAAATAGGTAATTCTTTTCTAGGGACAAGGCTATGAATAAAATTTCATAATTTTGTCTTTTTAAAAAATCTCACTTTTTTATTCAAATTGATCCGATGATCCAGTCTTAGGAGCGGAGACCTGATTTCTTGCAATAAAAAGACTTATTAATCAGGGATGAGCCACTTGCCACTCAAAGAAATGTGAGCCCAAACCTACTGCTATTTGCATTTGTGGATAGAGACTCTTTGCCTGCCATCCAAGAAATATGCTTTTGTTGACCTGAAACTGCCAAGAGTCAGATTAAATACTTCCACCTGTCTCCAGGGTGAAGGCAAGCAGAAATACCAATTCCCCCTGTTGCACAGTGGCTCAGGGGAGGTGTCCTGTACCCAGTGTTGCTGTTCCTGCCTCTGCCATGGAAGGCCAGGTGAAGGCAGGGGCAAACCTGCCTTCCCTTTACCCTTCTTGGTGATGTAAGGAAACCTGCAAGCTATGATGGAGGACACAGTATGAAGGAGTCTTTCAGTCCCTCTTGTTCAAAGTGTGGTGCTTAAATAATTTATTATTTTTGGGGTAGGAGGGAAAACACCATGGAATTAGGTTTCTCATAAACTAACAATGAGAAATCTTACTGAGGCTATTCCAATTAAGAGTTAAACATTTCTGAATAGGGTAGGTGAGACTCAACGTGCAAGGTTGGGAGCACCATAGCCTGAACTGTACCATCTGGTGATATTAGATGTAGGAAAAGGGCCTGTGTCTCCTCACATCCCAATATACTAACCAAAGAGTCCTTAGTTAAAAGATAGGGGGCTATAGCACTGTCTCCTTGTTCTTTACTTTGTGCCCTTTGTTTTTTATGCTTCCAATGCTGCAAGTGGAAATTAAAAGTTTTCTAATGAGTAAAAATGCATTACTGTGATTGTAATATTTTCAGGTTAATAAAAGGAACAGAAAAATCTAAATTTTCTCACAGATCAAACCACTTTTACGGACTTTTTTGTTGTTGTTGTTCTTACACTAAACCAGACCAACTTCATCCAGGGATGGAGTGAATTGCCATCCTGTAACTGTGTGCTCTCTACAGTGTGATGGAGTATGTTCCCATCCCCTTACAGATCCAATATTGCCCACTGAGTGCAACTGTGCAGGGTGATCCAGAGCAGGTTTGCTGCAGCCCAGACCTGTAGGGCACAGCTGGACATCCTATAATTCCAGCTCCCCACTGGTCCAAATCAAGGTGGGAGGCAAAAATTATGTAATGACTTTGTAAATGAAAAAATGGAATTTGTCCCTATCTCATAGTTTTAGTGCCTTTTGTCTTGCTGGCAGGCATTGTAGAAGAGGGGAATATCAGTGGCTTGGGAAGAGCCTGGTGTTACCTGAGTAGCAGCTGAGGCTTGGTGATGATTTCTGGCAGCTGAAGTTGGAGAACACCCCACTTCAAAGCTGGGGAGACTGTGGATGCAGAACAGATTCTGTGGGAGATGGGAAACTGGGAGCTGAGAAGCTGCATAAGGGAAGCAATTCAGTCAGCCAGTTCATTCATCATCAGAGTAGAAACAAACTGGGATTGGGAAAATAAGTGATGGAAAAAACTCCAGGTCTTCCTTGGACCTAAAATATGGGATCACAAAAGGAAAGAACTGCAGAAAAAAAGATCAAGTAAAGGAAGAACTGAGTGGAATGGCGATAGGAGGAACCATAGGGAAAGGCTATGATGGGTAGTCAGAAAACAGAAAATGGGAAGGTGAAGACTATCAACAAAATGTCCAAAATTATAAATTTTGAAGTGATGAAGACTTAGTCAAAAGGGTTAGAAGAAGACTGGAACTTGGTAAAGCAAGGAAACAAGAGCTTGGTGGCAAAGCTTGAGGAATTGAGACTGAAAGCTGAAGACAACAAAATTAGAGGGATAGGAAGAAGAAAGTGCAACCTGAACAAGGAGGAGTGAGGAATGAAGAGGGGAAAATGTGAAGCAGTGGCACAGACATCGTGTGCCTCACTGCACAGTCTGTGCTTCAGCATGGTTTGGTGTTCCAATTCATTGAGTTTGGAATTGTGCCATTTCTACATCAGAGATAGAATGTGCCCAACACCTTTGTCCCACACTTCTACTGCTCTCCCTGAGACTAAAGAGCACTAAAGTCACTAAGTGTGATCCAGAAGAATGCCTGTTTCCTTCACCTAATACATTTGTCCTGAGGAATCATGGATATGAGGTAGAGAGAAAAGGACATCCCCCACATTACCAGGACCTCCACCTTGCTTGCTGTCTTGTCCTGAAGCTGCAGGCTGAAGGGAGATGGCACCAAGAGCAAGCAGAGCATGTGGTGAAGGCAGTCACATGCTGCCCTGGGAAACTGTGCTTATCCTTCTCTTTGCCGCAAAATTTCTGTGTGGTGCTGGAAAATTTTTTGAAACTTACCTTGTCAGAGGTGATGACTGGTTGGGTGCTCCTTGTATTACGCATGTGTGGGTGGAGATTTCATGTCTGACGTGAAGCAGTGCTGAGTTCTCACAGCAGAAGCTGAGGTAATACACACTGGGCTTTGGAGACAGAAAGTCGAGTATTAAACAAACTGAGAAATGAAGTCCCAAGGAGTACAAAAAAGTAATGGAAACTTTTGACCTTAATTACTTTGGGCTTCAGTTCCTTATGTGTAAAATGGGGATTGTACCACCCCCTCATGCTGCAGGGCTTACCAACAAAGATTAGCTCACATTCAAAGGTACTCAGATGCTTTGGTGATGAGGCAAGAGCAAGAGTCCCTGAGTAATTTTATTTTAAGGGCCATGTTTGATGAACAGGTAAAGTGTGAGGCTAAGCATTGAGCAAAGGGCAGGACATGAAAGTCCAAAAAGTTGCTCACCAGATAACTAGCTTTGCAGCCTGTGCATGCAAAGAGATGGCAGTAGGGTGGGAAAAGTCATTGTGAAATCATGAAAGAGCTCTTTCCTAAGGTAACTTAAATTTTACAATTGTCTATCCTGAGTGTTTGGTTGCTAAATGCCCAATAAACATTTTTGTGTGCAGTATAAACGTGCTGGCAAAATGTTTGGTGAAGTAGACATTTCTCTCTGCCTGTAATGTATGATGAGTGATGCTTTCCTCATCATAGAGTACTAGGCTGTATGAGTGAATAATTTTGGTATTAATTCCATGATATTAATTAATATGTTTGTGTTCGCAGTAGTACATTCCTAGAAAAGCAAGCAAGTATCTTGACCATTTTATATATCTATTCTATCAATATTTGAAATGTGCACTGAAGAGTTGGAAACAAACCCTGGTTCCCTGGATCTTGCTCTCTTCCCTGAAGATGAAACAAGGCATGAATTATTGTTCCAGTCATATTAAGTTAGAAATACTGCATAATTAAACAGGTTAAGTCTGGCAGATATAATTATTTAGGAACACTGAGCACAGCAGAAGAAAAATCCAGATCTGATATAGAAGGAAGTCTAAATGAACCTTAATTTTGCAAGAAGATGGATGGTTATGATTTGATGGAATCAAAAGAGCTTTTGGTATCAACAGCTGAAATCCAGGGACTAAGTGCCTTTAGTTCCTGGCTTTGGAACTAAAGGCACTTTCCTAGAACTGACATTTACCTGAATGTTAATGAGGAAAGGGGTGCTCCTTTCAATTGCACTGAGAGTGTGTGGAATCCCCTCTGATAACTGATCATGAAACTGTCACTGATAGTTTTAAAGTCACACATTTGGTGGTTTGTTTTTTAAAAATTTCTGTGAGTCACAGGAATCTGTGGGGCCACTTGTGAGCAGGGGAAGAAAAAGAAACCCTCTACAATGTAGGTCACTAATTCTCAAAAAAAGTCAGTGGAGAAAAAATAAAAGCCCCTAGTATAAGTCCTTGCAGCAGTAACTATTTTGGGTACAGAAACATTTAATTTCTGAGCAAAAAAGAATCCACACCCTAATTTTCTTCTCGGCCATAATTTATTCCAAATGTCATTACAATCTGTAGATTCAGAGAAATGAATCTGACAGCACACAGAACATTTATTAACATTTAGTAACATCTTAATGCTAAATATACACCATTTTCTTGTTGCTTGTCTTCACTAGTGGCTTCTCTTAGTCTCAGACTTCAGTTTTCTCTTTTATGTACCCTGCATTCATAGCAGGAAGGGCAATGTCTTTTCTACCCTTTTTTAAAAACCTTTTGAAATGTTTAAAAATGCAGCTTAAAACTAAGGCCAAGCTTTCTTTAGTTTCACTGTGGAAGTAATGAATAAAAGGCAAATGAAGGGGTGGTGCTGTTCCTTACCTGGTCTTGTGCTCAGCTCTACCTACAGCTGAAATAGTTTCCATCAACTACTGAAAAATGTTTAATATTAGTTATTCTGTGAGCAGAAAATATTGTAGGCCTTGACCTGTGATTTTTCTTCACTAAAAGCTCCTTCTCTCCAATCTCCTTTAGACAGCTGATTCTCTGCTGCATTTGTTGTTTTGGCATTTCAGGATTTGCTTGCAACAAGTGCTCTCAGTAAGGGTTGGTACCTTAAGGTGGCATGGAGGAAGCAATGAGTATCAGGAGCTCCTAAAAGGTATCTTGGTACCTGGAAGAGAGCACAGAAACAGTAACACAGTTCAAGGAGTTATTAAATTCTAAGATTCATCTGCAGCCCTATTAAGGACCCTATTCATGAGGTTTTATCACAAATATGCTGTTAGGGAGCTTCTAGATTATCTGATTAAACTTCTGGAAGATTATCTTCCTGGCATACTTTCTCCAGCAATAATTTATTTTTTTTTTTAAGGATTCAGCAGCAGGAATAGCTGATTTTAGTTATTTGTGGTGCTGTTTCTAACACGGTACATTTGAACATTTGGTGTATAATCTGGAAGAACATATCTATTAGTTATATTGGCCTACTGCATGCAAACACATGAACTTAGGCCCTAAAGTCTAATTTTTAAAGAACAGTGAAAAAAATAGGGGGCAGGTCAGTGTAGGCAGAGTTCATATCTGATCTGAACAACTGATATAGCTGGAAAAAACAGAGGAAAAATTGGATGCACAAGCTCTTCCTCAGCTTTTAAATAGAAGATTCTGTTTTCAACTGATGAGACATATTTGCATGTTGGAGAAAGCATCTTTTACTGAGAAATTTAAAAGGCACAAATCTTTGAGGTGAAAGATGATCAGCTTGGTCTTTGATAGGCATCGCCTAAAGGAGACAGGGCAAGGTGCTAATGGTAGAAAAAGTCAAACCAACCCCAGTGGCTGGAGGTAAAAACTACACGAGTTCAAACGAGAAATTAACTGCTCATAACTAAATTACAGTTAATTGTTATCAAGACAAATACAAGATGAAGCCAAGATCTCTTGAGTGTCAAATCAAAACAGTATGAGCTGAATGAAGAGTGTCAGCCAGACACCAGTGAATGCAGATAACTGTATTTGGTACAGGGCCAACTAGGAGACTTGTGACACTGGAATTGGTGAAGGATTGGATTGTGTTTACATAGCTGGGAAGGTGTTCTATACTTCTATGCTGGAGAAAAGGACAAAAATTATGCTGACAGAAGTTAGGTCTTTTTAAATAAACTATGTCTGAAGCCAGAATTGTATGATTCCAGTAAAAAGTGTGCCCCTAATTTACAAAGTTACTTGCCAAAAATCTGAGGTTACCTGAGAAGCAAAGTGACTCTTTTTGTGTCCGCTTGTTTTTTGTTTTATTTTCCCTAATTTGGACACTGACTGTAGCAAGTGAGAGAGCTGTTGAAATGTGAATATTTCAAACACACCCTGAAACTGGATTAGCCCAGGTGAAATAGACCTGTATGTGTAGTCATTGAATAGGAAGTCTCTTAACCAATATCCACAGCCTCTGAAACAAATGTAGATTGAAACATCATCCTGTTAACCCATTCAAAAAAGGAGGAGACATAGCTCTTCTCTGTAGGAACTATATCCACAGAGCACTTATGGGTCATAAGGTGCACTCACTTCCATGAAAATTAAATAGCCAATTTGGCAATGAACATCCTTGTACAGTTATGTTTTAACTGAATGAGGTGTACAAATAACAGTAACAGCCTCCTTTGGAAGGTATATAGAAAAATTCTTTTGTATATAAGGTAACTAGTAATTATTTTTTAAATGGCTACCTTTGCCACTCAGATCTTCAAATGCTATTATTTACTTTGGGGTATCTAATTTTTTAGGTACTGGACACCCAAAGGAAACTTAAGGAAGGGCACTCATGCAGCAGTGTAGAAGAATCTGCTTGGTTAAAGTACCACTCTAAAAGACATCACCAGACAAAGGCAGGTGAGGTCATCAGTCACTTTTGAGGGGTTTGCCCCACAAGGGAGTGGACTTCTGAGTGCACATTGGCCTGCATTGCTCCTGGGCTGCTGAAACACTGATCTCTATGGTTTTCAGACACAAGTGTTTAATACTGCTGCAAGCCTTTAGCATTTCCCTGCCTAGCAGTGACAGGATAGTTTTATCTTGTGAGGCTGCCTTTGGCCAGTACTGTGCCAAGGCTGCCATGGCTGGAGGGAGAACATGCACGATCCTCCTGCTACTCTTTTATCACTGGGGGAGAGTCTGCTGCTGTTATATGCTGCTTTACATGCTTGAAATCAGGTAAATGCACAGTAAATCAGGTCAGTGATGCTGCATCATGGTTACCCATGCTAGGTTGTATAGGTGTTTTCATCATGGCTTTAAGCAATGGTGCTTTTCTCCTAGTAGGTGCATGTTTAGAGAATTAAAAGAGTTAAGTGCAACATACTGATCTAGGAAAGAAGATCAAACCACTTTAATCCTTTCCTATTGACTCCCTTTTTTCCCCCCAGCATTTATGTCTTTCTCTTCAAATAACAGTCGTGCTGCTGCAGACCTTCAGTCTCTCTTAACATCATAGATTCTTTTCATACCTGTCAGTAGCCACAACAGACTAACTATTGCTTAGAGACACCTGTTGACATCCAACCCATTTTATTTGCCTTAGCTACATGATCAGTGTCACCCTGAAAGGGATTTATCTGGTTCACTTGCTGGCATAGCTGCTTCAAGAGATGGCAGATTGAAGTCATTGGTATGTTGTGTTTCTGTCTTCTGCTGTCTGTTCAGCTGAAAGGCCCATCCTTGCTTCTCTGGTCTGTAGTAAAACTGTGCCAAAGATATGTGCATGTGGTAAAAAAGAACCTCTGTGGAAAAGAAAAACCACTATATTCTTAGAAATGGAAGGCTTGTGCAAGTGGTGGGTGGAATGGTCAATCATCTCAGCTCACTTTGTGTACCAGATGTGGGAGGATGTGCCCGTGCTAGTGAACATTTATATAGGTACAGGCTATTTTAGTGTTGCTTGACTGCTTTCTTCTAAGCAATAGCTTCTCTGTTTTTTTTCTCTCTATCTCTCTCTTTTTTTTTTTTTTTTTTTTTTTTTTTTTTTTTTTTTACGGAGGGGAATGCCAGACTTGACTAACAAAGACAGAGCAGACTAAAAGTTTCCTTAACAGGAAGTCACTAGATCTCCACTTAGCAAGGGGGGAGGAAAAGCCTTTAAAAATGTTCAAACTTTCTTATGCAAATTTCAGTTACACACAGGTTTTGGGAGAACTTCTTCAACGGTGAATTGAGCACTCTTGGCCACTATAAATGCACAGCACACAGAACAGTGTGCAGCACAGAAGTATAAAGGTGAGGGTGCTTTCAGGTCTCCCAGTGTGTTGTTCCACTGTTTCCAAACAATCTAATTTTGGCTGAGAGTAATATATTTTCTAAGAAAAGCATTAAAAGATCTTTAAAGCAAAAATTGAGCATTTAAAGGCAAAGTAATGCAGAACCTTTAGAGGAACATGACAGTTTCTCAAATTAAGGCATTTATTATAGTTGGAGTCAGATAGTTTTTGAGTGACTGAAACACCTGCACATACAATTGCCATTATTAGAAAATGTCCCAGAGCACAGTCAGAGATCAAGGATGCTTTCTAGCTGCCCTTCTCACATACATCACGGAGATAATTTTTATCTCCAGACTGTTCTGCCTTGGACTTGGGAGCTGTATACATATTATCTTTTGTGATGCCAATCACATGACACAAAGATAAGCAGATCAGCAGTTACTGAAGCCTGGTTCAGTGGCAAGATACCATCAGAGGGTAAAGCAGAAAGAGTGGTAAATGAGAGACAGACCATTGTTAACAGGTTTTCTTCTCTCACCATTCCTCAAGGTAAAAGGGAGCCTTATGGATGTGAAGCAGTTCTGCTGAGGCAAAGAGCCACTGCAGCTGCCATAATGGCCTTCCTAGAAAAACAGTGTTGGTACCAAGATCTCTATCCTGGACCTCTGTCTGTCTCTTGCAGACAGCCACAGAAAATCGTCATGCAGGTTCCCGCTGGATTTTGTGGGACAGCCTGCAGAGGGAACGGCCTTGGTGTGTGTTAGATGTTGCCTTGTAACTGCACTGTCTGACACACACCCCAGAGCTGAAGGTCACTGTGTGCCTGGCCCAAGGGCTGTCAGAGAGACCAGCCTGTGGCTGAGCTTTTACCTTTGAGTGAGCTACCTGTGGCTGAGGTGTCTGCCTGCTCAAAGCAGGCACAAAGCCTCAGGAGAGTGTTGCTTCATGAGCTAATGCTTCAGGGTAAAAGTGCAGTCTGTCATTTTTGCTTTTGGACCAGTTTCCTCAGCTCAGGCCCTTCACAGATCAAAGGCACTTTGTTAAATCGTGGTGACATGGCCGTACATCTTCACAAGGACTGTCTGCCTACTCACCAGCTCTTGGTGTGCAAGACCTGGGCTGTATCCTTGCTTCTGCTATGGTAGAACCATAGAAGCATAGATATCCTTACTCCTGCTATGGTAGAAGTAGAAACTCTGACCGAGTTTCCTCATCCATCAAGTGTGGATAATGGTGCTGCTCTCCTTTGTGAGGTCTGTTGCTGTGTGAATGAAAGCAGTGCACAAGGGAGAAAATTGTGAGAGGGCAGAACTCAGCGCTGGCCTTCTGCAGCTTGCGGTGTGCTGCTGTGCTGTGGGTGCAGAGGGGCAGCTGTGATCCTTGCCAGAGAAGGGGAGAGGTGGCCTCTTTGCTTACTTTGCTTGTCTTCTCAAGGAAGCAAGCCCTTTTATCTGTGTGGCTGGCACCTGAGAGAAATTACCATTCTCTAGGGAACTGAAAGTGCTCTTTGGTACATTGGAGAATTTTATTTCCTAAGAGAGAAGCACAGAACTTTTTCCCTAGAAATAACCCTGGCCAAATCAACTGTCTCTAGCTGTCCACAGCCTCAGGTTATCACACAGCCACATAGCAGTAGATAAAGTGCTTTGAGCCCTGCTGGGGAGTGGGAAATGGTTAAGGAAATTCCTGGGTACTACAGATGGCAGCAGTGGAAGGAATTACTCAGGAGGCAACAGGATTTTTTTCCTGACTCAATGCTGATCCTCTACCTCTGCCTGTTGTTAGACCAGCTGTGCTGTGCAGAGACACTGTCTTTCTCATGGTGTTTAAAACTGACATTTTGACACTTTATAGCATCAGCAGATGCTACAGTGCTTTTTGCAGTATCAGGCTGAGATCAGTGTTTTATGGGTCATGACAGACAAGTAGTTTGGGCATTCAGAGGTGATCTGTCCTACCCCTGCCCTGAGACCAGGCCTGGAAGACCTCAGCTCATTGTGACAGATACCTCTATTACCTGTTCTTATACACCTGCAATGATAAGGCTTTCACACTTGCTGTTAGCAATCTGGTCCAGCACTTCCTTAGTTTTACTGACTGGAAGTGTCTCCTGATATTTACATTGCAGCTCCCTAACTTGTGCACTCTGCAGTTGGAGCCAAGCAGTATAAACATCATCTGGCAACAAACACTTCCACTTTGCAGAAAACAAGCAAATTATTCTTTTTTCCTATTAAAGAAATAATAAATGGGAAATTAGGTATTCATAGTGCAAATATCTAGTTTCAGAATTTGCTGTCTGTATAATGAAAAGCCAGCTAGGAGAATCCACTAGTGCAGGTTGGATGTCTTAGGTGCCTCTGTGCCCTGACCTGCTCTTAGAACCAGTGACAGCACCAAGTCTTCAACCCCCTGCGAATGGCACATGCTGTGACTGCTGCTGGTGCCAGGGGCACCGTTCAATCATCAGGGGCCCGTTCAATCAGCAGGGCTGCAAAGTCTGGCACCACTTCACTCTGGCATTTCACAGGTCTGCAGCAGAGCTGGAAACCGTAGTGATGGAGGTGGGTTGGCACATATGTGGGCAACTGAGTCAGTCTGTGGCTGGTGGGAGGCTGGTGCTCACATTTGGTGACCTCTCCCTCACCCATACCTGAGCCTTCTCTCACCATGTCCTGGGTGTGTTTCTCTTCTTGGTTGTGTGAGGAATGAGTGGTTCCTGGCAGACTTCAGTGGTTTCACCTGTGCTGGGCAGTGGCATTCGGTGTGTGCCCTACACACATCACCTGGGTGATCCTGGTGGCCGCTGACACCAGGTGGGCTTTGGGGCACAGTGAGACAATGAGTGGCACAGGGTAGCCCAGAAAGTTACATTCCTACCATGGTAACACCATAAAAGATTTTAAGGACTTCCTGCAGAAGCACACACAAATGCGGTTAATATCTCTTTCAAAAGCCTTCAAAGAACTTCAGATCAGATCCTGTGCCCCCTCCTGTCCTATGAACTTATTTTTTAACTTCACTGTTACTAACCAGATAGTTAAGCAAAGAGCTGGATCCTGTAAAAATCAGAACAGGTCCACTGAAGTCAACAGCACAGCAATGTTATTTTGGTACCAGGATGTGGTACAAGCCTCAAATTAAAAATCAATTTATTACCTGTCTGGATATAAATTAATGGTGCAGGTCTTCATTTTTCCATACCCTCCCATCCTGCTAAAAATGTCAGCAGATGAATTTGTCTTGTTTCAGCATGGATGGGTCTGCAGTTTTTGCTGCTGTGGGTCATAATCAGCAGCCACTGCCTGCAATTCCCTTATAACTTTTCTCTTTCAAGGGTGGTCACTTTACTTCCTCCTTACTCAGCAAAATTCTCTCCTCAAGTATAAATTTCAAACATGTGCATGTATCATAAGTCCACTTGTATATTGATTGATTACTGTGCCTCTGCTTAATTTAGCAAGAATTTTGTGTTAGTCAAACTCTTGTAATTGCGTAATAGCAGAAAAAATACACAAGAATACCAATTGCATAATTTATACTGTATTTACCAATATCCCTTGATGCATCTATTTCTTGTGTACCAAGTATGTGGCAATTTCACACAAATCAACTGCCACCTGACTGAAAGTGACTCTTAGCTATATGAACCAGGGGAAACCACTATTGTTTTTTATTTTTCATTTCCTAACAACAACCAATTTAGTTCAAAACTGATATTTTGTAATAGCTGAAATGAAGATATTTTCTACCGACTCTCCTGATGACTTTTTACTGTAAGATAGGCAATACTGGACAGATGGAAGCAGATCATTTCCACTAAGAAAGGTCATCAGCCCTATTGCAAAAGCGGCCAGTTCCAGCTGGACACATAATGACTAATTTTTAATGAAAGTTTTTTTCAAGTGTGTTGGTTTGCTCATGTTTGCTCTACACCGACTTTCTACATTTTCAACTGTTTTGACAAAAGCTCCAGCACTTCTGAAGGGCAGCTGTTTTCTGCTCAGCTCTGTTTCTAATTGTTGCCTAAAAGCATTTTAATTTTAAGGGCATGTAGTCCTGCAGATAGAAATGTCAGCTCTAAAGAAGAAAGCAATTTTTCTCTTTTTTTGGTTAACCCATTTTTGACCAGGCAAACATAGGTGTGATTTAGGTGATCTCCAGCTCCAGTGGAGTTTGTTGATCTTGCTTCAGCTGAGGTAAGTGGGTGATCTCATGAATATTGTTTTTACAGGCATGAGACGCTGCTGACGTCCTTTGGCTTCCTGTTCATGAGGCTGTGCTTGGCATCCTCGGATTTAGGCACAGTGTGAATTTTCTTAGACTTCACCCTCCAGACCTCATTTTGTTTCATCAGCCCTTCCCTGCCTATGAGTAATGGTCATGATCACATCATGCTGAGGCTGCGGGGAGGGAAGGTCCCCTCTGCTGCAGCCCTTTCTTTCGGTGGCAGCAGTGTGGGTGAGGTAGGTGTCTGTGGGAAGGAGAGGGAGCAGGTTTCAGGCAGTTTCTGGTAGCGTGTAAGACATGCAGTGCGTGGTGATTCACCCCCTCAGCACCATGAAACCTTCAGATTATGAGTGGGTTGAATCCTGTAAGGTTGTAGGCACATTATAAAAATAAACACAGACCTCTGAGGTAGATAGGTTACTGGTGAGGGGGCAATAGTGTAGATAAATCAGATCATTCCTCTTTTTTATAAACACTGAGAGCACAATCAACTGTTCTTATTTCCAGGCTCTAAGGCTTTGCCTCCTCTTTGCATTGCTGGCATGGGTGTTGTAGTGCATGTCTTTGACACCAAGGAGAGGTCTTGCCTATGTAAAACTTTTTGAGTGCATTTGAAGGTGCTGACTGCTCTTTTCTGGTGCCAGACCACAATAATAACAATGGGCTAGGAGGAACTTCTCTGAGAGTTCTGAGACCAGAATTAAAGGTCATGCATGCCCACACTCGTGTTTTGAGATATTAGTTAGGGAGAGAAGTAGATGGAGGGGAGAGATTATCCCCCTCCACTCAGGGCTCATCAGAGCACATCTAGAATACCATGTCCAGTTTCATAGTCTCTCCCTCAAATACAGGGAAATTGAGGGATGTTCAGAAAGATGTTAAGGGCTGGATGGAGCACATGCCCTGTGATGAGAGGCTGAGGGATTTGGTCTAGTCCAGCCTGATGCAGAGAAGTCTTTGGAAGAACCTAAGAGGAACCCCCCAGCATGTACAAAGGGATCAGAAAGAAAACACTGCCAGAATCATCACAGCACTACACATTGGGAGGACAAGAAACTAGGGACTGAAGTTGAAACAAGAGTCTTGGGCTGGGTATAAGGATACACTTCCCCAAGGAGAGAGAGTCAATCACTGGACTGGGTCACCCAGTGAGGTTGTGCAGCCTCTGTTCCTAGAGTTTTTCAAGACTGGTCACACTGAGTCCCAGGAGACCTGGTCTGAGCTTAAAGCTGTGTCTGCTTTGAGCAGGAAGTTGGAGTAGGGACTTGACATCCCTTCCAGCCTGATACCATGGGATCCTCTGTCTAGGTGTCCCATACTTGGAAGTCATGGAAAATTTTGGGGGAAGTTTTTGGGTGAGGGGTTGAAAAGATTAAAAAGAATGCATTTTGAACCCCCTCCCCAGCTTTTACCAACTGATTTCACTCCAGTCCAGCAGCAGTGATACTTCCTATGATTTCTCTAACTGTGGTTAGGCAGTGGGCTTGTGTACATCTTGTCCTGGCAGCTCAGAGGACAGGGGTTCTGGGCAGAGGGGATAGGGTGCCCACTGCCTGAGGAGATTCTAATGCTAAAACAGGGTGGTTTAATCAAGTGGAAGGATTGGCTGAGCCTTTTGGGATGCATTGTAGGCACAGAGACGGGAACAGAAATCCAGCTTTGCCCAGCAAGATATACCCAGTGGGATTCCTTGGCATTAATAGAGACACAATGCATGTAACATTGGCCAATTTTGACAGTTTTAGTCTCCATAGAATACAAAATCAATATCGTACCACAGCATTAAAATAATATCCCCAGAATATAAAATCTCCTCAGAATACAAAATCAATATAATAAAAATAATTGCAATTATTTGTGGTATTTCACTTTCCAACCTAAAATTAGTTGTGTGCAAATTCATCACCGTGACTAGGGCACCTGTGTTGCCTGTGGGGCAGCCACTGTGCTCAGCAGTGCCACTGTATCATACTTTTTCTTGCAGATCAGAAATTTGGTGTCTCTTTCCTTCCTGTGGATCCCAGTGCTGAGAAGCCAGCAGCAGTCAAGAGAAGTCACAAGATTGTTTGTGTGTTGGTGGTGTTTTTATGAATGCAGGAATTACCACAATTGTATGAATAATTCATTCATGAAAATGATGCTTGAAAAAGAAAAGTACTCTTCTATTATTCTTGGAAATTGTTAACCCAGTTGCTTTTTTTTGCCTTTGCTGTGGTGGGAGCTGGCAGCGGCTGTCATTGAGAGCCAGCAAGTTCATCTCAGTGAAAGTTAGTGAGTGGGGGGCAGGAAAGATGCAGGCCCTTCCCCGCTGTTGCTGCTGGCTTTTGTGGGTGTTGTCAGAAGGTCCTGCCGGGCGTCCCGGGTGACTCACCGGCAGCTGACTGAGGCAGGCAGGAGGCCAGCAGCCCCTGCACAACTGGAAAGTACACAGCCATCCCAGTGTGTGCCAGAAAAAGGAGAAGATGACATGCAGCGATGTGTCTGTCTGCCTGTCTTGTCTGTCTGTCACAAGGCTAGAAAAAACAGTTCTTTGCGGGATATATGGAAGCTTGGTGCTGTGTAGTCACCTTTGTTCTTGCAAGAGGGGTTGTCAGATGGTCAAGTAGAAGGGTGAGGAGCTATTGCAGGCTTTGTTCAGGCTTCTTAGCAAACAAAACTTTCTAGGACACACATGGTCTTTCACAGGTGCAGCATATTATCACTTTAGGGCCAGGGTCAAGTTTACTCAGTCAAAACTGAGTACCCACTCCCTTATGAAGCTCCTCTTGCTGCTTCTGGCAGGCAAGTGATGGATACCCAAAGGGATAATGCACATGGTCATGAAGGAGTAGGGGTGTAAGATACAGTTCAAGTCTCATTTCCTTCACTGGGGGCTCTGAAGAGCACATTTGGATAGCTCATTCTGCAGGTTCACCCAGGAGCTCATGAGGCCTTTTTCCTATGGAGCTCTGTCTTCAGTTTTTGTGACAGGCAATCTCTGACTGGAGGTCTTCTTGTGTTGGGCTTCATTACAAGATGTCCCTTCTCTGTGGACTTGCTGGTGCACAAGGAAGGTTATCCTTCTTCCTCCACCCCTTGGGCCACTCACCCAGACAAACTCTTCTTGTAGATCTGGAAGAATTTAATTTTCTTCAAAACTCTTATCTATCCTTAAGACTATAGCTGGCTTTGGCTAACAGGCTCAGGGCTGCGTGGCAGGGCATTTCTGAGTGAAGGGAGAGGCAGGAAGGGCTGGAAGGTCAGGAAGAGAAACAGACATGCATTCCTGGCACTTTTAAAAAGAATCAAGATGAATGGCTGCAGAGGGTGACCCCAGGTGGGATCTTGTTGCTGCCCCCAGAACCCTGCCTAGACAGAGCTGCAGTTCCCAGTCCACCAGCAGCACATGCCTGTGCCTTACACTAACAGGCCTTACCATGGCCCTGCCTGGACATCCCAGACCTCTGTCTGACACTGGTTTCCTCATCAGGCATGATCCCGACCCTCTTTCACAAGCCTATATCCTGCCCCCTTTCCTGGGGAGTTTCCCAGTGCTGAATCCTTGCCAGTTCCTTCCTGGCCACGGATGCCCCTGGCTCATTAGGCAGGAAGGGTCGCTGGTACCTGTACCTGCAGTCCAGCTGCAGCTGCAGCTGAGCCAAGCCATGGTATTTCAGAGAGCACCCTCCCCCCAGCCCCAGCTCCCACTGACACCTCAGTTATTCATCAAAGGCAGGAAAAAAGCCTTCCTGCTTTCAAGCCTCTGGGGAAATGCTGGGGCATGGCTTCAGCCTGATAAAAGGCAGAGCAAATGGTGATTCAATTTTGAATAAAAGGCAGAGCAAATGGTGATTCAATTTTGATTCAAAGCCCCTGGCAAAGGGCAGAGACAACTTGGCTTTACCTCTTTTTACCTTGAAAGGGTATTTCTCCACCAGTATCACATCCTGTGAGGGACAAGAATACACATCCTCCTTCCCCAGGGCCTCCCTCCTTCCCCAAAAGTGGGAGGGTTTTGTGAGGGAAGTCCATTGAAATGTCCACAAAATCCACATCACTTCTCTCCAGCTAACAAGTACCATTCAGCAGCTGTACCATGACTCAGATTGCATGGAAAATGCTACAAACTTCTATCTGGGGTAGGAATTGAGGTAGTACCACTTCCAGTGGGCAAGGTAAAGAGGCTGCTGGAGCACCACAGTTGCTCTTGCTGATGCACACGTTGAAAGCCCCACAAGTGGTGCTCAGGGGAAAAGCCTACAAGCAGTTTACATAACAGCAGCTCAGCCTAGGGGGATTGAATCACCCCTTAGGTCACTGTCCTAATATGGGCAGGATGTAAAACTCTGGAGTTTAAAGAGGGAACTGACACTAGTGTTTAGGGATGAAAACAATGAAGTGTTCCCTTTTTTCAGTAAGAGAGCCTGATCTCCGCCTGAAAGAGGGAGTTTTTCAGAGTGCAGGCACATGCCTTCTGTGGTTTGCACCACCTGACAACCATTGAAGCTATAAAAATTGTCAAGTAAGTCTTTTCTGTGGTGAATACAAGAGAAAACTGCAAAAAGCAGCCCTCTAGAAACAACTGACTTCTGCAAATATTTTATTTTGTAAAATCAAGGTTCATAATGGCGGTGTGGGAGCAATGTAACTTGCAATGGGCACTGAGTAACCTGTACTGCTGAGAGCCTGGTTTCCATAGGTGAGGGTGGACAGGAGGTGAGGTGTGTTTCAGATTTTAGGAGCTCTCTAAACACAGACACAGAGCCTAGTTTTAGAAGAGACTGTTTAGAAGAGACTGGTTAGAAGAGACTGTGCAGGATTTCCACAAATCAAGTACAAGTGGTAGAAAGTTGTATCTTTTATTCAGTAAAATGTACACCTACCTAATATATCTTCTCCGCCTACTTAATGCATATTTATTTAGGCAGTATAATCTTACGCAACGCTGGAAGTTCTTTTCTTCATTAAGCAACTTCTAGTAGAAGTTATCTGATGACATCAATTACTTTTACAAAAGGTGAGAAAAGTCAGTTTGAAGACATCAATTCCTTTTGTAGAATTCAGCCTGGGGACAGATAATTCAGCTTGAAGCCAACAATAGTAGCAGAACCCCATAGCGATCAAGTAGGAACCAATTGGTTTTCATATGCTTGCAGTAACTGAAACTTCTTTCTTTTTCTGTGGGTGTTCTGTTTATTTTTTAGTATCCCTTTTACCTGATAAAAAGGTGTAGCAATTAATAATTCTTTTAGCTTGACCCAAACCCCAAGGGGACTCAGCAGCAGACAGGTCTGTGACACTGAGCAATATTCAGAAAAAACCCTCAGTGACAGATCCTTTCTGGAGCCACTGGAACAAATCTTTTAGGACATCTCTACTGCCACTGCAGGGGCATCAGGAAGCAGTGCCACAGCTCTGCAGTGCTTGGCTACAGATATGCATGTGGCATATGCAGGACGACTCTGGATTTTCTTTGTTAGCCTAGCACTGTGCCAGGAATTATAAACTCTATGTTTTTAAAGAGAGAATCAGTTTAGGCTCAGAGCCATCCCAGGAACAGTGGTGCTACTTTACCAGCACCCAGAGCAAATCCGCCACAGGTCATGGAATAGAATAGAACCATTTATATTGGAAAGGACCTCTAAGATCATTGAGCTCCACCTTTAAACCAGCACTGCCAAGTCCACCACTAAACTGTGTCCCTGAGTGCCAGATCTACATGTCTCAAATATTTCCAGGGATGGTGACTCCACCACTTTCCTGAACAACTGAATCCAATACTTGACAACCCTTCTCATGAAGAAATTTCTCCTGATATCTACTCTAAGCCTTGCCTGCAACCTGAGGCCATTTCCTCTTGTCCTGTCACTTGCTCCCTGGAAGTAGAGACTGATTCCCACCTGGCTACACCCTCCTTTCAGGAATTGTCAAGAGTGATAAGGTCTGAGCCCCTGAGATTCCTTTTCTCCAGGGTAAACAACCCCAGCTCATTTAGCCACTCCCCATAAGACTTGTGCTCCCGCTCTGTTGCCTTTCTCCGGTCTTGCTCCATCACCTCAATGTCTTTCTTATCGTGAGAGACTCAGAACTGGACACAGGAGTCATGGCCTCAGCAGTGCTGAGTACAGGGGCATGATCCTGGCCCTGGGCCTGCTGGCCACACTATGGTGTCATCTGCAAAGGGGTGCCCTTGATCCCCTCATCCTGATAATTAAAAAAGATATTAAACAGGTCTGACCCCAAAACTGGGCCCTGGGGGCATCACTCATGCCCAGCTGCATGTAGCTCTGCTCAGCTCCACTCTCTGGGCCTGGCCATCCAGACAAACTTTACCCAGCAAACTCTGCACCCAGCCAACCGTGGGCTGCTACTTTCTGCAGGACAATGCTGTGGAAATGGTGTCAGAGGCTTTACTAAAGCCCAGGCAGGTGACAACCACAGCCTTTCCCTTGTCCACTAAGCTCCTTGTCAAAGCAGATCAGGCTGGTCAAGCAGGACCTGCCTCTCATGAGCTCGTGCTGGCTGGGCCCACGTCCCGCCCATGCCGTGTGACGGCTCTCAGGATGATCTTCTCCATGGCCTTTCCTGGCACCGAGGTCAGACTGACGGGCCTGTGGTCCCCTGGATCCTCCTCCTGGCCCTTCTTGTAGACAGGTGCTGCAGTTGTTAACTTCCAGTCACCTTGGACCTCCCAAGTTAGCCAGGACTTCTGGAAATGATGGGAAGTGGCTCAATGACCATTTCAACCGGGCTCATTTCAACAATGAGCATCTCTCTGGGGTGGATCTCATCTGGCCCCACAGACTTATGCATGTCTAGAGGCGGCAGCAGGACAACTTACATTCAGATTCCTCCTTAACAAGTATGCAGCCAGTTAATTGCTAAAACACTTCTGATATAGGATGTAGGCCGAAATGTCTCATCTTCATTGATTCCTATGGGTTGCAAGGGCATGTTAATGAAAGGCAAAACCCTAGGCAGTAACGGGAAAACCAAAGGCACAGAGGAAACTCCCCTTCAAATGATGCCTAATCTGCAGGAAGCAGTTTAAATAGTCTCCTGTATTACTGTCTCCATCCACTGCTCCATTTCATTCTGTGTCAGTTGTAAACTCGTGTAAACCACCAGGCTACAATATTCTTTTTGCTCTGTTACAAAGACAGTACAGGGCTAGCAGCTAAGCTATGATGAACGGAGTAAAATTTCTTTATAAGAAGAAAATTATGAAAATATGAAAATTACTGTGAATTACATATGAAAATTACTGTGGCCACATTAGCTATGGAGAAGTCTTAGGGGAAGCTCAGATGTTATGCCACTACATCCTGTTTATAGTAATATATTCAGGGTTTGTGAAAGATTTAAACAAACATAGAGATGTGAAGGGTGGAAAATACTCTCCTGCTCATCCGTGAGTGTGCTCTAGTGCTGGGGCAGGGCAGCCAGCTGGAGGCAGCAGGACAGTAACATCCTCTTGTCAGGTCTGGGGTTTCTTTCCTTGAGATTGCAGGACTGTTACGGAGATGGTGATTCCCAGCAGCACGTCAGTGTGATACTGCATGGCAACACATCACCCTGAAGGGAAACCTAGGAAGCTTCCTGGTTCCCACTCCTGGAGGGAAGCTATGTTGTTGCCTTGATGTTCAGTAAAGAATACCTTTTCATCCCTTTAATTTACTTCTGTTGCATTCTGGAGAGCTGCACCACAAATGACATTGCTTTGGCTGGTTTCATTAGTATGTGACCATGTTCAAAATGTAGTTCATGCAAAGTTCTGTCATATACCAAGAACCATCAAAAATTTAAAAATGGTCTTGAGTAGGTCTGTTTGCAGACACATGAGTTTCTGTGACCAACTTACCCACTGCTAGGAACAGAGATGGTATTCCCATGGCAAATCTCCTGGAGTTCTACTGACAAAACCAGCTACATGACATTTGACATTGCTGTCACTGTAATGGCTCGTAGCAGTGCATGGGCCTCATGTGCAGTGGAATAATTGCAAGATAAACTTGTAAAGGCCATGCCTAAACCTAGTAGAACGAAAATGAGTGAGGAGCTCATCTAAAGGGAAGTCTCTAACAGCTGAACTTTTGTGATGCTTAGCTTAACAACTGAAGATGCCAGCACTGGCAGCTCTCTGCACTCCTGCTTCTTCAGCGGACCCTGTCCTCACTCAGCAGAGCTGGTAGATCTGCATCCTGCTTCTGCCCTAGGCATCCAGGGTCCCAGCTGAAATTCCAGGGTACCCAGAGAGTTATCATTTTTTACAAGATACCAAAAACGTAGAGAACAGCGGTTTTCTGTTAAAATCTTGATGCATGGGCAAATATTCCATTCTGTCTGTTCCCTCATAGGAATGGAAACCTCTGGCTTTGGTTCTTGGTGGTCCAGAAGGGTCAGTAGCATCTGTCCTAGCTGGATTTACCAGAATGTGTCAGACTTAAAAGGAGTTACAAAGTAGACTTTAGTTAAATCAGCATAACTTCCCTGTACAGAATTTCTTACAGTACTGACCTAAAAAGGAAGCAGAAAATAAAAACTTGGAGTTTCCCTAGTCCCCACAAATCCCTGGGCTCTGTATTCTCTTTTTATTCTCAAAGGCTGGGAAATATATCTGTTTTCTTCAGAAAAGGATGATCTCCCTGTGGATATCAAACTACATTTTCCTATCTCTGAGGATTGTATCCTCACATTTTCTGAGGATACAATCCCTTAATTCATAAGGCAGGAAGGAAGGGTGAAAAACTCAGACTATTTCAGCATTCTCACCATCAGGCCACATCAAATCTTCATAATGAATCTGGGCTGTGCTGAGATTTTCAGCATGCTCCCAGGCACAGTGCCATGGCACAGCAATGAAGGGACTACTATTCCCAGTGTCTGAGTAATCTTAGATTACGTGATTTCCAGAAGCGCGCCACTCCTCCTTTCCACCTGGTGGAAAGGCTGCTCCGTGTCATTGTACATTCCCAGCCAAGCTCCAAAGACACACGTGAGAGGTGAAAAGCCAACATTCCAATCCCAGGGGCGGGGAAGGTGTTCAAGCCAGCAGCTGCTGGAGCATGAACGGAGCATCCTTGCCGATGGGAGACAGGGATAACGGGGCGGTGTCACCTGGGTGAGAGGAGAGGGAGGGTGACAGAGGGTATGTGGTACACAGCCAGAGCAGCAGCAGAGAGCTATGAGACCTCAGAAGGGATCTGGAAAGGTCTGGGAGGAGAAGAGTGCAGGAAAGAGGAAACAGAAGTGCAAGCAGAGAACAGAGCAAGCAGAGAGGTTTGCAGTGTGCATGGAACAAGATCTGCATGGAGGATTTGGAAGGAAGCATGTAGCAAAGTAACAGTGCCAGAAGAAGATGATGAGGCTGTTTGTGCAACAAAACTGTACCTACAGGTGCTGACAAAGGCCACTACACCCCTCAGTCCTGGTAACAGCCACTGAACAAGTGCTGACAGTAAACAAAGCATTTATATCTATTCCAAACCAACGCTTCAGAGGAAGTTGTGATGGGGTAGGCTTTTCGTGGAACTGCCTTTGCAACACTGGTTCCGATCACCTTGCCTTCTGTGCATCTATCAAAAAGTATTCAGGGAAGTTTTATTACCCTCAATTGACTGTGCTCCACAAAATGCAAAGATCCCAAGATCACCATGAGAAGGGTCAAAATGTTTACATTTAAATATTTCCTTGCTAATAAATTATGTTTTAGCAAAATCAGTCCTTGCATTTGTGAATTTGTAATTTTCAGGAAAAAGTCTGGTTTTATGTGGGAAACATCTAAGTAAAACTTGAAATATCAGGTGAATTTAATTTTCTTTCTGTTTATGAAAAAAATCTTCAAAACAATAATGAATCAAGGAATAACATGTATTCAGGGTTTAGAAATGGAAGTAGAGATGCTCATATTCTAGATCAGGGTAATTTAAGGGGTTGTGAGGGACAATACACTGCAACAATGATCCAAGAAAAGCTGTAACATACATTGGTTTGTGCGCATTAGTCTTCAATGACTTTCCCAGACATTGCTGACTGCATTCTGGGAGGGCATCTCTAGGTTATGTTTCATTTTCTTTTTCCTATTGCAGCTTTCACGTCCCCCTCAACTTCAGCAAAGCTAGAGAAGTAGTAAAAAGAAAAGACCAGGAGGAAAAAAAAAAAAAAGAAAAAAAGGCAGCAATTTAACACTGGCCCTAGGGAAAAGTTAAAGGTTTGCAGGCTTGAATAGTTATCCACCACACATTTTCCCCAATTGGAGACAGTATAAAAACTGGAAAAACAAAAAGAGTAAAGTTCTTGTTGAAAGAATCCTACATGAGCATTCTTTTCACATTCTCACTGGCAGAAAGAGAGGGCAAAAGGGTGCCACTATACTTGTGAATATCAAGTGGAAATAGAGTTTCAGATATTTGAAGAATATTTGTATAGACTCACACATGCTCTCACATACACGAAAATATAGTCCCCTGCTGTCTGCAAGACCAAGTACCAACCTGTCTTCTCAGATAGATTTCAAATTCATAATTGATTGTAAGAGATTACTTGCTGAGTTGCAATAGTAGGGCAAATTTTCACAGGAAAAATTGTTATTAATTTTTATGTTTATTTACAGAATTTCTTAGAGACTTTATAGAAAGTATAAATGAGTCCATATCAGCATGAGAAGGACTTGAGCTTTAGGAACATTTAAATATCTGACTGAGAATTATGGGTGAGAGAATTTATATTAAAATGTCCTTGTTAGGGTAGCATGAAATTCTCAGGGGATTGGTTTTCCAAAACAGTAGAGGGATTTTTGATTGTTTTCAAGGACAATGTTTTCAACTGAGAAAACAGTCTCATTATGAAAAGCAGAAAATATGCATTTTTCTTCTCTGCTGGCTCAATGTTTCCTAGCAGACTATCCCAGCAGAAACAACTTTTGTTTTGAGTCTTTTGTTTTGCTTTTAACTTCTTTTATTTTCTGCTTCCTTCCTTTTTGTTTCTCAACCTTGGCAGGAAAATTTTTGTGACTGGCTGTTAACTTGAATTGTCTTCGGGAGGGGGCCAACTTCTCCACAATCACTTTTGGGTGCATATAAGGATTAATTCCCCTTTCTGAGTAAGAAAGTCTCAATTCTAAACTCCTGTAAGTAAAGATTGTGTAACTGGAATTGATCCTCAAAATAGAAAACAGAAAGAACTGTGAAACAGAAATCACGTACAGCGGGAATCCTTATTTTTAGAACTTCCAGGTAAAGTCTAACACCAGAGTGTGGATGATATTTAGGATGCTACCTGTCTTTCTGATTTTCTTGCACAGTACGTAAAACTTGGAGTCTCTGTAGGAGATGTTGCTGTCAGGCCAGTCTCACTGTTGCTGTGAGCACCTCCCCTGTCCTTCTTTGTTCGCCTGAAAGTTCCCGGTAAACATAGGAGAGACAGAAGTCAGTAGGAAATGAGTGAATCAGTTGTCTGATGTGCTGTGTGTCACACAGCAGGAATGCCAGGATCTTCAGCAGTCCTTTTGCTCCTCAGTGAGAGCCTGGCTCTTACTCTTTCATAATTGTCCTTTTAAGACAAGAACTGGTGCCTACTGCTGCAGTGCCAGTATTGCCAGAGCTCCCCCCTGGGTCAGTGTCATTCTTGGATGTCTGGTAAGAGTGGCTGCCAGCAGGACCACAGAAGGCGAGCATCCCCTGAGCAGTGCACATAACCTGCGGCAGCTTCTGTTTGTTTGAAAACTGCTTGAGAATAAGCCTCTGCACTTCTGCAGCACCACACACTACCCAACATTCGCACTGGGAGAGTGCAACTGTCTTCCTTTTAGATCTTGTTTCCTTCCTGCCTTTCTGATGGTGCTCTGAGGGGAGCCTGGTCAGAGGCAATGACATCAAGGACAGCAGGCTGCACATCCCATGTGGACACTTTATTGAATCAGAAGTAAAAAGGGCTTCAAGAACTCCCCCCATGTCAGTTTAACCCCAGACCCAGAAGCAGGAAATATGTTGTCCTTTAGTCAGAGACAGGGTCAGTGATGTTTCTTTCTCTGATTGTGAAACAGGGAGTGTTGCATTCCCCTCTTGTATTTCCTGATAACAGCAATACCGAGCTGTGTTGTCAGATACCTCTCACTGAGGAAAGAGGTGCCGTCACATTTATCCTGCTGCCTCCCAAAGAGTGAACAGAACAGCACCAGGATACCCATCTTGTGCTTGCTCCTGGGTCAGAATGCCCAAGCAAGCTGCAAGCTCTGGGTTGCATTCCCAGGGGCCCCTTTGATGTAGATGATCTCAGTGGATGTGTGCCAGGCACCAGGAAACCACAGAGCTTCTGTCACCCAGAAGTGTCACCAGAAGTGAGAGCACCCACGGTCATGGGGAGCTCCAAGTTGCAGATGATACCCTGGTATCTTAGTGAAATAGCTACCTCTTGTTCTTTCCAGTGATTAAGCATATTGATGCTGTATTACACAAGTGCATAAGGTGCTTATGTGATGTGGGGGACCAGCTGTGGAAGTGTGGTGAGATGGGGCTGGCCAGAGTCATTTCACCTCCATCACCAGCACTGAGCTTCTCCAGCCTGTGGAGAGGAGACAGAATCAGGATTTAGCACATGGAGTGCAGAAAGCACCTGGTGGTTTTGGCTGGGCTTTTTTTGGATGAATGTCACAAAGGATGAATATCCCCTGGGCCTCTTAGCTTCCTTCTCACCCTTCCCTTCAGGCTCACTCTGTGCACTCCTGCCCTTTCTCTCCTTCCACAGCTTCCATGGGCAACCTGTTCCAGTGCCTCACCACCTTCACAGTAAATGGTTTCTTCTTTATATCTAATCTAAACCTATTCTATTTCAATTTGAACCCATTCCCCTCTGCCCTGTCACTACATGCTCTTAAAAATATCTTGCCCCACTTTTCCTTTTAGTTTCCTTCAGATTCTGGAAGGTCAAAATTAGGACACCCTGAAGCCTTCACTTGGCCAGGCTGAAGAACCCTAATTCTCACAGCCTTTCCTCATAGGAGAGAGCCTTCATCCCTCTGATCAGCATTGGATCTGCCACATTGCAGCAGTCAGACAAATCCCAGTTGGGAATGACATGTCACTGGGCCAGCACTGAGGGCTTCTCTCTAATCATAATCACTGTCACACTGGTCATTTTTCCCACTCCATTTATATAGCATGGCACTGTATGGGAATGTCCTGACTCTTGAGGAGGATATGGAAAAAGAGAAGAATATAGGAAAAAGCAAAGAGATAAGCATGATATGGCTGGCATATATTATCTTTTTTTTTTCTGCAATACATTCTCTTGAATCTTATGCCTATATGGAAATACCTCTTGTTTTTTGTGAAGAATTTCTGCCCACACAAGAAGAGCTCTGTTCTGTCTGTGCTTCACTTTAAGATAACCTCCATGAAACATTTTTCTCAAGGCAGATCATCTAGTTAAAAATAAAGAGTATAAAAACCATATCTCCATTTCTAGCTCTTCTCTTTTCCATATGATAAGCACTGCAAAAGGGAAGTTTTGCCCCCTGACAATGTTCCTTGGCACAAGTGGTGCTTTACTTTCCAAGCAGTCCTCTTGAAACAGAAAGTTCTCCTTGCTAATGAAGGTAGCACTGTGGTTACTCAACTACAGCAAGCAAATGTCTGTGAAAACAAAAAAGCAAACACACCATCAGTTGCTATGTTGTGCCAGTAACTGTAAGTTAATGTTCCTACAGGTAATAAACAAATAATGAGCAATTATATTTGGAAGGCACTGTAGCTAGTGCTGTCATGAAATATTGACAACTCTTGCTCTCTCTGTCTCCTAAAGAGAAGTGAAAGGCTGTAGGGACATCACAGGCTGTGATGCTCTGCTTAACATCTTTTTCCCAATGCTGGAGTGATTGCTGCCCCTGCCAGCAGTGCCAGCTGCTGTGCTTGTACTGCTCAGGGCCAGAGCACAGTGACTGCATCCAGGTCACAGTGCTCCTGCCACAGCCCTCCCTGCAGTGCAGCTGGAGCCTTGGGACATGACCAGCATTTCCTGTGTTTTCTTAGTTCAAAGTGTCTGAAGCAATGATAGGAATGCATGGCAGCCCACTGCAAAGGTACTGAGATAGCATGAGGCCACCTAGGTGAGGTCATGGGAAGCTGGTGCCTCTGGGGGACAGGCAGAGCCATGTGGAGTACAGGTAGGCAAACCTGCTGCAGATTTCCCGCACCAGATCCTCAGGCCATCCTGAGGTGAGCTGTTTTCCCCATTGCACCCGAGCTTGATTAACAGTTGGACTTGATGATCTTAGTGTTCTTTTCCAGCCTTAATGATTCCATGATTCAGAGGGAACCAGCTGCCCTATCCAAAAGACAGGAAATGAACCAGTGTTTCTGCAGTGCAGGGGGCTCAGAGTCATGGCAGGACTGTGGTAACTGCATGCTGGATGAGGGTATGACAGCACAGCCAGCACAGCATCCACTCCCACCCACAGAGCCAATCCTCAAGGCTGGAAAAGACTTGAAGATCATTGAGTCCTACCATTAATCTGACTCTAACATTTCACCATTTTGTCATATGTGCCAGTGATCCTATCTTGTCATCAAAAGACCAGGCCTAGAAGATTTCCTGGAAATGGCACCATGACCCCAATTCTCATTGACTTTGGGATGCAAGAGAGACTGCCATTTTGCTGAGGCCCAGAAGCATTTGGACATTACTCCAAGTACAGCACAACTGCATAGGATGGCCTTGAAGAGGCATGTCTCACTCTTCCCTGTCACTGGCTGCATTCCTGCTGCTTTCCCAGAGTCACTTAGGGAGCAGGTGGCCAGACATGGAGCTGGAGCTGCCTGAAGAACTGCCAGAAAGAGAACACATTTGCTAGAAACTGACAGGTTGGCAGGAGCCAAGCTATCCCTTTGAAGAGAAACCCCCAATCCTCAGTTGCAGGAGGATATGAGCCAGCAGGGTTGTCCTGGCACCCGGTTGCATGCCCAGTCCTGCTCTCTCCCACATTACTCCTGGAATTTCCCCTCCTCTCAGTGTGTGGTAGGTGTCGTGCAGCATCGGGGGAACAGGGAGTCCTCAGAATGCAGTGGGAGGGTTGGGGAGTTTGTCCCTCGCTGGCCCACCTCCCAGATACAAGCAGAGAAACTGGGGTGACTCAATCAAAACTGCAAACTCAGGCCACAGAAATGAAAGCAACTTATCTGTGCCCCACCCCTCAGAAGGCACCAAGCCTGCTTTTACTTGTAGGAATGGAGTTCACACCTTCAGCAGATCCTTCTTAACTTTCTCCAGAGTCAGGCTAGCCCTGTTTAGATAAACCTTCAGTGATTTCCAGAGGAAGACAAGAAGCACTTTTAGTGTCAGTGTAACTAGGCCATCAGGCACCTCATCTATGTGGGTAACAATCTTCAGCTAACAAGCCTTGGGCTACTGGCTGAGAGGGGAATTTTGGTTATGTGCCCTTTGACAAAGAAACCTGAACAAGCAGGTTGACAAATTCAAGTCAGAAAGCACCAAATGGCAATCACCTGCCTGCAGAGGATACTCAGAAATAAGTGTAAGAGATGCAGCCTAAGGATCCCAGTCTTGGTAAGGACAGACAGACAGACAAAATGTGTTTCATTTTTCCTAGGTTAAGTCAGGAATAACAGTATCCATCATGATTCAGCATGCTTCAAGCTTGTCATTAAGAACAAAGTTCTACCTGGACTGTAACAGGGAAAAAAAAAAAAAAAAAAAGGAAAAAAGAAAATGCAGTTTAAAGAATTAGATTTGAGGATTGGCCCTGGACTCACATCTCAGGCTCCAGCTGTGTCTGGTCACTGACCGCAGCTGCTCTTTAAAGTTTTAATCTAATCTCATAAGGGAAACTCATCTAAACTGAACCCACTGCACTGTAAACTGGGGAAAAACATATTTACGTAAGGATTTATACTTTGTGCACACTTTTGCATTTTATTCCTCCTAGAAAAATGTTACTTTTTCACCAGCTGATGGAAAACACCTCAGGAAAACACCAATTGCAGCTTCCTCTCTGTCCATCAGCACAGCGCCAGGGTACTGATGACGTGACTGATGCCTCTCCCAACAGGATTGTCATCCACTTCCATCATACTATAGCAGTGTTTGCTTTGGTGAGAGCATTCATCTGTGCTGGACAAGATACTTCCCTATCCTCTCTATTCCCTGTTTTTAACCTAGCAACACTTTTGTTAGCATCTTTGTTTGCTGTCCAGCTTCCCAAGAAAGCAAATAAACAGACTTTTGTCATTGGAAAAACCCAGCATGAACTGTGAAGGCCACAATGAAGAGATGGAGGATAGAGATGCTGAGATGAAAAAAACACACAAAGCTTGTGGAGAGGTGAATGTCTTTGAAATGCAGAAGGCCTGGCCCTTAGGCAAATGAAAGCAAGGAGGGAGCCAGTTGCAATGCAATCCTGCCTGATTTACTTTTAAATGTGGGGAATTTTCTCCTGGTATTCTTGCAAAGTATCTTGTCCAAATATGCAAACCCCCTCCTCTTGTCTGTGTCATCTCTGCATTGTTTTCTTGAAGATGCCTTTTGTTTCTTCACTTGATATCCTGAATAAAAGTCACTCTACTTTTTCCATAACAGTGTTACTTTTTATAAAAGCTCTGTAGGGAATATCCTGCTCAATAGGCCCTGGAGTCACAGGCAGTGCCTGCCTTCTGTAGGACTCCATCCCCTTCAGGAGTAATGCAAGGGTACTTGAAATTAGTAGTGTATTCCCGTTTGGAGACCACACCTAAAAGCTGCCTTTACTTAAAACGATGGGCTAGCATGGAGGACCTGTGTTAGCCGTTCCTACATGTCCCAAAGCAAGCTATCCAGAAAAGTGAAGCATTTTTCTGGCTTCTTTCTGTTCGTATGTAAAATAAGGGAATGTAGGACACAGCATTGATCTTGGTTCAGCACTGGCTGCCATTCTGGGTCTTTCCCTGTGCCTCAGCTTTTGACCCAGTACTCAGTGCTCTGCAATGACAGGTTTGGTCTCCTCTGAAATTCAGCCCAGCCTTCTGGCCTTTCAGAAGCCTCTCAGAGCAGTCATCCTACACCTGCTTGCACAGAAGTCCTATACTTCCTTGCAAAAATGCTCTACAAGGCATCGCCCCAAGGACCAGGAGAGAGGACTTTGTGTTTTCAAACCCGGGCTCTCACAGGCGCTGGGAGTGCTCAGCCCTGCCCAAATACTCAGATGTACACACTGGCCAGTGAGAGACCATCTTGGCATGCTGTGCACCTGACTTAGTACAGAAACACCCAGAACAAACAAAAAACCCAGCCAGAACCATTGCTGGAAATGCCTGAGGCAAATAAATCTGTGGACTCATTATATGTAAAACCTTTCCAACAATATCAGGTCAGTTAGAAGTATGGAAAGTTTTAACTAACATGGTTATGCCACTAAAAGCACTAACATAGATTCAGTTATAGCAATATAAATTGCTTTTTACTCAGGTTTGCTTTCCATAATGAAATAACTATACTAGAATACTACAAGATGGAGTTCCTCCTTTGCAGTCTTGGAGGCTGTTAGAAGACATGGTAGCAATGTCCAGCTGCCTATTTTCTGGATAGAAAGCCAAGGCTGTCTCAGTCTTAATAGCTACAAGAGCCTCCTGTCTGGGTAAAGTGGCATATTCAGAGCAACACTGTGGTGCAAAAAAAGTTTATTCAAGTATTCATACACTTGAATCTATATATAGTTTTAATGGGAAAACACAGAGAGATTTCTGATGAAGGCTTCCACTTTACCCGTGGTGCCAGAGCCTGAGGAGAGGAAGGAAGATTGGGAGACAAGTGCCTGGGATGGCAGGAGTCCTGAGCCAGGGAAGACAAGGGTTTCATGGCCCCTGCTGTCTGTCAGGAGAGGGATGGACAGATCATGACACTTGTTAATGAGTATTTGACTGTGAGGTTTAGCTAGGAAAGAGGTGAACAGAATCTCAGCAGCGCCATTTGGAGGCTCTAGACAGAAGATAAAGTAAAACCCTTTTGCCAATAATCTTAAAGGCAAGGAAACCTAGAGTTCTTCACTGAGAAAGCAATAGAAATTGAGGCTGTTGTTCTGTATGGGTGACACACATTCATAATATAAAGGAAAGAACGAGAGGAAAGTGAGGGTGGAGCTGCAGTCAGTGTTCTGAGACAATCTCACAGCCTGTGGCCACTGAAAGAGGAAGGTCCCAGCCCACCACCCACTGCCTCCTTTCTCTCCTTGGCCAGATGTTGCCTCTTCCCCTGCCCTGCTGGCTTTCAATTCACCACTGTAAATTCACCCAAAAAAATCCTGGGGGGAAAAAAAAATCCAAGCTAAAAGCCTCAGAGGACATTTTCTGCAGGGTTAGTGCATTGAATTTGCCCAAAGAAATATCTGGTGAGCTGGCATTCCTGGGGATCAGTGAGGGAATGGCAGGAGCTAGAAAAGATGGGGCAACACAACAATCCCCTCCCGCAACCCTGACAGGTGAGATTGGCTACATTTCCCTGTGTAATGCCAACCTGAGAAGCTGCAGAAGAGGTAGGGAAGGGAGATGAAGAGATAGGCTGGGGTCCTTGGGGAAAATTACCTGGCAAGAGGGGAAGGAAATTCAGAAAAGAGCTTTCTGGCAACAAAAAGAGAGTCTATGTGCTGGTGGAGAGGGAGGAGAAAGAGCCAATTAATTTAGAAATGTTTCAGTAAGATTCAGAAAGAACAAGCAAATGAATTTTGTAAGGCTGCAGGAAGTCAGCCTGGCCATAGAGTCAGACAAAGGGATCCTCAGCTAGGATACAGAGCAGGTAATGAGGATCGGGTAGCAGTGCTGGGTGAAGGAAAGAGCTCAGCAACGCTGGGGAGAGCACAGTGCCTCAAGAAAATCAAGTGCCCTAAATGTCAGATGCAGTGTGTGGGAGGACAGGACTGTGCTGGAAGGCAGCGTGACAGAGTGACACCAAAGAAGTAAACAGCTGTGAGATTACAGCAAAATATTGATGAAATATTGAGAAAGGCAGAGAGCTGGCAGTGGTCAAAGACCAAGGGAAGGGAATTAGGAAAGGAGGAGAGGAGATGACAGGAGAAGGAGGGAATGTGGAATAGAAGCTAAAATGGGAAGGAAAGGCAGACACAGATGCACTTAATGGTTATGTGAAGAGACTACAACACCATTATTAATACTGTTTTAGCCTCTGGCATATGACGAGCAACACACGTTGTATGTAATCCCAGTCTGATATCCTCTGACTGACTCCCAGACTTTTATCCCTACCCATACCACCCATTTCCCTGCCTATTTTGGTGCCTGGTCCATCTGCACTTATGTAGGCATCTGCCTTCTCTATATTTCCTGGGTTTAGGAGTAGCCAGGGCTCCCCGTGTATGTTAGCACCATTACTGTCTCAGCTTAAACCTGACAGTGCTCTGCATCAGCCTTTAGCACAAATCTTTCTGAAGTCCTGGTTCTAGATATGCTCAGTGCAAACTGTCCCTGGGGAAGATCCAGTGAGGTTCTTCCTGAGGATGTGCAAACTGAAATTTCTCCAAAAGCTTCTATATTTTGACCAAATTTGGGCAGATTATTCCAAATTATTCTGTCTGAAAGCCATTTGCTAATGAGTAAGCCCTGCTCCAGCATGTTGGGATGCTGCATTTTGCCAAAGTTAAATGTCTGCCAAAATTATGGGCTAAACAGTAATCTCACTCTTGCAAAGGGTTTTGGCTGCAGGCTCCTTCATGTTCCTAAGGAAAACTCATCCCAAAGCAGCCACTTGGGCATGAACAAATTGGGCCTGGAAGCTGAAAGTCTTATGAGCAGTATCAGTGTGGGGACACCAGTTGCTGGTTTCTCTGGGTCTGGATTGAAGGCACTTGAGACAGTAATTCATGTTTGGACTCAAGGGTTTATTATTTCTCATCAGTAAAACAGTCTCACTACTGTGAGTTTGGCAGCTTTTCATTAGAAGGCACAAAATGGCTAACAAATCTCTTGTTACAAGGTTTTTTAAGACTAAACTATCCAATTAAATACTGGATTAATTAATTTTCCCTTTTAACCCAATACCTGATCCCAAAGAGCCCGCAATGCAGGCTTTTCTGCCCAGTTACAAAATGCCACCCAAACCCATGAAGAAGAAACCCAGAACAACATCCTGAGCCCTCCATCTTTCTTCCATCCACAACATACTAAAAATCCCAAAACCTAAATTTCTCACCAAGTGATACACCTACACTACTCCCTATAATCTATTTCACACTTTTGTGGATTCTAGTCTATCTTGAAGTCTTCTAGTCTAGTCTTGAAGTCCAGGAAACTTTCTCCATGAATGAGGGTCAAAGTCAGTGCTCCCCTGGGGGTCAGGGCACCCTAGAGCAGACAGATAAATATTCCCAGGGCCCTGGGTTTCCACATGTCAGGAAGCGTAGATCTTCTGTGGACATCTTCCCACACTACCTCATGGTTTTGCTCTGCTCCTACATCCAAGAAGCATCTTCCTCCCAGCAGAGATCTTGCATACTGCATCTTTTTCCTTCCAAAATCTGCACCCCAGATTGCATTCTCCTCTCTGGTTTCCACACCCAGGAGCAGATCCTGCTCCCCTCAAGGCAGTGGCAGCCCTGTGCAGCTTGGCAGGTGCACGGGCACAGGTCTGCAGGTCCCTTTCTGAGGACACACAGAGCCCATGCATGTCTCTGGCATCAGCCCTCCTGGGTTAGGGGTGTGAGCTGGTGGGACAGTGATGGCTTTTGCTCCTATCTCTCACCCCAGAGCCACACAATATCAGAGAACCACTGGCCCTCAAGGTTGGTGATGTCACCATGAAGGCACCTGGCCATACTTGTGTACCACCAATGGGGCATGAACAGGTGCAATGAAGGGAAAGACAGCCCTGGGGCCTGTGGTCTGCAATAAAGAAATACAGATGAAGGGTGAAGGAAAGCAAGGGAGATGTTTTCTGTTCCCTTTCTCCACTGGTCATACAGAGCATGTGTGGAGATACCCCAGTGATGTATGGTGCAGGGCTGATGTTGTCTGATGTTATCCAGCTGGATTAGGCAGCCTGATAACAGGCTGCCTAATGCCTGCCAGCTTAGTGGGAAAAAATGGGACTTAGAGCTTCTCCTCTGACTATAAGGAGGTCAGCTGCCATCTTAGGGCTGCTGTGCCACTTAGGAAAGTCAATGACATCAGCAATCCTCTGTGTTGTTTGTAGCATAAGGTGGGAGCAGGTGAGCAGTGCAGAGCATGTCTGATTGAGGGTGAAATAAACATCAAATAAACACCTTTATTTATGCCCTGAGGAGGCCAAGGCACCTCAGGCTCAGGTTCATGTGTGCTAGGGCCACCTGCTGCAGGGTGCTCCTGACACTTGGCCAGGCCATGGGGATGCCTGGCTGAATTAGGACCTTTGGTGCTGAGTGGGACCCTTCTCTTGTAGAAGGACATTAATTTTGCAGCAAGGGGTGTCTGAAGAGCCCATGGGAGCCCTAATATTTGTTTATCAGGGCCTCAAACTTTTCTCTGCTACTCAGGGGAGCAAAAGCCATTCATGGCTGCTGTCCAACACAACAGTACCCAAAGCACAGTCCTGTTTATCCTCCCTGCTCTGTGGTGAGGGGGGCAGAGAGGGGAGGGAGGAAGGTGCAGTGCCTGGAGTCAGCAGGGCTGGGAGGGAGCAGGGAGCGGGCAGAGAGGAGGGAAAGGACTCCCAGGGGATAGAGGAGGAGATTCTAAAGGTCAATTAAGGAAGAAGGCAAGGAGGAATGGAGAGCTGACATGAAGTAGTGAGGATGAGAGGTGCTCCAAGAAGCTTCCAAAGGACATGGTGTAGCTGGAAAGCAGGCTCTAGGGAGAAGGGAGGGGAGACCCCCAGTTCTTTCTGTGAATGAGCAATGGATTTACTGGCAGAAGTAGCCAATATATGGCAACCTCTTTGGAATTCCCTGTCTGGTTCTGACGTGCTGGAAGGCAGAGTGGCCCATTTTTCTGGGTCAGGCTTGTTTAGCTAGGCTTTTTTACAGGAAGGAGCTGGGTAATGAGTGTGATAAGTGGCCATCATACCTTGGTAGCTGCTGCTGCTGCTGACTTTCCCTGCGTCAGGAAATCCTTCAGCCACACAGGTTTACAGGGAATGAGAACTCCCAGCTTTTGGGGCAGCTTGGAAAGACCAGAGAATTTTGCTTTTGGACACAGAAGGAACACAGACACCTCACTTTGCTTTTCCAAATATTCGACGCGTCAAAACAAGCTGGAAAGCCCGCACGGGTATTTTCTGCCTCCCTGTCTGCAGCCTCGGTGCCCGCAGGCCTGCCACAGTGGGATGTGGAGAAGGAGGAGGTGAAAACAATGAGGTGATTTCCCCCGGTGCTGTGTGCCATTCCAGCTGTGCTTGACTTCCCTTTCTGCCGGTGGGAGGGAACGATGACTTATTTCTTCTGTCAAGAACTTGCTGTTCCTCTTCCTGCTTCACCTGCCGTTTGATTGCTACAGGGTTATGCTTTAAACACTGGTGGAGCAAAAGGAACGCCTTAAAATAAGTGTGAAAAAATGCTTGCTTTCTCCTTAAAACTGGTAGCTAGCTAGATGGAGTAATTTCTTTGCACCTCTCAGCTGTGTGAATCATGGTTATTCAGCCCAGAAGGAGGCTTTGATCTTTTTGCATGTACTTATCTGTTAAATAACTGATACATCTCTTGGATGGATTTCTTGAATACTGATATAATTTTCCCCCCTTTGGCTCCTGAAATCATGATTCTAAGTGTCTAAAAATATCACTCTCTTGTTGACTAGAAATCTTTGTTTCAGTAGAATATGTTTTAGGAAAGCAAATGTTTTTGGAGCATATGCAGAAAGAGCTTTGCTTAGGAACAGGCTCCAACCTTGGCAGTGACCCTATATTCCCAGGAATTGGATATATCTGAGACCTGATGATATCTGATCTGATCTCTATCTGAGATATTTAATTCTGGAAATGAAATGCTGTTGTGAGTTGCCAAAAGATCAGCCTGCTCTGATGCCCATAAAATTAGAATATTTTTAAGAAGGGCAAGGAGATATTTCATAAGAATGAAGGCCTTTTTTTTCAGGACTATATTAAGCAACTTCAAAAATAGAAAGTTTTTTCAAGGCCCATCATGGCTTCCCATATGTTCCCTGCCATGTCCCTTCATGGCTGCTTATCTTGTTACTTTTTTGTTTTGCAATAAAGAACTCCTTGGCCTACATAAAAAAAAAAAAAAATCCAAGGAATATTTGAGCACCAACCAATGCACCTTTCAAGCAGCACTCCTGTCACCCTTACATTGATACAAATACCCAAGCTGGCAAGGACCCCCTCTGTAAGCCCTGTTCCTGCTACCTGTCCCCTCCAGTGTGCTGTCCCATCTCTCAGAAGCAATGTCCATGGTCACATATTCTTCTCTGGGCCTGACAGCCCTGGTGGGTTTCATGCACAGCTTTTCCCACAGCCTGCTTTGTGAAGGAGGCTGTGGCAGACACCTTGAGTTGTGCCTGGGGAAATGGAAGCATAAGAGATGAAACAACTTGGTCAAGGTTATCTGGGCAGGCAGTGGCAGAACTGAGCCCAGAGCCCAGAGGTTCAGAATGCCCTTGACTGTCCATGGGTCAAAAAGCAGCCACAGTTACTGCTTTCAACTTCTTTAATATCTCCAGAGTGCATACAGATGTGTATTTCAACAGGCTCATATCTGCAGTGCCAGGATCTTTATTTAAAACATCTGCTTCAACATTTCCACTTGGAGATAAAGGAAACATTCCTCTGCTTTGTAAGTACATCGTCAGCCAGACCTCTGAGCAGACACCTTAACAATATCCAGCAAATCTTATTTTGAGTTGACCTGTTCTGAATAACATTTTCTGGTGCCAACTGCTGCCTCTTCCCAAACACACATCTTCTCCTGAGGCAAAAATACACCAGCCAAACACCATCATCATCATCATCATCATCATTATTATTATTACTACTATTTTTATTTAGTTGGAGTATGTCATGAGGACTTCCCCTTCAGCAGCCTCAAGAAACCTTGCTGGCACCTGGTGGGGGATCTGTAGACTATTAACATTCCAGAGGAATTTGCAGGGAAAGTCCAGGGCTCTCAGGGCTTTGAACACATCTGAGGAGAGACGCCTGATTGCCGTAACCCGAGAGGGTTTCTTTGCTCAAGTGTCTGAAGCCCTGGTCCAGTTGCAAACCAGCTCTCTGCAAGTTTGACTGACTTGGTCTGTACCAACAACAACAACAACAACAAAGCAAGTGTGCAGGTGCTGGCCAACGGTGTCTGGCTGAGTTTTCAAGGCTACATAGCTTGTGGTGAGAAACCTCGAGTTTGCTGTTTGTTTGCCACGTACTCAACACTGCTGTTATTATTTTACTGCCTGTAGCTGAGGTGCTTCACAGTCACAAATATCAAAGGGAAAGAAAATGTTTTATGGTTCTCCCCCACAATCCTGTTAACAGAATGCATTACCAAAGCAAAATGATTTTCTTACAGATATGGTCCCTATAATGAAGCAGAGCAGACTCAAAGGTGAGTATATTCGACCACAGTCGTGGAGGATGCAAGGGCAGCTTCATAAGCTCTCTCACCACACCTGACCTTTTGGCTGCATGGGACATAGAGAAAATATCCTTGATTGTAAAAAAACAAAAGGCATTTTGGCCATCAGAAGTGACAGCATTAAACCCAGAGTCCATTCTCTGTCATGCAAAGGGGGATGACTGTCAAGGGCATAGGTCTCTGACTCACTCCCAGCTGTGTTGGTTTAAGGCATTACCTCTATCCTCCCTCTTTCTTTCCCCACACACTGATGTCTGTGCTCTGCTGCTTAAGCTACTGTACCAGGTGATAAAAGCTCATAAACCAGATGGGAACTGAGTCAACAGAGCAGTAAATACACATTTATACCTGCACGCCTAGCAGGCACTGGTTCCTTGGCTTTGCTTGTCAGAGTCAAAAGGGTTTCAGTGCCAACATGTTGGCTACCCAGATTCATTCTGCCTTTCCCCAAGGGTATAACAATTTCCTCCGTTTTCTTTTTTAACCATCAGAGTGAACAGTCATAGCCCTAGGAATGGTTCTTATCTCCCATGGCTGTGGTTGCCCTGTGGTCATAGATAATATAATTTCATGGGCATTTGGAGTTTTGTGTTACCTTGCTGTGCTCCCCGGAAGTTTTTTCACCCATTTCAGCCTGGCACAGGCACAGACCCATGAGTAACTCTGCTCCCATGCATCTCTGTGTGTGCCAAGAGAGTTAACATCACTGGTCCTGACTTGGGATGGTACAAATGAATCTGCTTAGAGCTGATGAGGTTTCAGGATACCAGAATAGCTATTTGTTCCTATCATATAGCTCCAAGACAGTTGCATAAACAGGTCTTGGCATAATATTTTCATTAAAAACACTCTGCTTTATAGGAGAGCAAACACTATGACTTTTTTTTTTTTTTTTTGGTAGACTCAAATCTGGAAAAGGGATAGAAAGGCCCATGTGTTTCATAAAGTCTGAGCCTCCAGAAAGCAGGAGCCAGGAGACTCCAAAGGCAAATCACCTGGCACTGCAGAGCACCAATACAAAATCACATCAGTTTTTGTGAGTGCGCTGTGAGCCCACTGGGGAGAGATTGTGCTTTCAGCCTTGGGTAAATCACTGGCTGTCTCTAAAGGCCATTTGCTATTTTGAAGGGAGGGAAAAAAACCATCTTGGACTTCCCCTTTGATATCTCTATTGAGTTTGGCAATAAGTAGTGGAAGTTTGATGCTTCCTTTTATGTCTACAGTAGAGCACAAAAGTACACGGTAAACTCCTCTTTCTGCTGCAAACGAGTCACACAAAAATAGCAGCATGAATTTGAGGGTGATTTCTCCTGGAGATACTTCAGAACAAAAGAGCAAAACTCCCACGCATTTAACCACCCACAAGACTCAGTGTGAGCCACCAGGGACATTCTCTGTGTGGTCTGTCACGCTGACAGAAAGGACCAGGGGATGAATAACCTCATGTGAACTGGTAAAGTCCTTCTGCTTATGATACAGCCCTCTGAACATCCCCAAACTAAGAATCAGGTATATTTAAAGAGGTCTTTAAAGTCTCACATCTGATAAGGTTCCCAAACTTCTTCATGAATGTTAAAAGAGGTAAAATTTAAAAGCAGAATGATTATGTTTGGTTTGGTGAAAAACTGCATACATCTTAATTTTGTAGTAATTCAGTATAGTACTACTGTGATGGAGAATCAAGCAAATTCTTTGAAGACTCAGCACAGCAGATCCTTGTAATCACAGATTCCATGAGCTGCAGGTGGATACATTAACATAAGTTGCATATTTTCTCTTTCTTGTAAGAAACAGACCAAGAAACTGAATGTTTTGTCTTGTTCCTTGTATAGAAAAAAAAAAAAAAAACTAAAAAGGGAGAATGCTCTTTTCTTCTTTGCTCCCAAAACTCTTTCAAAAAGGAAAAAAAAGCCTTTGTCCTATATCCTTGTGCCAGTCCTTTCAGCTTGAGCTGCAGATATCTGTAGTACTATCTAATACTGAGAGCTTTTAGCCAGCTTTACAAGAAGATGAAAACACAGCCTCTGTTTCAGCACTTCTTTTAGAGATGGTCAGGATTTTCCTCACATTGTTGAGATTTTGTAGTAAATCTCACCACCTAAGGAGGAAAAGGCATTTGCTTGTCTCGTGAATTTTCCCATTATCATCATTTGAAGAATGATAATGGGAAAATTCATGAGACAAGCAAATGTTTGCAAAAAAGTTTTAAGGACCTGTCAAGAACCACTTTCCCTTGAAAAGAATATTTTATAAACATGTTCTGGTTATAAATCCATCTTGATAGTCTAAACATAAATATGTTCTGATATGCTGATTATATTTCCATGTAAGTCAAAAACTCTTGACAGCCTCTGCCTTGTAGACAAAATAAATTCAGGAAGCAACATATATATGTGTCTTTTTGTGTGTGTGTGAGCATGTCTGAGATCCACTCTCAAAAATATGTAAAATTGCTTTTGACTCTAATTTGCCTGGTACTCCAGCCACAGACATGACCACTATTGTATTAAATAAACCACAAACAGTTTCTCCTACCACAATGCAACTTCCATTTTTTGTGCCACCAGAAATGTGGTACTTTTCAGGCAAGGGAATGATCCTAAGAATTTCCCAGTGAATTCTGAGAGGAAATGGAAGGCGTCATAATGACCTTGTCCTTGTACTGTCCAGAGCTATGATTACATCTCATTTGTTTTCTGACTTCTTTGGTTACCATCAGAGAAGAAAAAGCTTTCCATGTTACTAATTATTAAAAGTAAACATACTTTTGAGTGATTTTTGGACTAGAATGATGTTTGTTCAGTCAGTCTTGGAACTTGTGCTTTCCACAAAACTTTGTTGGAAATGTTCAACCGGCCTGGAAATTTTCTTAGACTGAGCCAAGGTATTATTACCACGTGTCTCAGGAGCACTGGAATTACCCAGCTTTGCAGATGTTGTTGGGCAAGTGCAGGGGATCCCAAGTGTATCTAACTGGGACTACATGGGCATGAAACCCCATGTTTTGAAAACAGCCTCCTCCTCCCTTTGAAAACCAACAGGGGCAATATGTTATCCCTTCCCATTAATGTTTATGTTTTGTGCCCCAAATAATGACAGCAACAATGAGGACCAATGCCACTGTCTAGTGCTTCCAACCTCCTATGCCCATGGATGGTGTTTGTGTGAAGTGGCAGCAGAGAGGGATTTGCAGCTCTGGGCAGATCAGTGCCAGCCTGTCCCTGTTCCTGAGAGCGGGGTCAGGAAGCAGTGGTTGGGCTCAGGTCCTGGCTTCCCATTCCCCCTGCAGGCAGTGGTAGGGCAGCTGAGCCTTGGGCACTGAGTTTGCTGCTAGCCATGGTCTCAGGTATGAGCAGAGTAGTCTTCTCCCATAGCCATGGTTTGTTTTGAGAACTGAGGTTATGTTTAGTAATATCACAAGTTATATTTGATAACAACATCAGCAGTGTATTAATAAAAAGCTACAGAAGTCTATGCCCAAATCTCATTAGATTTGGGAAATAATTTTCCTAGATCTGTAGACGTGATGAGTTGTAATACCTGTGTTATTACAGTGAGGGGATTTATTAAAACAGACACCTGTGCCTGTCTATAGGGGTAAAGTGTGAAGTTTCTTTCAAGTTAGGAGAATGAGTATATCAGCATATAGGTTTTCATAGTCTAAAAAAGTACATCCATTTTTTTCATTTGCTAAAAATGCACAGGAATATCAAGCTAGGCAGAGGTTAAAACTCCATGCTGAGGAGCTGAAGAGGTGTTTGCTCCAGAGAAGGGGTGTAGATAGCTCTGACACCAGTGGTAGCTTCTGACTGCAAACTGCCAGCAGAAATTATTATTTTAGTCAAAGCTGTTTGTCAGAGCTGAAAGTCATATGACTGGCCGTAATCAAGGAGGGCCAATCTTTTTGAAGTGATGCTCACCACAGACCTAAGAGGTCTTGTAGTGATCTGAGACAATTCTGTGTGTGCTGTGGAGGTGGAAGGAAAAAATACAAAATGTCAAACATTACTGAGCAGTTTTCATTTTGGTTGCTCCCTGAACCAGGTGGGCTGTCAGGAAATTCCTCTGACTGCCCTGGAGGACTTGAGACCCTGCCAAGGAGCTCAGTGACCTTGGCCCAGAGCCCCAGACCCCTGTGCCTTTGATTTAGCCCTTAGAAAAAACAATTACCAACCTTTATACAAAGAATTACAAGTCAAAAAGAGTTTAAGTAGATAGTGAATTTATCACAAGGTGAAAAAATTGATTTTTGGGGTTTTTAGAATGGGGGTTCAAGAGGCAAGATACAAGAATCTGGGCGTGTCCAGTCTTTCTCCTTCTTCTTCTTCTTGGCCTCCGTCTTCTGCTGTGATGTTGGCATTTTTAGATTAGTTTAGAGTAGAAACTCACTGTCTAACATAGGTGATAAGTAGAAGTTATTGTAAATAGTGAAGCTGAGAAGTTATTGTAAATAGTGTACATGTAGTTTTTTGTATAAAAAGATAACACTGCCCCAAGAACAAGCAGTGTACTTCAACCTGACGTGCCAGACAGACCTCGGCAGGTCAGAGAAAGAATTTTATAGATAAGAAACAATAAACAACCTTGAGAACGAGAATAGAAGAGTTCTAGCTCCTTCTTTGACTGCTGGCTAGGAAAAGAGACTTTCTAACGCATCTGGGGGTCACCCTGACCAGCAGAGATTCTGAGTGGGCTTTCCATGCATTTAGTGTCCCATTCTTGATCTTCTCTCGGTTTCCCCTGCAGCCCTGCAGGCCCTGATGCCACCTTCATGCTGAGCACCTGCTGGCCACAGGGCTACCTCCTTCTCCTTGTTTGGGGATGTCAGGTGAGCAGGCAGGAATAAACACGGAGCCCCCTGACCCCACAGTGCCTCCATAGAGAGATGTCTGGCGGGTCAGAGCCTGTCACCAGTTGAGAGCAAGAAGGTGCCCACTGTTGCTGCCTTTTCCTTCCAGGACACACCGTCCTGGCACTGAGTCTCGTCCTGGCGTGGCAGGGGGCTTGTGGCAGCCCTGAGCCCCAGCTCTGCAGCGGGATGGGATCGTTGGCTTTCACAGCCAAGGGCTCCACAGCCCCATCCCTGTGCGCTCCCCTGCTCAGGACAGGAAGGGGACAGGCTTTCCCAGGGGTGAGCTGGGGGCCCAGTCCGTGGCACTCCGGGTGCCGTGCCCATGCGAACACTCGGTGTGTGTTTCCAGGAACTAAGATCATTTTTCATTAGCGCCTGGAGGTATCTGCGTAATTTTAGAAAATACATAGGATCCTCTGCCTCAACTGACCTGATTTTGATTTGTGGATTGGGATTTTTTTTTTCTTGTCAAAACTCTTCTGGGGGTTGCAATGCCCAAATTAGGATGAGAAAGCAAAAGGGACAGTGTGTTCCAGTGCACTTATTTTTTTTTTCTTTTCTGGTTATTAATTAGCAGAAGTGAAAAATAGGACTTAAGGAAAATGACTGACCTTTTTTTTTAAATGGAATACCCATTTCATTAAAAAAATCAACATCCCTCAGAAAAACTTGGAGGGATATTACAAGCTTGATGAAAGTTCTTTTATTTTCTTTAATATTTTTTCTTAGAAAATGATTAAAACTATTTTCTTCTTTCTAATTTTGAGCAATTTTGCTTTGAAATGCAAGCTCTTCTAAACACAAAAATTATAAAATTTAAGTAGTCTTTTTTTTTTTCCAGTGAACAGAAACATTCCCATTTGGACTTATCCCCTCTGTCCCAAAGAACAAAAAAATTTAAATATATTGAGAATGTTAATGAGATAAGAAAGATACATTCTGCTCTCATAAATACCTGTACATAGCCTACCCATGACACCATTTCAGTGTGCAGCAGTGGCACTTCACAGTACCTGTCTGATTTCCTCCTATTTGCTTCAAGCTTAATTCCTACTTATCTCAAAGGACAGAAATCCACAGACCAAGTTTGACCTTGCTGTAATTCTGAATGATGTCATTTGTCATTGCTGAATTTGGTCCATTATGATTAGAAAGTGTGCTTAGCTGGCAAGGAAATTAGCTGAGCGTATATAGTTAATTTTAAGCGTGCTTTTAATGCTATCCCTTTTCAACAAACCACTTAGACACATGCTTAACAGCCCATGTGCTTGAAGTTAATTAAGTGCCTAATTGCTTTTCTGTATGTGGGCCTGAATAGGGATGGACTAAAGCACATACTTCAGTTCTCAGTAAAATTGCATCCTTTTTAGCAGGGCTGTTGCAATAGGACAAGTCATGTTTTTAAACTAAAAGAGGTCGAAATAGGTTACATGTAAGGACTAAGTTTTTTACAATGAGGTTGTTAAAACACTGCAACATGTTGCCCAGGGATGCAGTGTGTGCCCCAACGCTGGAAACATGCAAGGTCTGACTGGATGAGACTCTGAGCAACCTGACCCAGTCAAAGATGTCCCTGCTCACTGCAGTGGGGTTAGACTAGAGGCCTCTAAAGGTCCCTTCCAACCCAAACTGTTCTATGATTCTAAAAAGCAACTGTTTTCCTAACCCTTCAACTTCCCCCCATCCTTCCTCAAATGTATTTAATTCCCGTGACAGCAAACTCATCCCTGTTTGCCTAACAAAAATCCAACCAAAACAAGTTGTGGCCTCTTCTTGCTGGCTCTAACTATACTCATGAATAGTTGTAATTAAATCTAGAAATCTAGTAATGTGGTATTAATTAGCCTAATGGAGAACTGAGAGAGAAATGTGGTTTCTGAGGCAGTGAACTTCTGTGCCCTGGAATAAAAGACACACCAGTCAGAACTTGGCTCAGAAGGCCCCTACAAAATACTAAACCTTGTCAGGGTTCAGGGGTTTGGAGGAAAAAAAAAGGGCAGAAAATTCAGATTCACCAGAACTTCTCTATAAGCATAGCCCGTGGCTTCCCTCCAGTGGCTGGTGAGAGTGGGGTGGAGGAACCTGGTGCCCTAGAAGTACTCCCCATGGGCTGGGAGGGCTGGGCCAGCTAAATCACAAATCCCTCAGCCAAACAAGGCAGAGCAGCAATCTACCAGAGGTTCAGATGATTTAAAACACAATCTTTTTGTCCCACACACTCTTTTTAGTGATAAATGTTGTGTAACCATTCACCTCTTGCTTTTTCTGATCCATGCCAGGGAAACTCCCTGTTGCCATAGGATGAAGGGTAGTGGTTTTAAACCAGAAGAGGGCTGATTTAGAATACACATTGGAAATAAGTTTTTTTACAATGAGAATGTTCAGGTTGCCCAGAGAGGTGATGCATGCCCCATCCCTGGAAGTGCTCAGGGTCAGGCTGGATGGAGTCCTGAGCAGCCTGCTCTAGTTGAAGATGTCCTTGCCCACAGAGGGGGGCTGGAACTAGATGACCTTATAAAAAGGTCCCTTCCAACCCAAACTATTCTAGGAATCTGTAACTCTGTGAGATGGAGCTTGCAGGGCCCACAGGAGCCACCACAGGACACAGCTTCTGCCACCTCTGCTGAGCACTGTCCTGCTGTCCTGTGTGACATGAACTGCCCTGTGTGACATGCCCTGTGTGACATGAACTGCCCTGTGTGACATGCACTGCCCTGTGTGACATGGCTGCCCTGTGTGACATGGCTGTCCTGTGTGACATGCTCTGCCCTGTGTGACATGTCCTGCCCTGTGTGACATGGGCTGCCCTGTGTGACATGTGCTGCCTTCTGTGACATGTGCTGCCCTGTGTGACATGCTCTCCCTGTGTGACATGCCCTGCCCTGTGTGACATGCTCTGCCCTGTGTGACATGGGCTGCCCTGAGTGACATGCACTGCTCTGTGTGACATGGTCTGCTGTGTGTGACATGTGCTCTGCCCTGTATGACATGCACTGCCCTGTGTGACATGCTCTGCCCTGTGTGACATGGCTGCCCTGTGTGACATGGGCTGCCCTGTGTGACCTGTGCTGCCTTCTGTGACATGTGCTGCCCTGTGTGACATGGCTGCCCTGTGTGACATGGGCTGCCCTGTGTGACATGCCCTGTCCTGTGTGACATGTGCTGTGTGACATGCTCTGCCCTGTGTGACAGGCTGTGCCCTGTCATGCCAGCACTCAGCACTGCTGCTGCAGGAGAGGGGACAGCACAGGGATGCATCCCTGTGGTAAGGGTGCAGCAACAGGAGAAAGAGGCAGTGAGTTTGGAGTTCATCCATGCGGCCTGTGCATCACTTTCAAATATTGTGGTGTTAACCCGTCCTCTCTTATCAGGAATTGGTGATGAGCTTCAGGGTCCCTTTGGCACTGGGAAGTGCCTCTGCTGAGGAAGCTGGCACAACATTTCTGCAGTCCAGAGAGGCAGAAGGAGGTACTCCTTGTCCCTGTCCCAAGACAGACCATGACAAGTGGGATATATCCCATACTGGGAAAAAAACCCACTTCTCTCAAAGGCCATTCCGTGTTTTCATGTACTCATGTGAAGAAAGTGACCTTGTCATCTTACTCCTTTCCCAGTGCATCCCAAAATCCCACACATAATTGAGCCTGTCTCACAGCAACCAACCCTGCACCCCGCGAGGCTGCCTCACCCTCTCTGACCTCCTCTGAGAGTACCTTGGTTTCCAGAGGCAGCCTGAGTCATCCCTCTGTCCATCTGCTATCTCTGGTAAGGAATGACATTTGGAACACCTTCATGGACATCACAAGGCCCGGGAATGCTAATGCTGCCTGTGTGGTGGGAAAAACAAAGCTCCTTCCTCTCATTGTACAAGCTGTGCTCTCAGGTTCTGTGACTGGTGAGTACCTTGTATTTACCCTGTATTAACAGGCTGAATGTGTGTGTGTGTGTGTGTGTGTGTGCGTGTACAGGATGAAATTTCACTAAGAGGAAACATTGGCAAAAGGAAGTGTGGATTGTCACATTACTGCACTGCAAACATCAAAGTGCCCCCAGATGGTTTATCAGAGGAACCAGCAATCACCTGAGTGATTCATAGGTATTACATTATACAAGAAATATTAAAAAAAAAAAAAAAGAAAAAAAAGAAAAAAAAAATAAATAAAGAGATAGCCAGAAACTGGAAGGTTGGAAAACAGGGCCTTTTGTTGTAATAACATTTATAGGCATATAATACCCTATACCATGACTCTGTAGGCACCCAACTACTGTTGGAGCAAAGAGCAATTAGTAAACTGTATCACTGCAGAAAGCTTTTGTTATGGAGAAATTTCCTGATAACTCCCAGCCTGTCTGGAAAACTGACTTGAGCCTGAGCCCTTGCCAGATGATGAAGTCTCCACCTCTGGAAAAACCCTGTGCAAGTTCTTTGAGTCACATTTTCTGCTGCACTGCTAGCAACCATCACCACAGCTGCCAGAGAAACCGATGGACCACCAAGAGGACCTGCTGCTCAACAGGCTGAGATGTGTTCCAGGAGCAGGCTGTTACCAGTCTCTCTGTCTGGCTGTCATTCCAGCACCTGGGAGGCATCACTGACAAATGTGGACAGGCTGTGGGGATGGAAGATGTCACTGGTGTGAGGATTACTGGGGGAAGAGATGCTGCTGCATGTGGTATTGTGCCACACCATGGCCATCTCCTCCTTACGAACCATAACTAGCACAGACTCTACAAAGCTCTGGGAGATGAGTCTGGAGCACCCAAGCACAGCAAGCTGACCAAGGCCACCCTGCAGTCTGCTCCTGGCTCTCCCAAAGGCTCGTGGCAGAGCTGCACTGCAGGCAGGTGGTGAGGGGAGTGTGGGTGTGCTGAGGGCTGCCAGGTGGGAAAGGAGCTAGTGTACCTATTCCACACCTAGGTATTCACTGAAGATCTTTCTCCTCACAGAGATGTCCTGGGGTGAGGAGACTGGAGAGAGTCTGGGGTGAGGCCCCTGGGCTGGGTTACTTGGGTCCTGTATATGTGCAATTCCAGAGGCAAATTTAGAAACATTTTAGAAAGTGTTGGGAAGGAGAGAGATGGGCTGGAGATGGGCTGGGCCAGGCCCACACACACACACAGACACACACACGTGTGCACACATTGCTGCTTGCTCTGGGCCTCCCCAGGCAGCTTGACCCTCTCGGCTGGTTCTCCCTTGGGCAGTGACCTGTGTCTCCAGAGAATCCAGGATCTACTTTTGACTGTGTCTCACCTCAGTCTCTGGCACTTATGTCAGGGAATTCCTTGGGGCCTTGAAGAAAGCAGCACTGTGCATGCATGCACTCGCTGGTGCATCTCCAGAGGCAGAGGTGCAGGCACACTGCTTTGAGCAGCCTCAGGGATCTCAGCACTCTGCATCCACTCATCCTCCCAAGGCAGTGAAATTCTCAGACAAGGGCAAGAATTTGGCCCATCCTAGCTGCAGGAAAGAGCTCTAAGCCTTTCATTAGTCCCCAGCACCTGGTGAGCTCTTCATCTCTACTGCAGCTGCTTCAGAAGGTGGAGCATCCAACAGTGACCAGGGAGAAGGCAGCCTGTGTACTGGCTGGCAGCCTTCTGGGCTCTTTCTCACCTGCTCTGTGTTGAGCACAGTGGTGACATATTGCCTGTGCAGGTGCCTTCCTGAAGCCTGGAAAGCCCTGAAGGACAGGGGTAAGTTGACCTCTCTGTCCTTACCTACTTGCATGCTGCTCCCCAGCTTGATCCAACATATCTGCTGCTTGCTGAGTTGCTCTGGCTACAAGAAGGTCCCTTTCTGGAATTTGCCTTCCTCCCCAGTCCTGAATGAGTCTTGCTGGTGAGTGAAGTTATTTCACAGTCTGTGCTGACTTCCATGATGCTTCTCTCAGCTCATTTCTCCAGGTCCACCTAGGGAGCAGCTCTGGAGCTGGTTGTGATGAAGGAAGCCTGCTGTGGAGTGGCAGTGTGTGTGGATCCCTGTGAGCCCCCACTGGGCTGGGTCTGTGCCAGGAAAATGGTTTCAGAGAGGTTGGCCTGCAGGAGTAAGGATGCATGAACTTACATTTGAACAAGTCAGGGCCTGGAATGAGGGCTCAGGGAGTGAGGTGCATGAATGTCGGTGGGAAAGGAGAAAGATAGATTTGTATCACTACTTCCCATCGTGGGCATACCACATAAACCTCATGAATTCAGTCCTGGCAGCCATTGCTATTGTTTCTGAGTAAGGTGGAAGTTGTATTCTCAGTGTAGAAACGGAGAGCCTGGTGCCGCCTCAAAATGATTCCTGGCCCATGTCACCTGGGGAAGGTGGCAAAAAGGAGAGGCTGTGATGGCCTCCCAGTTTCTCTGGTGATCTGAGCTGGGCAGTTGTAAAGGTGCCATGGCTGCTGAGACCCTGCAGCCTTGGTGCCAGTGACATGGGGACTTGGGAAGGTGACAAGCAACCACTGAAAGTGAGAACTTCACCCTTCTCATCAGAGCTCTGAAATGGAAGGGTTTCATCTAGAAAATTACATACTGCTAGTCAGATTATATTGTGTTTTACTGTTGTAATTCAGGCATATGCTGGTGGTAATAGGCCAATCATCCAGTGGAAGATGGATCCTGCATCTGTGAAGCTCTATGTTTGCCACCTTGACAATTTCCATCTAAGGAACTTAACAGTTGTATTATTCTTGCTCATGTGCACTCAGTACCAGAACAGCTTTGCTGGCTGGGTGCTGCTGTAAGGCACTGCTGCGTGCAGAGAGCATCCCTCAAACCAGACAGCTCTGCATGGCCTTGTCCAGCATTTCGGAAGCAGCAGCAGGCCTTTCTAGGAAATAATGACTGCAGTCAGAGAGCTCTATTCAGGAATAGCATTGCGGACAGAGCTCCCTCATATCTCGCAGTATTCTTAGAACTTGCCTCTTGGCTAGCTGGATGCCTCTCCTTTGCCATGCAATTTTTAAGGACTTAATTCTTGCATCCTTAACTTTCCCATTCAGCATGCAGGAAAGAGAGTGTGGGGGATTCCAGAAACTAGTGGGATGCAGAGTTAGTTAGTACACTCACCAAACTCCTCTGTAGCCTCAGCCATAAAACAGCACTCAGGAGTCAGCTTTAAGCAGTCACATGCAGTCTGACTGGGGAAAAGCAATAAGAGCTTGCTTCAGCTGTGGGTTTTGCTTGCAATTATGAAAGACTTCTTTTGGGAGCTACATGGGTATGTGGTTTTAATAGCTGATCATTCTCCCAGGAGCTGGAGAGGCCTTTTTGTGTTTCTTTCTTTACTTCTTTTAATAAAGACAACAGCAACTGGAAGCATTTCCTTGAAGACAGCCCTTAGCAGTTTCTCTTTTGCTGGGGATTTTCTGGGGATTGGATGGAAAGAATTTTTCCCCCACTGCAGGAGAACAAAGCATATACAGAGTGGTGTTTCTGAGCAGATTTAGAGGGATATTCTGGTTTTTATACATCTTCAGTGTTTAACAGAACATGAATATTTTAGTGGCGACACTGCAATGGCCTCACTCCCTCTGCCTTCGGTCAGGAAAGGGAAGCGGATCAGCGTTTCCTTGTAAACACATGCTTTTGTTTCCATACAGATGTTGCTCGGGAGAGAGAACCGGGATGCAGCCCGGGCTGGGCAGCGGCCCCCAGAGCCGGGCTGGCATTCCAAAGAGCCCAACCGGCTCCGGGTGCGGCCGCCAGGGGGCGGTGCAGGATGAGGGATCCGGGACGCGGGATGCGGGATGAGGGATGAAGGATGCGAGATGAGGGATGCAGGATGGGGGATGCGGGATGAGGGATGTGGGCTGCGGGATGCAGGATGAAGGATGTGGGATGTGGGATGAAGGATGCAGGATGAAGAATGCGGGATGAGGGATGCCTGATGAGGGATGCAGGATGAGGGATGCGGGATGAAGGATGCGGGATGAGGGATGAAGGATGAGAGATGAGGGATGAGGGATGCGGGATGCGGGATGAAGGATGTGAGCTGTGGGATGAAGGATACAGATGCGGATCGGATGAAGGATGGGATGAAGGACGGATGCGGATGAAGGAGAGGGATGTGGATGAGGATGAGGATAGATGAGAGAGGGATGAGGTGCAGATGAAGGTGAGGATGCAGTGGAATGCACAGGCATGCGGGCTGTAGCAGCTCGGGTGAGGTGCAGCGTGTGGGGTCAGAGGGAACAGACCCGAGCACCCCGCAGTGGTTTTCCAGCAGTACCTGGAAGTCTGATCCTTGGCACTGCCTTCAGTTACTTTCTGTCTCTCTCCCTGGTAAATTCACACTGGTTTTTGGAGGCTGCCTGGATAAATGCCACCTGCTGCAGAGTTGCTGCAGGTGCAGCAGCCCACGGGAAATTTAGGGTTCTTTGCTGAATTCAGGCTTTATTTTCTACAGAGAAAAAAATTCCTCCAAACTGTGAACCAGTGTATATGAAAAGGACAATAGTAGTTCCCCCAAATAATCAAGGACATTAAGAGTGACAGGTGACAGCAAATCAAGCTAGTTGATTTTCAAGACAGAGTTTTTGGGAACAATTTGAAGAATTAAATGAATAGCTGGAAAAGTGACAAAAGACATTTGTTCCATAGGGTGTATGAGTGCCTAGCCCTGGATGGCAGCAGCAGCTTTGCCACCTAACACTGCTTTGGAAGCAGCAACTTCCCTCCATGTTTGGCATCAGAACCTCAAGACTGACCCTGGCTCTGCAGCAGGAAGGAATGCACCAGGGATTCCCAAAGCCAATCTCTGAAGAGAGTACACTGCTTTTGTGGCCTGTGCTTGCTGTGGGTTTGGGTGAATCACAGTCATAGTCCTTTCAGCAAGCTCACAATTGCTTGCATGTACACCTTTAACTTCTGCTTGCAAACCAGACTGGAAACCACTGCATGAAATAGGCAAGGAATGAATGAATGTCACGTTTGTTTTATTCTGATGCTAAATAAGGACTTTAATATAAAGTAGGGAACCAGAACCATCCTCAAAACTGGGATTCCTTTGCTGTGCTTGCAGATCAGTAATCAGCTTTTCTTGGTGCTGCCTAGTCTGGTCACAAGCTGTGAAGGTAGACATCTGCCCCACCTGTGGTTTTTGGGTGGCTGGTTGGTGCTCAAAAGATGCTTTCATGCCAATTATATAAGTTGAGAGGTTCATATATGTCCTTGTCCAGCTGTTTGACTGAAAGCAGACCCTGGTCCTGCCAGAATTCCTTTGGTGGGTGCCAGAAATGCCAGTGGGTAGGTTTGTTACAGTCTTGTGCGCTGTAAGAGAAAGATGTTCTCTGTGACGGAGCAGTATCAGCAGGAGATGTGTAGTGAGTGGGCAGCTTGCACAGAAGGAACCAGTGGGAGAGGAGGTTATGCTTTCAATAGGCAGGACTGAGAGTATTGGGGCTGGGGAAAGGTAGTGGGAAGGGGATGTAGGAGGTCTGGGAATGTTTATTTTGTGGCTGATTGGGAAAAATGTGGCAGACAGGGTGACTGGATGGTGTAGAAAGTGGATAGGATGTTGGCCATGCTGGCAAGTTGAGTACTGCCCACAGCACTCACTTGAGCATGCCATCCTCTTGGAGCTTAACTGTCAGGCTGATGCAGGTCTTTTACCTCTGTTGTTCGTGCAGAACTGGAGGAAATACATTCCTTAACTCTTAACTCAGCATGGAAGTCTCGAGTCCTGCCTGGTTTGCAAACACCAGGATCAGAGCAGGATTTTTCTGTGTGTTGGTGGGTGACTTGTTGACACTGGAGATCCAACAGTGTGGGAGTGTTTGTGGGAGGAGGACCTGGGGCAGAATGGTCGGGCATCCTTTGCAGTGCCAGAGCACATTACAGCTCACTGGTTGTGCTGATCCCTCCATTGCTCCTGAAAACTCAGCTCTCCCAATCAGCTGTTCCCAGTTTCACTTCTAACACACGAATTAAATGAGATCAGCAACTGGTGTAAACTCCTCCCTCCACCATACTGCCAGGGGAGTCTGGGCTGGCCTGGGATTTCAGAAGCTCTTGGTGACAGAGCCTCCATGAGGATAAAGACACAATTTGAACATGTTCACTTCCATATAAGAGAACTGGTTGTTGCTCAAAGTTTACTATGGCTAAATTCACAGAGAAGGGATAACCAATGGAGCTAATTCCTGTTTTATTTCACTATAAGGGAGGGCTTTTTATGCCTCCCCTTTCCCTTTCTAAACTTCTTGGCTATTATAGTCTCTGTTTCCCTGTGCCAGCTGCAGAGCTGCTGGGACCTCTCAGTGGGGCTCTACCCTGAACATCTCTGTGGTTTTATCTTTCCCTCTTGAGTGTTTTGATTACATGGTCAGCAAAAGAGAGTTTCTAGAGTCCATGAACAGCTCCCAGCTGCTTTCATTGATCAACTGACTTGTCTGCATCACAGGGCCTTACCAAAGGTGCACTTGATTTGGGAGAACTGAGCAAAGCCCCAAGAGGATGTTCACATAGTTTGAAGACCAGTAATTGATGTTACATCAATTCACTTGTAGCTGAACTCTGAACTGGTTCAGTTTATCTATTCAGTGATGCTGTGTTTCCATTTTAAGGGAACAGAACACTACAGGGAGCACTCAACTTAGTAAAACCTTTTCTGTAATTCAGAGGCAGGAGAGTTTTTCATGTGTGCTTAACACCAGGACCAGAGGCTGACAGGACCTCTGTCCCTTCATCAGGAGCCAAACTGGATATAGCCATGATGTGAATGTATTTTTATTGGAATTACCACAGGTGCACCATTGTGTCTCAGCAAGACAGAGGGGCTATTTTCAAACTGTTGATGCAAAACAAGCTGAAACAACAGCATCCATCACACCACCAAATTGCCATTCACAAGAAGTATGGAAGCAATTTTTGTTTAGATAAAATTTGCTGGTAAGACAGCAATGAACATGAGATATTCAACATTCTAATAAAATAGTAATGCTGCAAGCTCAGCGGCTCATGAAACATTTACAATCTGCAGCTAGTAAAGTGCAAACACGAGATTTAAGCACCGCTGCTGCTGGATGGATGGAAACCAGCTAGAAGATTAACGGAAAGATTATTCCACACAGGTTAGAATGAGGTTCATTAAATGCCCATCAGTTCTCTCATTTGCTGTAGGAGACAGAGAGGGCTGTGGGACTGCACCTGTTGAAGCAGAGCTCATCCTCAGTGCCAGTGTTATGCCAAATGAGCACTTCTTTCCAGCTTGTAGTTTCTTCTGCTTCCCATGTCTCCCTGCATCAGGAATTTGCACAAGCAGCATTACTACACTTAGTACACTTGCAGATTGCTATTCTTTATATATGAAACTAATTAGGAACCAGACTTGCAACAGGCTCTGGAGGGTGAGATGAGCAAGAGGCCACATTATACACAGAGCTCTCCCATAAGTTCAAGATAAAGAGTGGAGTTTAAGGAGATTTCATGCACTTTCAACCCAGGTAAAATTACACACCAGGAAAATTATTTTATCCACTTGTTTGGTTTTTAACCTTTGATCCATTTTACCAAGGACTACAGATAATTTGAGTTGTTACTGTCACATCTAAGTGCTTCTCTATGGATCCATCAGAGGTTAAAGGTTAAAAGAAGGGTGTTGGATGAGATCAGACAGGGAAGTGTCCAGATGCCTCCCTTTGTGTTTTCTGCATTACTCTAGATGAGTCATTTTGATTCTTTTCTAAGCAGTTCTTCTATAAAACAAGCAGCCCTTGCTTTTTGGTCTCTTAACTGTACAACAGGGCTCATTCACCAGGCTTCTCTGCTTCTTTTAAATCTGGCTCACAGTTATTAAAATTTGCATTTTAAGAAAAGCCCTGAGGCTTTCTGTACCACTGAATATGTGAGAAACAAACAAAACTTTTAAGCAGTAATTTCCTTCCTCTGTTGGTGGAGAAACATCTTTTTTTGTGTAGAGGGTCCATGAACAACGTAACCCTGTGCAATCTGGTGCCTTTTTAATACTGTAGCAATAGCAATAATGGTCTTGGGTGAAACCCTGACCCTGTTGCCATTAAGAAGTGCCCTTGCTGCAGCTTGTGCCTGTCACTAACGCTGAGATTTCACTCTGTACAGAGATATTCCCACAAATACTAACACAGGCTTTGACTGGCAAGAAGTGACATATCTGCAGTGTGTGTGGCCACAGAAAAATCACTGCAGTGTTTAATTTGAAAAATTTGAGTTTACTTATTTAGGGCTATTCTCAATCCAGAAATGCCTAGCAGTGTCAATAAAACCTAAAATGGGAACCATCCTGCCCTGGTTCCTTGAGTGTGCTTCTGAAAGAAAAGGCCCATGGTTTGGAGATGAAATGGTTAATTTCTATAATGGACAGCAGAGAAGGCAAAATGCTTTTTGAAGCAAGTATAGAGCTACTTAAGCTCACAGGAGATCACTGTTTAAAAGACAGATAAAATTATTTGTGACACTTCCATGAATTGCTGCAGTAGGTGGCGTTGCCAAATGCAAGGGGTGGAAGTTTTGTGGAGCTGTTCAGTTGCCAGCAGCAGCAGAGTGGTACAGATTGTATCTGTAGTCACAGTTATGAAGCAAACTTGCATAGGCAAAGCAAACAGAAGCACTGAAACTGAAACTATAATGTACGGACTTTTGGGTTTCGAGAGCTTGGAAGTGACACGAGCTTAATTACTTTTAGGAGCAAGAAATATGTAGGGAAGGATAAAATAATCTGTATTGTTGTTGGCTGTAGACTGTGGAAGGTTTGGCATATAGAAGTTCGGGAAACTTTAAATAGCTTCTTAGGGTGAAGTTACAGAGGTTTTTGTACTGCTGCACCCTGAAGTTGTCATTTTAGCACCTCAGAAACAGACCTGTTTTAGAGAATCAGAAAAGCCTTGGAAACTGGCAAAGATGAAACATTCAAGTACTTCTCAAAGTCAATGCAGGGATTATAGTAGTCCTCTCAGTCTGTGTTAGTTGCCATCGTCTTACAAATCATTGTATTAAGTAAATGCAATAAGAAGGAAACAAACAACTGAGAAAACTGTTACAACCCTGTTAATTAAAAACAGAACTGAACTTGAAAACTGAAATGAAAATATGAATGATGTTTTAAATAAAAAATTGTTACTTTAAAAAGATAATTTTAACTTAATTTTAAAATGTTTTAAACTCCTACATACTTGTTGCTGTGTTTTCAGTTTTCATTGAAAAATGAATTCTTATTTTTTCTCAATAAGAAATCTGGTTGAAGGTATGCAAAATACCCAGGACATTTGCTGTAGTATTTTGGAAAAGAGGACTTCTGGCCAACTTTAGTGACCTGATTAAATCAGAGCAAGTAGAAAGGTAAAATCAAGTATTAGAGCTGCATGTTCATTAAATCTGTGTTGCAACTACAGTGCCCTCTGAATTCCAGTAGCATTTTTCCTATCTGTAGTTGAACTTTTCCTGAACACAGGGCAATGTGGATGTAATCCTGTGGAATGTGCTCCAGGATAACCCTGCTTGAGCAGGGAGGCTGGAACAGCTGACCCACTGTGGTCCCTCCCAACACCACAGCACCCATCCTGTGATTCTGTGTCACAAGCACACAAGTTTTATGAAGGACTACTTCAGAATCACACAAACACTTCACAGGGATTTCCAAGGAAAACTCTGCATATGAACTTAAAATGCTTCACATTTCTTTGAGCTCACTTTGAAATCTGACAGCCAAATCATAGCCAAAACATAGAAGATCCAATATTCTTAGCAATTATTGTTACTGCTACCTGTATTATTGATACCAAGAGCAGCAGAAACTTCTGGCATAGGATGTGTCAAAGTAACTCTAATTTCATCCTATGAGAAACTCATACATCTTCTTTTTAAATGAATGATGTTTTGGTCAGTCACTCAAGTAAGCATGCATAAAGGCTACCTTTAAAAGCAGAATGTTGTTAGCATAGAGCAGAGAGAGTTTGTTTGCTCTGCTTGGGGAAAGCAGGCTACCTGTGTAATTATTTCCTTAGTGAGTCTGCATAAAACTTCTATTGCATTTAATTCAACACAAAACATTTTCTATATTTCATGTCACGGGTAGGAATGAAAATGGAGATAGTTCATCAATGCTGATATGTGATATAAAAAGAGCTGAGAAGCCAAGGGTATGAGAGTGCATAAAAATGTTTTGTGTCCTGACCAGTACATTGCTTAAAAAAAATTTTACAATCAGCCCCAATTGTTCATTCCTCCCATGCAGAAGATACTCACATATTCATTTTTAAAAGGGCAAATCAACCATAATTCAGTTTATAAACTGTGAAGCTGGTTGCGAATGTCTGGATGAATATTCATTAGAATCTCTTAATCTGCCATCGACTGTGATTCATTAGGCATATGTAAATATCACTCACTTTAATTGCCTCTAAACTGACTTAACATAATATTGTCATTAGCAAATTATTAGTTATTTGTGTAACTAATGGTACATTATGGTGTACACGTTAAATCGCCAAATATATTATTACAATTATGATGATGTTTTATGCGGGGTGCTTTGTAATGTATTTGATGAAATATAATGGAGCCAAATCAAATCTGGTATGTTAATAAGACAGTTGTGGAACTTCATTATTGTATTTCTACACCTTGGTGACTGGTCTAATATGTGAGCCTTTACCCCACCCTGTGCTTCAATGGATTATGGATTAGCTTCACTTTCCATATGCAAGGCTGGCGTGATATTCCAATGCCTGCTTGCCCTTTGTTTTACCTAATGAACTCTGTTCCAGTTAATTATTGGTGAAAGTGCCCTAGCTTGCTGTGGCAAGACCTTTTCACTGAAAGGCCAGGGGGAGGGAGCAGAAAATACCACCTTTGCAGCATGAAGTGTTTATAGGTCTGCTGGGGAGTGCTGCTGTTGAGGTAGCAGTGCCTGTAACCTGCTGGTTTTTCTGTAATCTGTTAGTGTATCCTAGGATTTTGTACTTTCCTGGCCTCTTTACTCTTGACTTCTACTCACTTGTGCAATGAGAAGCCTTGCCTGTAATGTTTGACCCACCCAGTCTCCTGCACTTCCAATAGTTATGCATGAAACAAGCAGGTTTTAAGATGGCACAGTTATGGTGGTGAAACCTTCAATTAGTGCTGTTAAAAGGATTTTAATTACAAGGCTAATAATAACTGGAATATGTTTGTGCAGAAGGGATGAATGGTATCCTCAAAGGCTTTTATTAAGTCTTGTATCTACATGCAAATGTATTTATGAGTGTTTTAATGTTTATAGACCCAGGAAGTTAAGAAAGGGCTGTTTCCCACTGCCACATATTTATTCAAGATGCATTTAATATGGCAGTCACTTTATTTCTCTAAACAGTGCTTATTAAGGCACATTTACTAGGAACTAATTAAAATGTAATGAACACAGATCTGTTCACAAATTAATACAAAGCCTCTGAAAGAATATCCTGCATCATCAAGTGGTTTCTCCAGGCACTCCTGTCAGCCACGCTGCTCCACCTGGGACCTCACACCTCAGGTGCTGCAGATCAGACTGTACCTGCAGTCAGCAAGGTGGGAGCAATTCTATCAGCTGCACTTCTGCTCCTCCCATCAAACAAGAGGCTTCACTCTCAGTTAAATAGATGCAGATGTCATGAATGTCAAGGAAAATTTTTCACTGGGTTGAAAGGATTTTGGGACAGATGTAAAAGATCAAATTTTTATTAAAATAAATTAGCAAAAGGCATTGGAAACAGATCCTGAGGATGCAAAATGGAACTACCACATTAGAACACTGGTTCAAAATGCTTATTTACATGCAATGTTGGCTAAACAAGAGCTGCGGCTTTTCACTGATTCAGCTGAAAACAGGCAAAAAGCCTATTTTGATGTGACCTTAATTATAATGATTTCCCTTTATTCAGTTAGAAACAGAGTTTCTAAACCACAGAAAACACCTCCAACATTTGGAAAACAAAATAAAAATATCAAATGGGATTGTGTACTAATTTAATGGAAATAGTCCATATTCTTATGCAGACATTCCCTAAAATTTGCAGGTATCAGGTCTGGCCCCACTCCCAGCTGTAAAACAGGCCTTTGGAACCAATCAAGGGTGCTCAGATGCTGCTCAGAAGGTATTTGCAAGAAACTCATGGAAAATTAATTGCAGAATAAGTCACATAAATTATTGTCTGGGTAATTTTAAATAATGAATCAAGCAGGAGAAAAAGGACACATTATTACATAATTTGTTCCATTCTAACAGAAACATTAATAATGCTCCATAAGGGTAAAATAAATTGCACTTAGAGACTATTAAGTCCCATCTCAAACCTCACTGAAGGCAGCAGGAATGATCCTCCAGGTCTGGTATGGACAGAATATGTAAGAGACAGGAGCAGAAGATGGACTGGGAGATGAGCTGTGTAACAAATCTATTTCCAAGGCAGATATAAATGTAAGGGATGATGAGATCTGCAGGGAGGGCAGCTGGCAATAAAATTTCCAGTTCCACACTTTGAGGACCCCACTCTGGTGTCCAGTGAGCGCTGCAGACTGTCCCTATGATACTGGAACATTGCTCCTGATGGTTGGAAGCCTTTGGATGGTGAAAGAGGAGGAAGGGAAGAAATTACCTTGGAATCATGTGTGATGCTGTGATGCAGGACTCCAGACCTGCTTCCAGCTCTGTCACTGCAATGCTGAAAACCTTGGATGGATCAGATTTTGCTTCACCTTCTGTAAAACAGAGATAGTGGTGGCATGCAAAATAGGCTTGTGGATGCAAAATAAGCTGGTTAGAGAGATTCCAGGCAGTCACTGTGAATTGTCTACCTGAAATAATCTGGTTTAACCTTTTTCTCTGGAGGGTTTTCTTCCTGCATTGATGATTTTGCAGATCTGCAGCCATACCAGCAGTTGCACTGATGCCACAGAGGGCAGAGGGTTTTATCAGCACGAGGACAGGGGCTGAAATCTTTTTCAGCAAAGGTACCTGGGGCTAATTTGTAGAAGGCCTGCTTAAGTAAGAACTCAGAAAAAAGTGAAGCCACCGTGGCTGAGTTCACATGTAGGACAAGAAGCATTGATGTTAATTGCTAATTTAAAAAAAACCCCAAAGATGAGGTGGTTTTGTTGGAATGTTTGGGTTGCTTGGTAGAATTCTTTCTGGTTAGTAAACCATCTGCCAGACTAAAATATTATAATAATAAAACTACCATAATGTGATGATTAAATACAATGCAAGGTTAATTTTAAATATGAGTGCTTGCAACATGAGTAAGAGATATACACCTGAAAAACATACTTCTTGGTAGGAAGAAAAGTGTTTAGGAAAAGAAAATGTAAAACAGATATCATAAAATATAAATTACTCACTGAAATAGGACTGTTAGAAGAAATCCTCTTGAGGTGATGAAATATATTGCCAAATTCCTGGAGTTGTGGGCCTGGGTTGCAAAGATAAGCAAGATGCCTTGAAGGAAAGCAATTACTTTGATCCTGTACCCAGAGTACTTTATCTCTGCCCCTTGCCTTCTGCTGAGGAAGCCACATGAGCCTCTGCAGTAGATTCAGGTTTTGTGGCACACACAGTCTTGCTCATCCACTTCTCCTGGGGCAGTAATATTCATAAGACATTCATTATCTCAGGGAACAGGGCTGCACACACTGAGGGAGGTTTAAAAGGCTGGTGTGGCTGAAGAAGATTCTTACACTGACCTCCTGGACACAGGCAGGAGGTGGAAGTTCTTGTTCGCCAACTTCTCCCCTCCCTCCTATCTCTGCTTCACTTGGAAAAAGAGACCAATTTTGAATTCTTAGAAGGTTCTGGCAAGCCGTCAAAGCACCCAAGTGTGTGCTACCTTACCATTGTGTTTGGGGCACACCTGCAGGAGCCCACTTGCCATTGTCCCTCCCAGGAGTGAGACACATCAGTGCTAACACCACCCTGCTGCTCTTGGAGGTGTTTCCTTCCTTCTCGGAAGGAATTTTCAGTCACTATGGAAAGTGAGCGTGGCAGTCCCTTGGAGGAGGATTACTTACCCACATCCAAAAGCACATTCCTAGGCTGCATCTGACCCCATGGGGAGGATGAGCAATGACAGTGCCTCAGACACGTAGGGACAGGTAAGTTTGTGTCCCATGTACAGGTATTGAGGATTGAGGGTAGGGAGCAAGTTGGGGGAAAGAGGAACAGAGTGGATAATTAAAGAGGACTCAGTTTGCTTTGGATCCTGACTATAATGGGCATCTCTTTTATCTTTGACAGTTTTCAAAGCTAACTCACACTATTTCAGCCCAGGCCAACTCTAGCCAAGGCACTAGGTACACACAACCCAGAATTTCTCCTCATTCTCTCCTAATTTTTATATGAGAGCATTTCTCCTGTTACCAGAACCTGAAACACAGACTTTGACCCCCAGATCTCAAAGAGACTTAAAAATTCCCTTTAGATAGCTTCACTCACCTCCGTTTTCACATGTTCCTGGCAAGATGAGAAACCATACTTCCTGCTATTACACAGGAAAAAGATACAGCTTCTAGACTCTGTTTTGTGAGAAAAGTATCTGACCTGCATGTCTCCTGTTATGTAACATTTTGTAATATCATGCTAGATGGGGGTGAAATCATCTGGATTAAGCATACTCTTAAAGTATTGAAAAAAAAAATTTAAAATTACTATGTGGATTGAAAGCGCATCTGGAGAACCTCTGCAGCAGTTCATGGAGAAGACATGGAGGGAAGACCTGATCACAAGTTAAATTACTGATACTTTCAGTCCTTGGTAAGCAGATGGGAGGAAGCAGAGGAGAACTACTGGAGCTTCTGAGAGTAGTGCTCACTGTTGGGATTTGAGGGCGTCCTTGCTTCAAACCAGCTCTTCAAACTAGTTTTTGAAGGTGCAAATTCAGGACAATGATATATTCTTGCTTTTGTAAAGAATCTTTCAGATCCGTGGGTTAAAAGCTGCTCGTTACTGTAATTATTCTTTTTCTTAGTACACATGCAAAACCATCTAACTTCAGGTTGTTTTAATGATGAATACTTGAAGTGGCAACGTGATGGCTGCTGTACTCTCTACTGGCTATTAATCTACAAAATCAAGGCATAAGTCCATCGTGGAAAGTTTGCACCAAGGTTCACAGTTCTGCTTAGGAGGACATCTTTTAGGAGGCAAGCTTGCAGGCCTTACAGAAACAGGGACCAAACAGTCACCATCACACTGCTTATCTTGTCTGATGAGACGAAGCAAGGGCTCTCCGAGCCCAGGGAGTTTGAATCACAGAAAATCAAAATCCATTAAGTTGCAATACATTCAAACCGTAATTGCTGCAGATTAGAATTCAAGCGGAGAACTTTGCATAATGCCAAGAGCTGACCTTTTTCTGGGGTGCTCTCCTGCGATTGTTGGGACCTTGTAACAAATGCCTAGTGCCATTTAACGAAGGAATGACATATCTCTGATATGCAAATTTTTACAGCACAGCAATTAAGCGGTTTAGAATTTTACGACAGTGTTTGGGCTTTATACAACAAAAAAAGGGCCAATAAAGGGCTGTGATGGATGGGCTAATCCCCACTGGAAATATACCATGTAATCTCATGGAGACAATGCATTATGGATAGCATTGTGATTATTGGTGGTTAATATCTCCCCCTTCTCCCCCCACCCTTCCCTGCCCGCAGCCTCCCCCTCCCCTGCTTCCCGCCTGATGAAAACTGCATGGCTGCCACATTGTTGGGGGCACAGGCCTGGGATACAGATGGGAAAGTTGGGCCATTGCAATCTGCTGCACGCACGGACGACAGTGAAAAGGGGGCTTGCAGCGAGGCAGCTTGTCAGCAGGGGACAGGGCTGGGGTCCATATGCCTCTCTTCTTCTCCCTTCTGTCACCGAGTCTGCTGCCGCATCCTGCTGTCGGGGGACACTTTAATGATGAGCATGTTTTAAACAGTTTTGCTTACCTAGCGACAGCTTTTCAGGGAAGGGGAGCTTAATTAGACACCTTCCGCATTTTGGTGTGTTGTATTTTTCTGTAGGTGTCTGTCTGTATGTCTGTCTGTCTGTGGTCCATCCTCTGCCCTCCCCCCTGCAGCCGGGCACTGGGTGCAGCTGCGGTGCTTGCGCTTTGCCATCCTCCACCTGCCACACGGGGCACATCACTTTCACTCCACGCTGGCCACCCCTCTCCTCGCTGCTTGCAGCTTTTATCTGAGGTCTGTGTGGGGCTGGCAGAGGTGTTTGTAGCAGGCCTGCACTTCACATGTAGAATCTGCACGGTTTCAGGCATGGTGAGAGGGCTGTGGCAGGGGCTGATCCTGAAGTGCGAGGACATTTGCTTTGGACACATGATAGCAAGATAAGCGTTGTGAATTTTAGCTATGTTTTCGAGAGCAACTTGTAAAATTAGAAGGAAAAAACCTCTCTGGCTGCTGTTTGGAGTGCCGAAGTAAAGTAATTTAGAGCGTGAAATCACCATCTTGCTATTTGTTCACTATCTTAAAGGGTCAAATAAAGCTTGTTGTTTTTCTTTTTCCTTGATCCTTTATACCCTTGATTAGAGCTGCTGCTGAGGTACTTTTTTTTTTTTTTAGTTCATAACAGGGGGCTGGGAAAAATTGATTCAGTTGTTTCTTTAAAGTATTTCTTAGGTGACCAGAAATTCCATCGGTATATTTTGTAGCCAAAGTTAATTAAAAATTAAATTTACAAAAACAAATATTCTGACCTGCTTGACCTTGTGGAAAACCCCTTGGCAGTAGGGTTCTGGGAAGCAAAAGCAGCATGGGGGATTCCCAGGCAGGGATCCTTAAACTGGCAAACCTGTGGGGCAGCGGGAATGAGATTGGAAATAGATTTGCTGTGGCAAATACAATCCCTCCAACAACACAGGGGCCTTCCACCAGGTCTGACCAGCTCCTAGGAACCACAAAAAGTGGTCCCAGTTTGTGTGCAAGAAATAGTTTCAGCACTAGCTCTGGTTTCCCCCAAGATCTCCTTTTGGTCAGCTCCCAAATAGTCTCCAGCCCTCAGAGAGGGAAGTTCAGCCTCATTCCTGCCTTTGGGCTAAGAGGCCCCTGAGCAAACATGGTGTGCCTCCCTTTAGGCTCTCAGAGTACATTTGTTACCTAATCACTAAGCTGCCTCTCCCTGACTGTGTCAGTGAGGAAAGTAGTGAGGGCAGCAACTGAAATAAACAGCTGGATAGACAGATGGATTGATGGGTGGATAGCTGGATAGAGGGATATACAGACAGATAGACAGATGTTGGGAAATAGGTATGGACAAGGATTTTAACCATCAGAAGAATCCTTTGCTAAGCTGGGAAGAGTCAGCAAGAGCTACCCTGCTTGAAACCTCAGGTCTCAAGCTAAAACACTTGTGAGCTCAGCACAATGGGCTAACTCTATTCTTGAGAAACAGCATATGATGCATGCTGGTTTTGGCCAGGACAGGGTTAATTTTCTCAGTAGCCAGGAGGGGGCATGGCTAAGGCCCAGATATTATTCTATATCACCTTATGTCAATTCTGCTGACCAAAGGAAGATACTCTCTCTCCCCTCTGAGGAGAGGGGATCCCTTCTGGTCAGGAGAAAATATGCCGGGGAAGTTCTGGTATTATCATGAGCTTTACATGCAAATTGTTTCTTTGTCTTATGTCTTTGTTATTAACACTGTTGCTGCTGTTTTCTTATCTCATTGCTGTTTCCAGTAAATTGTTCTACCCCAACCCATGATCTTTGCCTTTAGGGCATCCAATTGCAGGACGAGCGAGCAGCAATGCGGTTTTAGCAGGAGTACTGAATTGGAGAATACCATTTCTAAATCACAAGATTTTGCCATGAAGCAACTTTATTACATTTTCCTGTACAGAATAGACCAAAATGAAACTCTGCACAGCTAGTGGTTGAAAGTAACATCTTTGCTGTTGTAAGTGGGAAGCCGATAAAAAGCTGGGCTTCTGTGATATTTTTAATATTGTCTTTTTCTGCCACCTGACAAATACATTTCACATAAGGGTCAATATGTCTCTACAACACAGTGGAGGTAATCAAGGGAAAGGAAGTATTTTCTGGCAGCAGGTCTGTCTGGAGTGACTTTTTATGTCACTTTGAAGGAGTCACATAAAAGAAGTGAGAAGGTTCTTGCAATCTTAATGTTTTAAAATATGGCAGAAAACACAGGAATACAACCCCAGGTATGGCAGATGAGGGACTGTACCAGGAGAAGGATGAGTAAGAGCCGCCTGATGCCTTTTTCAACAGAGAATATATAAAAGAAAAAAAGGTAAATACCAATAGGCGTCATACCTGAGTGGCAATTTCCACTTTGGTCCTTCCATTCCTGTGAGGAGGAATTCCTTCACAAGGCATTGCACTTCCTATGGATGGGGGAAAGGACCCTTGGCAGTTTAGTTATTTTGGGAGACCTTGACCATGCTGTTTCCTTCAATCTGCTCATCCAGACAACTTACTTGACAAATGCCTAACCTAGTTTTCACCAGAGCCAAGATGGTCCTCTGCATCTTTCTCCTTGCTACAACCCAATGTCCAGTTCCTCATGAGGGGGACAACTGACAGCCTGGCATGGGCCACCACTCACTGCTAGTTGTCACAGTGGCAAGTGTAAAGGAATGAAGCCTGGGAGCAATTACACATCTCTAATTTCGGATCCTGAATGGAGGTGGAAGAACTTGTGTTCAATAGAAGAATTTGTGTTCAATAGAAGAATTGGAAGAATGGTACAGCTTTAGTGACTACGGCAGTAAGGGATGTGAGAGGATGGTTGGCATTTGTTACAGTAATGGAAGTACCTAACAGTATTAACCAGGGAATTCCAGGCAGCACTTACTTGGAGATATCTTTAAGGATGACAAAATGAAGCTGTGATATTATTATTACCTGTTGCAAAATGTCAACAGAACTGCTGAACCCCATAGGAAGACAAGGGTTCTCTCCAGCTCCTGGGCTTCCTCCCCAGCTTGGTAACTTCTGTGAAACTTTGTACTAGAATTTGAGTGCCTAGAGCAGAGATGGTGAGGTACCATGCTTGAATCTCCAAGGAAAAATCATCTTTGACCTGAGTCTAAACAGACGTGGAGTGACTCAACTCTTAGAACATTTGGAATCAGACAAATATCTTAATGAATTGAACTGAAAGTTTTCCCCAAAGTGTCAAGACTGTTCATGGAGCAAAAAAACGTCACCTGCAAGGTGCAACAGCTTTCAACATTCAGGCTCCAAACCCAAGGTCCCAATTGATCAGGTTTCTTGAAGATTTTGTGAAGATTAGAGGCTCTCAAAGCAGCTTTTGTTTTCAAAGTTGCAATGATTCAGTCATGGATATTATCTGAAGTCACCACATGAGATAGTATTTTTTCTTTGCTTTAAACTCTCTCAAAACACAGCTATAAATTAAATTAAATAATTTCCAAATATTAAATTATTTCCAAAGAGAACTTTGAAAATCATTGCTACGACAACTGCAAGTCACAGGCCACAGGACTGAGCATTCGAAAAAGGGGATACTATTCATTTTGGTAATCTCCATGTAATAAACATTAATAGATATACAAATTGCATTGCTACCAATACACATAACACTTGCATCTTCAGTCAGCGTTGCTTTGTATTTTTCATTTTTTCATTTTGAGTAACGGGTAGGTGTCATATCATCACAGTTCCACTTGCTTTCTCAAGTGTGCATAAAGCCACTCTTCTTTTGTTGCTCAGCAAAACTTGTGGCATCAGGAAATTTAACTCCCATGAGGGTGGTGGCAGAGAAACTGTTTTCACAGTCGTGAATAACAGAAAGATACGTAGGTGAGATGGGTTAGACAGATCAGACCTGAGCCCATTGCAGGGCCCCAAACCAAATGAAGAATTTCCTATTTGAATTGTGATCAATATAATTTTAAGTGTCAATTTTAATCTTAAGTATTATCACCAAGAAGTACCAGTCATTCAAATCTCTGTTGTTCCAGGCCCTGAAGCACTATGCTGGCACAAGGTCATACCAGATGCTTTTTTGAGGACCACCAGTTCCTTCCATTTCTAAGGCAGGAAGGAAGGTGGCTATTACAAAAAGAGATTGAACATAAATAAGATTGTTTTCTCAGGGTAGTTTATTGAGGACTACTATTGTATTACACTGTTACCCACACTGCTACTCTAAGAATAACAAAAGTAAAAGTGAAAGAAAACCTAGAATGGAAGTTTGAAAAATCTGGGGATTTCCAGACGCCAGAGATGACAAATAATATGCTTGCTTATGTATAAGCAAATAATAAGTATGAAGAAAGCTTATATAGGCTGGGTTGATACCATATCTCTCTGTAATGAAAGAAGTTAGTACTAACCAAATAGTTAATTCTCCTAGAATAGTGTGGGAGATGGATGACCTCACTTGGATGTCGTTATCTTGGGATCTGCCTAAAAACCTGCCAAAATAATGATGCAAATAAGAACAATATCTCTGGTTACAATGAAAAGAAATTGACGTAATCATGAATTTCTAATTCAAAACATAAGCTAACCTGCAATTCACTGCAACTGCAAAATAGTGATTAGGTTATTCCTCTGTGCTACCTTGTTTGTCCTGCCATTGTTTTATAAGAGGTGATAGTTGATCATATTCAGCAATTTTACCCAGTTTGATACTTTATTTGATCTAGATCAAATTTGGATGTGTCCATCTTTCATATCTGTATGTTGTTCTGAAAAACAAATCAGTACCTTTAACAGCACAGTGATTTGGGGCAGACTATTATAAGTGTCTGATTTTAGTGGGGTCACTAAAAGACTCAAATGCTACTTAGTTTGTATGCATTGGAGGAAGAGGAAACAGGTTGGTCATCATTTTTATTAATGCAAAAATGAAGCTTTCAGTTACAACATTGCATCAGAAATGCAATTTTCTTGTTTCCTCTTACCTACATCAGGATTTCTTTGGTGCTATGTTTGGGGCACAATGTAATTATGTTCACAAAGTTGCTGTAGGATTTTAATTACAGACAAGAAGAATAACTTCATGGCAAGCCAGCAAACTTCATTACATTTTTAATTAAACTTTTGATGTCTCTGGAACACTCCATGTGTCTGGAGTGAGTGCTGCTGACTCCCCTCCTCCACTGTGAAGGGAAATCAACTTATGGTTAGGACTGTGGACGAGACAACCCAGGAGAAGAGGCACAAAAATCACATGAAGACTGAGTTTTAGCTCAGATAATTCCCCACTTTTCCCATTAACTTCGTATGTAAGTTGGGATGAAGAGGATAAAGTAGGTTTTTCCTGAAAGAAAACACTAAGATACAGTGAGGTGAGCTAGCCACCAGACGGGATGAAGATATGGAGTCTGAATTGGATGTCAGCATCCCACAGGAAAGCAGGCCCAGGCTTCACTACAGCACTCAGATTTCTTTACTTCTGAGTATGAGCAGCCGCACGATGATTTACAGCCCTCAGATTTATGCACTCTAATTTCTCGCACTTCGTTAATTTGTCCCGTGTTCCCGCACGTCCCGGGCTCTGCCGCGCTTAAGCGGCTCATTTGTCTCTCCCTCAGTCACAGCCGGTGACAGCGCGGTGCCGCGGTGACAGCGGCAGGCGGTGATGGATGGCGGGGAAGGGATGCGAGAGGAGAAGCCGGGGAGGGCTCCCGGGCTGGGGAGGGAGGGAGCGCTGCTCCGCATCCCCCGCTCCTGGGGCGGCGCCGCCGGGATGCTGCGCCCGGGGCCGGGAGCGGGTCCGTGCCGCCAATAGATGGCACTGCCAGGCAGGGATGGAGGCTGTGCTGGAGCCGGCAGCTCCGCCGGGCTCGGCTCTGCCCGCTCGGGCTCTGTGGAGGTGGCTGCGACTAAAGCAAACCAGCCAAGCTGCCCGTCCCCGCCGCACGCCCAGAGGGGCTGCTTTCGGCCCCACACAGCCTGAGGCTGCCCGTCCTCCTCTCCCCGCAGAGCCCGCTGAGCAAACGCCTCCTGCGCTCCTGCGAGCTGGCCCGCTGGGAAGGGAGGGCGTCCAGGAGGCCCCAAGGCTGCTCCAGGATCTCTGGCTGTCGTCGGGCATCTGGGCACAGGAGCGGGGCAGCAGAGGGAGTGCGGGGACTTGGGACCTCTTAACAGCCCGTCCCATTGCATGGGACATCCTGACCCCATCCAAGAACTCTCCCCTGGCCCGAAGTGACCCTGGATACCAAAAATGGGTAGAGTACCTGGAAAGTGCCCACATTTATTGTTATTTTAAAAAAACTTTGAAAAATACCAATTCAAAAAGCCTGGAAGAGTGGGACAGATATTTGGGGTTGCCAAAGAAACTACAAAGTATACAAAAGAATCAAGGATTTTTAACCTTCATTAGCACAATGTACTACACCCACTTCACATGGCTGTGGACCTTTTCCTCACCTTACTACCTGCACCCACCATTGCTAATAGTTGTTTGGACATGTTGCCCATAGCCAAAACCGTCCTTTTTTAAAATGGATGTATTCCCTTAACCTCACTTCCCCCATCATTAATATTGGCAGGAACAGCATGACGAGGTAATTTTTATGGAATACAGTTCAGACAAATTGAATTTGAAAAAAGCATCCTGCTAAGATGGTGACTGATAAAATCATATTCATAAATAATACAGCATGGACCCGATTCCAGTCTATATACACTCATTCATAGACGTTAACTGACAAATACATTAATGCCCTTCAACAAATCATTTGTGCCAGGAATTAAATACATCCAGTACTATTAACATTGCTTACTTTGCAGCAGAACCTTGGAGACCTTTCAGAGATGGCACTCATTTTGCTAGGTGCTGTATGAATACAAAAAAAAGGTTTCACTGCTCTACAGGATCGTAAGAAAACTTGCAGATTGGAAATCGCTTGAAGGCAGACTCAGAGAAACCCAAATGTTCTTGAAATCCCAAATGCCCAGTTAGCAACTAGGTTTGGCCTCTCCTTCATTAGAAAATGCTCTGGCAGCCCCAGACCTGCTCCAAGTCACAGCAGCAGGCAGGGGGGGTGAGGAGGGGTCCCAGCCCTGCTGGGGAAAGCCACCTTTGCAGGAGGATTGTTAGTGAGTTGAGTGGGAGCAGATTGCATTTGTCATGTGCTGGGATTTAGTTTCCACATGCAGTCTGGTGGGGGTTTTCAGTGTTGCTCCACAATGTAATTTGTGGTTTATTTCATGTTTTACTCCATCAGCAGTGCTGAAATCAGGTTAGGCTTGCTTCTTGATGTTGCGAAATCTAAAGGTGGTTTTTGTAGACAGAAGGGTGTACTTCCGAACAACTTACACCTTTCTTATCAGGACTAGCCAGCAAAGTCGTGAGGCTTTCTGTGAGGATTTTCTTGTAACAGTTCTTCACTGCAGATCTTTTGAAATCAGCAATTAGAGATATTCCCTTGGAAGAGAGAGGGAGGGTGTTTTTTTGCAATGTTCTATCACATTGTACTGTAACAAGCCTTCCAAGATGGTGGTAATAGGAATGCTTCTCATACAGTAATCATCCCAGGGTACAGCTGGCGCGAGTGTGCAGTGGTGAGAGCTCTGGCAAGGAATTCACTGCAGTTCATTGCAGATTACAGCAACAGGAAAATTACTGAAGTTGCAGCACAAGAGAAAGACAGATTAGGCTGGGCACAAAGGCAGAGATTTTAGTATTTAAGAACATGCTAATACAAGAGCAACTGAAAGGTGTTAATGCTGTTTGGTTGAAGTCATCCTGAAGTTAGCAGTACCAAGCAGAGTGAGAACAATTGTTTTATCAAGGCCTTCCTTACAATCTGGCCTCCAATTTTACTACTACTGTTGCAGTTAGGGAAAGGGTGTCTGTATAAAATACAGCTTCAAAATTGGAGGTAGCTTACAATGTAGGCAAATCCAAGACATCATAAACAAAAGACGGAAAAATAGTTAATGACAAAACGCGAGAAAACCACCTTAACCCCCAAATGTGTAACTGCCCTCAAGCTGTCTCACAGATTTGAGCTCAGTAGGAGCCGTGCAATGAGGCAGTAGTGTGCAGTTCATTGCTCCTAACTGCACACTGAAATAATACACTTGACATTAGGTTTGTATATGATGATTTGTATTTTATCAGTGGAGCATATGTGGATATGCCCAGAATGGCAGGAGTAATTAAGTACTTCAGTCAGGTATAACCCCAATGCTTCTGACAACTGGCTGGGTTTTGCTGAAGCTGCTGAAGCTCCAGCATACCGTAGGAAAGTCAGATCCAAAGCTGTTGTGCAGCTGCATATCTGTTGCTCTGTGTACAGCATGCCTCTCTGTGTCACTGTGTATGGGCTGCTTGCTCCATGGCCAGCATATAAAGTACAAAATGCTGACTCACGTTCCACTCACCACTGTCAAACTCAGTAGGCAAAACCTCATAGGTATGGAAATTTTCAATTTGATTTCAAATACTATATGTGGACATTAATTGTGTTTATTTCTAGGACACAGCAAAGCCAGAGTGCATGCATTGAGGAAAAAACCCTAAACTTTACTGAGAGTGGTAAAAGTTTGGGGGAACTCAGCTGCTGATAATCTGCCACAGGTATCTAAAGGAATAATGAAACATTTCAATGAGAAATAAATTAAATTAGAGACTATTTCATACATTTTAGATTTCCACAATCTGTTGGATCTTTAGCTTAAAACTTTACATCTTTTAGCAGAAAAATTAATTTCTCTTTCACAAGTTCCACTTAGATTTTGTTGCTAATAAACCCAAGGATGTAAATACTATTAAGTACAAAACAGCCTGCTGCATAATTGTTTCAAAGCAATTACTGATTATATCGAGCCATTCGTTGAGCAGAAACAGTTTTTTCCAAGGCACCAGCTCCCTGTACCTTGAAATTTTATTAGTCTAAGAATTTCATGCACCATATGTTGTAATATGAGACTAGCTGCAATTGAACAAACAACTTTCTGATATATAAGTGAATGATAACCTGATTTTAAATGTGTTTATCTAATGAGATAGTAACTGTAATTTACAGCACATATAAAAACTCCCACTGTTACTCCTGGTGCACCTTTTGGCTAAAAAGGGTGATGCGCTGAGATATGCTAATGAATATCATCTTGGTTTTTACCAAGTCAGTAATAAAATTTGCATTTGATATTGTGCACAGTAAACTGGGTTATTAGCCTTGAAAATGAGTCTCATAAAATTTAAATATAGGCTTAAATCATATTAACTGTCCTGTAGATTTTCTGAGAGGCTTTAAAGCATTGTGCTCTCATTCTATAGCGTCAAGCACGCAGATGTCATTTTGCCTTTAGGGGTGCCCCAAAATACTCACTTATTGGAGCCTGCAGGATGAGCTGCTGATCGACCCCTTCTTTCACACTTGAGGAAGCAGAGGTAGTCCTGGGGCTGGGAAAACTGCAGTGGGAAGTGAGGGAAGGAAAGGGGAGAAAGTACTGCTGCTGAGGTGTTGCCTGTGGGCTTGGGCAAGACAAAGCAGAGGGCTTAGTCCTGAATGTCCAGCCATAACCACACGTGGGCAGAAATGTTTGTGTGCTGGGGTCATGTCTGGTGCCAGAGTGCTTCAGTTGATTCAGAGGAACGCTCTTTCAGCTGCATGGTCACAGACGAGACCAGAATTTGATCCCTGGTGCTTTGAGTGAGTAGAAGGTATTGGAAACACAGATGGATCTAAACTGTGGACAGATAAATCTGATTCTCAGTACCTTAAGAAGGAAAATTTTTGGGGAGGAAGATGAGCAAACCTGAAGCATGATGGCCCGTCTCCAGTTGGAGGGAAGCCCTAGTACCAGAAGTGTACAAGGACAAACTGTTGGGCTTGGTTCTGTCTGGCACTAGGAATTCTTGTGCACATCAAGATTAGGTATTAAATACTTTGGAACACGTGTTTGAAAACTTCTGTCTGTTTTCAAAGGAAGGCTGCACACATACAGATTGCTTACACTGTAAGCCAGACCTTTTAATTCAGTTTGTGACATAAAATCTTCTAGTAAAGGCATATGTTTTCAGGGAAAGGAGAATATTCCTTGCAACTGTTATCCATAACCAGTGCAGTTCTGTCTCTTCTTACTTAAAAGTCTGTTTAACCACTATGCTTCTCTTCTTTTACCCACCATAATGTTGCAATGTTTACTAGAAATCAGATTCTTTTCCAACTGGTCACTGTGATTGCTGTAGCTCAGAGGGTAGGTTTCGTTTAGCTATTAGGATGAACTTCTTTACACGGAACATGGTGAGACACTGCCAGAGAAGTTGTGGATACCCCATTTCTGGAAGGGTTCAAGGCCAGATTGGATGGGACTTTCAGTAACCTTGTCTAGTGGAAAGTTGCAGAGGAGCTGGAACTAGATGATCCATGGCAGAGGAACTGGAACTAGATGATCTTTTACATCCCTTTCAGCACAAATCATTCTACAGTTCTGTGACTGTCAGAAAAGCCTTGTCTCAGAAAGAAGCCTCTGTTTTAGTCAGTCAGGTGCTGATAGCATTGCCTAATATAATTATGATTGTACAACTGGCTATATGTCCAGATGGCTGTATGTCCATCTGGAAGATGTTGCTAGTGAAGTAACAGTGAAGTGAGGCAGTCAAAAATGTAATCAAAAAATGTAATGAACCTGTTTGCCTACTGTGCAAAGTTGTCTACTATTACGACACAAGTGTAATAAGGACAAAATGACAGTCTTGTGACTAATTATGAAATCTCAACTCTTCTTACTCAATGAAAGTGTCTGGACATGGTGCAGAGTATTGCACACACAGCTCCAAAGGATGATACCTGCTGCCTTCAGAGCAGGACTCACGCTGTCACTGAGAAATCAGTTTTAAAGTCTGATGTATGATGTTGAATATCTCGACCATGCTGCTGCTGGCATTTATTACTAACAACTCCAAGAATTCTTTGTAGTATTATTATCACCAACTTTCAAAATAAAATTATTTTAGTGCAATCAATGTTATAAACAGCACTTACATAATCAGAGCTCAGTTGTCTTTTGCTACTCACTGAACAAAACCAGTATTGTGACACCAGGACCCCAAGTGCTTCATCAGGCTAGGCTGACTGCCAAGAGACCAGGCCTTGAAAAGCAGAAGGGAAACAAAAAAAATGAAACCAGAAAAGATAAGCAAAACATTCTCCCAGCCTAGAAAATGAAGGATTTCCTGACAGTGCAGGAAAGTTTCTCATCTAGATGCTGCACCCTTTATGCAGTTTGCATTTCCCTTCCCTTGGTACTCTGTCTCCGTCTGTTCCAGTGTATTACGATTTGGCAAGCGCCCGAGCTGCATTATGTGGTGTTAAAAGAGAGTGACACTTCCTTTGGCTGAGACATCTTTCCCAACTGAGCCTTCCCCACTCAGCTTAAAGAAGGGGAAGTACCAGTCTGGTTCCTCTTGTTTGACTGCTAATGACCCAGCTCCACGGACCACCTAGCAGGAACTTCCTGGTATGGCTGGCTGAGGAATCAGATGGCTGCTTTATTAGTAGGTTTATCTAAAGCAGCTGTAACATTTCTAGATAAGAATTACCCAGGATAAAAATGAATATCTCAAATGTTTATCACCAAATTTGATTTTACTTCAATTCTGTGCCACTAGGAAATTTTTCTTTGTGAAAAGGCGATGGCACAAAAGATATAACTTGGTCTTGGATAAGGGATTGGATATTGGCTGAATAGTTTTGACTTTCTTTTAGCACTAAAAGCAGCTGAAAGGAGCTCTTCATCATCATTAAGGGTCCCATGGTATCATGACTCTGAGCCCTGCTTGAGGGATTGTCTGACTGGGACAAACACAACAGTATCAGAATAAGGAAAAAACCCTGATTTCATCCCTGATCTTCCTGAAGGCCTGGACTCTTCCTTGTTTTTTCCTGGCAGAGATGGCTTCTCCTTCTATGCAAGTGTCACTTAGGGGAGGGTGGATGGGAGGCAGATGGTTTGGTGGCAGGGGGCATGTTAGATGCCATGGTACAGAGGGAAAATCTCATCTTTAGACAGCCCTCAATCTAATCTCTATTGCAGACATTTCATACCAGAAAATACAGATTTTTCATTTACCTATGCTAGGATGGTGGCTTGAAGTAACTTTTGACCAGCTACACTTTGTAGAAGCAGAAACATAAAGAAGTGAACACCCAAAGAATGGAAGACAGTTCAAAGATAGGTCACAAGTGGAGGTGGAGTACCTGCATTATGAATACATTTCCCTTTAGCTCACCCAGCTGTTCACCAGTAACATTAAAGTGAAGCACCATTGGAAATCATGCGTGTAGAGATTTTCTTCTTTAGGTTTCCCGTGTGTAGCCTCAAAATATGGAGGATCCTGCTCGTTTTAGCCCTCAGTGCTGGAATGCCTCTGTGTGTACCAGCATATTCTGTCCCCATTGTCACTATGAAGTGTAACAACACCAGTGCTTACAATGGTTTATTAGTTGATTTATAGGGGTAAATCAGAGGTAAATTGAGCCCTTCTTTAGCAAGCCTTGGGTTCACAATGCCAAGATATGCTGAGCATAAAAACTCATGCAGGGGAAAAAATGGGCCAGAACAATAGTGACACTGTGTGGAGCCAGGTTCTATATGCAATCACACAATCTCAGGAGGTCCATGAAGAAAACACAGCATGCAGTATGGTGGATGGGTGTGGAAGAAAAGGATCACCTATTGTGTTGTCTCAGAACCATGTAAGTATTTCTGGGGAAAGAAACCCAAATGCCAGAAATAAAAAGCCAGAAGTTTGCTGTGAGTAAAGACAACTTTTACTAAGCCCAAATTCAGATTTTCAAATTTGACCTAACATTCAAGAAAACAGAAGAGCATGAAAAGAGGAGAACTGAAAGGAATAGAAAACTGTGTGATAGTTTTGTTTGGACCACTACTTTTTGTAAAAATAGCTTTTTTTTTTTCCATTTATAGAAATCATACCTATTTTCTCTATTTCTAAAAATACTGCACAATTATTAGCTGTCTATAAAGGCGTGTAAGAATTACTTGTATATATATGTACATATACATATATGTATGCACACCTATGTATAAAATAAAACTATTTCTCAGGTTTATGCACATATCTAGAAAGAGCCAGATTTCACCATGGAAAGCTTCTGTTGAAAAAGGCAGAACCTGAGTGGGAAACTATATTGCCTTGTTTTATCAAAGTGCTGTCACTGTGATATTAACAGCTATAAAGTTTAGGTGACAAATCTGAGTGCTAGTATCACAGAAAGGCTGGCAGTGCTGTCACTGGTTTTTAATCTGTAACTTCATGTCAGGAGCTTAAGAGCTCCAAGTCAAAGATTGTGCCCTGTTGGAAAAAAATTTCTCAGAAAATGTCAGCCTGCTAGCAATAGTAGAAAACCGAAGTTGTAGCCATGTTAAAGGATCCTTGTGCCTCTGGCTTTAAAGTTCTGATAACCTTCATGGCTATGTCCAGATTGTTGAGCAAATAGGGTCTATGGCTGGAGACTTGTTTGAAATAACTGTGTGCTTCTTGCCTTGATCTACCCAGCTTGCATCCCTTGGAAACTGGAGCACAGAAGGTGCCATTAGAGTGTGCATCAATTCTCCAAATTCTTGTGTATCTGGAAGGTGGTAGATGCATGTGCCTGCATACAGGAGTTCAGAAAGACTCTTTTGTCCCAAATAGTGTTTTTGCTGGTAATTTTATGCCTTTTCCTTGGGGAAGAGAATAACAGGGACGTAGAGAGAAGTTAGAAGACTTAGAAGATAGATCCTCAGACCTACTCAGGAGATAGAGCAGGTTCTGTTCTGCTGGAGCAGGGGGAAAGGGGAGATCACCTCCTCAGCAGCTTGGCTCCACGTGTCCACACACACACCAAAGCAAACTGGACATATATTTCTTTTCCCACAGAAAAGTCTATGTGGCACTGGCAGTGTTCTACCTTTTTTCGTAGAATAAACCTCCTGCTTCAGCCAAATGCAAACTAGCAGTGTGTATGCAGTATGAAGCGGCAGTCTTTGTCCTCCAGATAAACAGATTATAAAGTTTTTAACAACTGTAAATGTTTGGCTGATTTTTTAACTCAGACAACCCACATAAAACAAATAAACCTTAGCACCAAAATATTTTGAAGTACTCTTCTCCACAAAACTAGCTACAGAGAAAATGGAATGCAGCAGCCTGAAGGACAGCCCATTTTATGGCACAGTGCATCCTCTCTCAAACTAATCAGCACATCTTCTCTCAAAGGACAAGCACGGTGACTTGACCACAGAGTATGTAAGAGAAGGCAGAAAGAAAAAAATACAGACATATATTCATGGAGTTTCTATGTTTGAGGGTTTTTTTGTTTTTTTGTAGAACCATTTTCTACATAATTTTTTAAAGCATTAACTTAAAAAAATCCTAGAATAGGTTACTTTTTCTGTGTGAATAAGTGCAGTCTACATGCTGGTTTTTTTCTCACTTTATCTGAAAAATACTATGCCTGTGAAACTCCCTGTTTCAGTAAGAGAAGGCTTCTGGCCCACTTGATCACAGTGAGAAACCAGGAAATGAGCAACTGGGCTCAAACCCCAAAAGAAAGTGAAGAGAATAACCCAAGATTTTAAAAAACGATATGTTTGTGTGGGCTTAGCTCATAATGTGTGTGATGTAAAATGGACCATCTTTTACCCTGCTGTTATTTAGACAGCACTGATGATACTGGGTTGTTACATGACTCTGCAAGGGTTCCTCAGGGTGAGCGAGATAGACGAGAATCTTGGCTTCATGATCAGAAGGCTGGATTTATTAATTTATGATATTTAATACATTAAGTCTATACTAAAAGGAATAGAGAGAAAAGTTCAGAAGCTGTTAAGCTAGGAATAGAATGGGAATCTAATAACAAAGTTCTGTGTCCAGGCAGAAAGCAAGGACAAACTCTCCCGTGAGTGGTCAGCAAATCCAAACACTCACAGAAGACCAATCACAGATTGCACCTGTTGCATTCCACAGCAGCAGATAACCAGTGTTTACATTCTTCTTCTGGGGCCTCAGCTTCCCAGAAGAGGAAAAATCCTAAAAGAAAGGATTTTTATGAAAGAATGTCCGTGACACTGGGTCAGTCTGGCCTAGGACCTGGGATGAGCTCCTTGGTAGCTCTCCAGTCCCAATGCCAAGAGTCCTTTCACTTTGTGTGAGTGCTTGCCCAAATCTTCCTGCAGAAGTCTCCATGCAGAGGCTGGCTGGATATGCCCACCCCCACCTCAGTCCCAAGGCTGAGCTGGAGCAACAGCCTCTGCCAAACAGATGCTTGCAGGCACTGCTGAAGAAACTCAATACAGAAATGGGAAATTCCTACAACTGTGTAGTTTTGCAGATGAAATCAATTTGTTTTTAGCTTGGTGGGAGGCTGATGGCAGTACTGCTGTACCTCTGCACCTTCCCTGGGCTGTTTATCATCTTTGCATCTAAGATGGACTAAGCAATGAATATTCTGGCTAGTTCCTTCGTGCATGATAGATACAGACATTTCCTTTCCTGGCCAGGATGCACGTACTGTAATCCCTGCGTCACTGCCTCACACCATTAGCCAGTACCTCATGTGTGGAGTATTTTCTTTAAAATGCTTGCAGATAGAGTGTAAAGGAGTAGCAACTCATGCACTGCTTGCTTATTAGCCTATGGAACATTCCTTCGCAAGCCCAGTGATAGCACATGATATTTCTAATTTCTCCTACAGTGATATAAAAAGCACAAAGACCAGTTTTCCCTGAAGCAATTGCAATTCCAGGTATTACTTCATGAGGCATGCCTTTAGCATAAACTCTGTCAGAGTTTTACAGGGAATTTTTTCAGGCTGTAGGAAAACATGAACAAGGGTCATGGACCCTGATCAAGAGCAAGCCTGGTAGTTCAAAGTAAATCCCTTTACTCATATAATCTTATATGAAAATCTTATATGAAAAAAAGTGGAGGAAGGCAGGAAGGAAGGAAAACCTTGTCCCATTGGCTGATCAGAATAGTTTTCCATATGTTAAAATAAAATATTCATCAAATATAGCTTTTCTGGCATTGGCTCGATCACTAAAGTGAATTTTATTTACATCTTTCTGAGTCCCACTGCAGCCCAGCACGGCTGTGTCTGCCTCAGCTGCAGGCACTTTTCCTCTTCCTGGCTCCGATCCGCATCGCTTCCCTCGTTTGAAATGTTAACAGAAGGGACAAAAGAGATGGACTTTCAACTGGTCCTCAGCACCGATGTGAGCAGCACTACCGACAGCGCTCGCCAGGTTCTGCTGGCCATAGGTGCCTGGTCCAACAGTGCAAAGGGAGCGAAATATGCGGAGAGTGCAAGGCACCCATCCTGCCAGGGAAGCAGAGCTGTGCCCGCCACCCTCCCAGGCTAGAACGTGACACCCCGCGTGTCTCCGCGGGTTTAAAAAGCCCCTGCGGGCTGGGGAGGGCCGCGGGGGGTTAATGCAGAGCTGGGTTGCCACAACACTGGAGGCATTCAGAGAAGAGGGCTGCGGCTGCTGCATAGGCACATTTGGCCCAGGTTGCCAAAGAGGCTGTGTGTGTTACTGCAGAGGAGTACACTGCCTGCCACTGTTGGGCTATTAGTATGGAAATGAGGCATGTGTGTGACAGGTGGCCTTACAACCAACACAATTAACTTTCTCCATTAGCTGACGCACTGACAAAACAGATGCAGCATCAATAAGCACCAAAAAACCCACAAACACTGAATAGGAATGACACGTTGCACACCCCTATTATTTATAAGGAGGAACAGCATAATTTCTTTGGGATGCAGTGGCGAGTAGGAAGTGGTTGGTTTTTTTTCTCCCCTGATTATGATGCTTGTTTGCTTTCCTAAAATGATCATTTTAATCTTGAACTTTATAGAGGCATTGCTGCAAACTTTAAAGCTCTCTCAGCGATGCACAGCAGTCTTGGGAAGGTTCGTCACAGCTGCAGTGTAGGAAGAACAGATCCTTTGATAGGAAATAATTCCAAGTTGCAGAAGTCATCTGACCAGGTTCTGAGCTATAGAGAAATACTTCTCAGCTATCCAGTACAGCACATTTGAGTTGCCTCTGACAACACTGGTAAGGACTGTTAAGGTGGAGCAGCTGGTCATATCCCTAACATGAGTTAAAGGGCTCGTGGCTCAGCTGAAAATAGGGGGTTGGGAAGGAACACTTGGCATATTAGATTGCAGCAGAGGACCACGTCATGTTGGCTTCGAAGAAAATCAGCTTAAATGTTGTTGTTCATAAGAAGTAAATGGAAATAGGAGCTGGTTGGTTTTGGTTTTTGGTGTTCTGGTTTGTCTGTTGTTTTGTTGTTTGTTTTTTTTTTTTCAGTCAAGCATCTCCTCCTGACAATGAGTATGAACCATACCAGGGATTTAAATAAAAGCACAACTTGAACTGTCTGAAATACAGAACCGTAATGCAATAATGAAAATTTGCATAACGGCCTCCTTATGTCAGCTGGTGCCGCGTGAAATATTTAGAGATGCACTGAATGGTACTGTTGGCATATCCAAATTCGCATTGGCCTTTGGCTCCATTGGTCTACACCAGAGTTTTCCCAGGTTAAAGTCACTAAAGATCTCATCCTGTATCATCACAGATGAAAATGTCCTGGAACACAGCATCAGCTGTCAGGTTGCCCTGGCAGCATCCTAATTCATGACATATGAATGGCCCCTGATTAGGAGGATGTTTGAGGAGATAAAGCACTCAGTCTGTAAACCAGTCCAGTACTGCCCTGATTAAAACACACTGACCATCTTTCACTGGCCTACAAAGTGATGGGTGGGAGTCAGCACCACATCACAGACAAAGAACTGCTGTCCTGACTGTGGAGACCAGCGCTGGACTGTCTGCAAGTGGCAGGATGAGCTACATCCAGCTGCTCACAACTTCCATAGTGATGAACTACTTTCTGTCCATCCATCTGCCTTGCACTGTTTTCAAGTGAACAGAGAATTCTGACTGCATTTTACATCTGCAGATTTGGAGCCAGGTTCTTCCCAGTAGTGCTGAGCAATAGAACAAGAGGCAATGGGCAGAAACTGATGCACGGGAAGTTTCACCTTTACATGAGGAAGAACTTCTTTACTGCGTGGGTAACTATGAACTGGGACATTGTCCAGAGAGATTGTTGAGGTTTCTTCACTGGAGGTATTTCAGAGCTATCTGGACACAATTCTGATCCTGCTTGAGCAGGGAGGTTGGACCAGATGATCCACTCTAGTCTCTTCAACCTTACTCTGCAACAGGAGAATTTCTTGTGGTAGATCTAGTAGCAGCAAGGCCCGCACCAGGCTGGCCATGGTGCATAAAATCTTATGTAGAAAGTAGTCGCTCTCTCTCTCCATAATAATTACATGAGCTATTAATTTTATTATTTGTGTGGTGCCTTGGGATACATGTCATGAAAGACCCTGCTATTAAAGCATACTTTAATTGATTGAATTATGGGACATCCAAAGCACAAAACCCCTGCTAATCTAATTAGATGCCCTTGGTTATGCATTTTCTTCTCCCTTCTCTGTAAAGCCAGTTTGCAGCTCTGGTGTGCAGGTGTCTGCACTGTCAAGCTTTACTCTAAGGACTTTACTCCATAATCCAAGTCACATAAAGCTGGGAGGACTTTCCCATCTCACTCATCTACCTGACCACCTAATGGCTCTCAACATGTAGGTGTTGATGATGTGGCTGCAATGAAGTTGTCTCCAGGGAGGGAAATGTGGAATGGTGTGAAGGTGGGTTGCTCTGAATGGAAATTCCCATTTCACTGCCTATCTGTGACTAAGGAATGCAGCTAAGGTGATTGACAAACAAACAGACAGACAGACAGCCTCTTGACTTAGATCAAGGAGCCTCTTCCATTTTGGTTGTGATTTTGGGTGGAGAGACATTTATGGATAATAACACAACTGAAGTTTCCTTGTTGCCCCTGTTCCTACTTGGTGAGGACCCTCTGAAAGGTTCATGGAGCATAGTTTCATCTCCTTGCCAGTTTTATAGCTATGATTTATTTGTGCATGACTTATTTGAGGCTATGAGCAAGTTTCTAGAAGGAAAGGAGGATTTTTAGAAAGTATGGCAAAACAAAGAAGGGTAATTTTTTCTGGTGTTAGTTATATCCGTTTGGCAATGCAAATAAATACTTGTTCACATGCATATGTGGAAACATGCTTTTCAGTGGATGTTCTTAGAAAAGGAAAGAAGAGGAGTGACCAGGCTGTTCAGCATCTTCTCAAAAATAATGGTTGCCATATTTGTTCAACATAAATTTTCCTCAATAGTTTTTACTTGCCTTACTTAATCCTAAAAATGCCCTCTTCTTTGATTTTGAAAATGTCAGAGACATTTATTGAACAATTATGAAGCCAAGTCAGAAGGAAGTTTGTGGATATAGGTGGGTTTGTATGTGAATGTAGCTGTCTGCTTCCATAATTACTTATATATCTAAAACTGTTCTTTCCCATTTTAAACTATTAAGTCAGATTTTTTATTTGGCATCAAAACTAGAATGCACCAATGTATTCTGGCTATTTGCACAATTACATAATAAGTGACAGGAGTTCTTAGCGTGAACTTAGTCATTCTTATTAAACCTGCTTCTGTGTTTTTGACCAGGAAAGTAGCTGGCTATTCAAAATAAGACTATTTTCTCACAGATATTTTAAAATGTCTTTTTTTTTTTTTAAGCTTCTCTGTTTTTTAGAGCCCTTATTTAACCTAGTGAACTGCCTGCCTGGATATAGTGCTGAGATTTTACCTGGATAGCATCTAAATTATAATAAAAGACATGTTCAGGATATCTCTTCAGATATGGCTTGCTAAAATGACAAGATGAGGCAGAAGAACCTTGAAAAGCTCTCTACATCCTAATTTGTTTTCTTTTGTTACAAGCTGACTCCAAAAAGACAGTTATTATGAAGGGGCTGGAGGATTTCATTTCCTCTTTCAACATTTCCTTTGTATTGTCTGTGTGATTTTTTCCTTCAATACTGAGAAGCAGAAGAGGCAACAGAATCCTAGACTTCAAGAGGCAAATGCTTTTCAGATCCCTCTGAGAAACAGAATATCTCTTGGAAGTGTCATCAGAGAGGTGCTGCCCCAAAGGTGCCCTTCAGTAGGTGGACGAGGGGGTGGCAGATTGACACAGGCCTAAAGGAGACAGTGGACCTTCTGGAGAAGCAGTTGGCAACCAGACAGGATGCCTAAAGCCTCTTAAATGGATTAGATGCTTGTGTGCAGCCAATAGCATTGCATCTTTTAGTCACAGCAAGAGTCATGAGACTGTGAGAACTAGGGCTACAAATCCTGAGCTTAACCCATTAATACTAAATGCAGACTCAGTCTTTGACAATAGACAGTAAAACAATGGGGTTGAATCACAGCCATAGTGAAGACAATCTTCAAGATAAAAGCTCTAGGCATTTTTTTCCAGTTTAAGGAGAGATAGATTGGAAGAAATAACAGACTAACATTATTTCTTAATACCTGCCACAGGAAAATACCTTCAAAAGAAACTTCTTCAATTGTATTTAGCTGTGGAACACCTTGCTACAGGATGGTGTGGGTACCAGGATTTTACTTGAGCTCAGAAACCAGCTGGAAAAATTCATGGAAGAAGAAATTATTAAAGGCTATAATACCATTATACTAGGAAATACAAGCAAGTCACTTTTGTTCCAAATGTCTTACATGAGCACAGAATTGCGCACCAAAGGAAGTATTGCATTTCTGCTCTTTTATCCTTTTCTATGCATTAGCTCTTGGTGACTCTTGAAGCTGTATTCTGACACAGATGGATTGGGGGTCTCACCCAGGATGCCCATAATTATGATTTTGGGCTGCCTTTCTCAATGCTTGGATCGTATTGGATCATATTGTGTATGCAGTGTTTGAGGGTTATTTCTAAATTCAGCATTCCTTTGAGCAAAGAAGTGAAAAAGGCGATCTGTGATGCAATTCATTTACAAATGTGCAGCACTGTTATATCTCTCAAAGACCTCTGTTAAGGGCATCATTATGAATGGAGGTTGTCTTGAAGCTGCATTTATTTCAATCTCAGTTAATTTAAGCTACATTAAGTTATAATAACTGATCATTTGCAGCTCTAGAAACAGAAAGTAATTGGCTGATGCAGTCACTGCACTTCAATTGTGATTCCTTCTTTGGAAATGATTGCAGGGAGAAAAAGCCAGCATACCTGTTCCTTTTCCATTATAAGCTTATATAATCTTACAAATATATATATATATATATGTGTGTGTGTGTGTCTGTGTGTGTGTGTGTACACATATATATGTAATGAGCTAATTATGTCTTAAAATATAATCATAACATATATTTAAATATTACATATATACATATGTATATGTACATGTACATGTACATGTATATGTATATGTATATGTATATGTATATGTATATACACACCTTGGACCAGTTTGTATATTTAACGTTTTAAAAATTATATCTATAATATTAAATTATAAGTTTAAAAATTTATAAGATTAAAACACTATAAAAAGAGTCTTACTGAAATCCTTTCAGGTACAGCAGCACAGAATTTGGACAAAAGAGGAGGGGCAACATCCATCTGATGGTAGGAAAGGATGCTGGTGGAATTGCTTCTTTCTTGACAGATCTTTTGTAGAAAAGTTCAAAAGCTGAAAAATTGCTGAGCCTGAGCTGGCAAACTGACTGCAAGCCTAATGCAAATCCTGTTGGGGTCAGCTGAAGCTTGAGGTGGCACAGCTTTGTGAGGGGTACTTGCCAGTCTGGGACAAAAACTGCTCCAAGCCATTTTCTATCACGAACATGAAGGAAGGGTTTTGTTCACTTTTCAGCCTCCACTTCCTCCTGTCTCAGTTTTTACATCTGCTCTGAGACTGTGGGACAGTGTCTTGGATTTACAGTGTCTGTGCTGAGCTATAAAACACATATCTGTGCACTCAGGGTATCCAAGGCTTTTTTTCCTGCCATGTGAAATAAAAGGCCTGCCTAAAGGCAGAAAGCCAGGGGAAGCAAATGGAACTAATGGGAAAGGTGCATCAGTGTGACCTAACTCCACTGGTTTAACAAGGCTAAAAATGCATGACTCAATTACACAAGAGTTAGCTAACGAGGAATGGGGAAGATGTTACAGTTTAAAACAAATGGCTACTAAATGAATTGGGTGCTGCCTTTCAAATCTTTGCAATTCAACAAAAACCTGGCAAGACATTTTCTTCACAGGATATGAATCATCCGAAATAAAAAAAGCAACACTAGGGCCACCTACATTCAGAGTTTGTACAGTATGACCTTAAGGCCCAACATCTACCAGAAGTTGAGTAGCAAAAGGCCAAGCTCCAAAGAATAAAAGGGCTTACATCAGTATTAAATAATTCTTTCTTAGAGATGCAAATTTCTAATTAGTTACTGTGGAAACTGTAGAGGCCTGGAAGTAAGCCCTGCACAATGAGAATGAGAGTTTACTTTTTTGATTTACTGCAGGGCTGCAGTAGTTGAGGGAGGGCTGTGAGGGGGAAATAAATTCATTGCTTTTAACATGACAACAGAATAAAGTGCAACAGAAGAAGTGACTTTGTTTTGTGCACTGCTGCTGCTGCTGCGACAGATCCCTGAGGAGCTTTATGCGACATAGGCTCACTTAAAACATCTCTCAAGGCATTGTAAAATGCTTTGTTTACAAATAGGTGACTTTCTCAACACCCTCACTTGTTACATCTCTGAAAAAGCCTTGGGAGGGTGTTTTTCAAAGCCAGCAGGAGATAGGGTGCCTTCTGTTGGTTAAGTGACCAAACTGAGATACCCAAATTTCAAAGTCTACCACTACTGAAAATCTGAGTGCCCTAACCTGACCTATGCTGAGCACCAAAAACTTATTTTCAGAAATACCTTTAGGATTCTGAAGGCAGAGTAGAAATAATTGGCTATGTAGTACTTTGCCTTCTTTACTTCTAAATTTACTTGTAATTATTTGGGACACACAATATTTCTTTTCGGCTCCACCTGTCTGAGCCTTTCATCAGCATCAGGTGATTTGTCTTCTGCCCAGGGAGATGTCACAATGAAGCTGACTAAAGCACCAGTCTGCTTCATAGAGGAACCATGGCCAAAACAAAGAATTGGTGCATTGCTGCTTGTTAGTCACTGCAGAAGGCTAGCTTGGTGTGATTCAGCAAAGGCAGGAATATTAGCTCAGCCAGCATAGGGAAAGCATCATTCCTCTTTGCAGGTCACAGAATTAGTTTCATTTGTGCCATGCTTGTTTCACCTCTATGGATCAGGCTTGTTTTAGCTCTATTTCCATATTGATAAGCCCCAAGGAACAACTGATGCTAAAATAATAAGAAGCTGCCATTTTTTTTCCCCACATTTTTTTCTGAAAATGCAGCTAAAAGCTTACAGATAGCACAGAGAAGGAGAATCAAAAAGTTAATAATTGCAACACATCATGGTAAACTAAGAAAAGCTGGAAATACTTTAAACTGGTTTATAATCTCTATGAGCATGATTCTAGGTCAGCATCAGTGCAGAATTTCAGGGTACACAGCCTGAGCTCTTGCTGCTTAGCATTCTAAGTCCATGTCAGAGGTTGGAGTTTATGTTCAGTCAACCTTAGCATCCTTAACCTTTCTAGGTAATGAAAAGATGAGGTTGCCCAGGTGTGCCTTTAATATTTAGATCAGGGACTGAGGTAGGCATCATCTATTCTTGCCCCATTGTTACCTCACACCTGTATTTGATCCTGAATCAATTTTAGCAGTGGCCTTACCTGTCTGAGCCCTTCCCTGAACTGTGTTTTTAGCCATTCATAGTAGGCCACAGAGGCCACTCTTCTGCACATCTGAATTACCTGTAACTCCAGTGAAGGCCTCTGAACAGCTCTTTTTAAAGCCTTCTACAGGTTGCTCCTCCCAGCAGTTTGGTTATTACCCTGCCATCCTTTGGCCAGCCTTCTGTAATGACTTGTTTTCATCTGATTCTCACTGCTCCTCAAAGCTGCACCCAGAATTATCTGTCAATCCCTTTGGATTGCTGCCAGGGGAGAAGCATTTTTATAGCACTTGTTTTCTTTGCTGCTTCTGTACAAAGTGCTTTTTTTAGTATTTTGCTACTTTCTTTTGCAAGGGGTTGAATTCTCTTTAGCAAAGCACTGAGCGAGTCACACAGCTTCTTCTGAAATTAGCTAAACAAGCAAGGATTGCCATTTGAGTTTCTTCAAAAGTGAAAATCTGTCTTTGAGAAATTTCCAGTTGTTACAAAAGCTGAGAAATCTGCAGAGGAAAAGATTTGGTTTTCCTGCACACTTGAAACTCCTCCAGAGCTTTGAAGAGCTGGCACCATCTGAAGCGTACTGACAATTCCTGCACCAATATTCCCAGAGAACAATCTCACCAAACCTCCTCACAGATGATAAGCCATAAAATTCTTATCTTCATGTAGACATTTGTGATGACTTTCTCCAGGCTCTTGCCATTTACATAAGAATTTGGCTCAGACTGTATAGTAATCAAACATTGAAACAGTAGTGCTTTTGCCTTTTCTCCTGAACTAAAAATAAAAGAGGATTCACAGCAGAACAGTTGGTGCACAAATAGCCTTAAGGACACCTCAGAAACCATGTTATTCACCAATTTTTATCTTTGATATAAGAATTAATATATACAGTTTGAAATACATCTGCATTTCAAATGCTCCAGAAAGTATAAAACTCTCACCATTAGTTCTATACTAGAAATAATTTGTAAGGAATTGGTTTAAAGTAGTCCATAATTATTTTTTTCATCCTAATCTGCTGATTCAGCTTCATTGGTGTTTTCCAGAGATTGTTCGGAGTGCAGCATTCAAATTGAAAAAAATTGCTGATGGTACGAAAGTCTCTGACTAGCTGATGTCCTGCTTCATCCAAAGCCAGAGCTCCCAAAGTGCTCAGATCCCCAGCAGCTCTTTTGGATGACTGGCTGGGAGCCAGAAAGCCTTGCTATCTTTAGCTTTCATCTTCTTCTGCCTTCTTTCACAGTCCATAATGTCAAGATTCATGGTACCAGGGTGTCCGTCAGGAGTGCATTTCCTAGGAGCTGAGATTTGATTCCCCTTTGTTTCCTATTGGAGCAAAACCTAGATATGAAACTCCCCATGAAATGAGGTTACTTCTCTCTGACAAGTTCTGCTCCAAAAAACCCGACAATATAGTTTTCCAAGGCTTATGGGAACTTTGGGAAATAATTCTTTTAATTCTTCCTAGACTGATGTGAGAAATAGTTTATTGAATCTTTTCTACAGAGAAATTAAAGGGAAGGAGAAGAAAGGAGCAAGGAAGTGGTATAACTAAAACTCCAGGGTCATGGCCTGACAAATTAAAATTTAGTCTGCTTTCTAAAAATGAGCTGGAAATGTTTTATTTGAAAAAATCTTAAAACGTTACTGCTCCTGCATACTTGGGGAGATGGGGGTGGAGTCTATGCAAGAAGAGAGGATCATTCCTCTCACAATGCTAATGGCTTTACTAGGACTGTAGAGAGTGATTACGAATAAAACAACATTTCAATCCATTTTCCTAAGGAGCCTTCACTTAAAGAACAGAAAAAAATTAAACCAAGACAGTAAAACCCTGAGAAAACAAAGGAGGGGAACTGCCAGCCTGTGAAGTCCTAATGCTCATTATATCTGGTGCATGTTTAGCTTGTTGGGAGGGTTTGGGAAGGAAAGTAATTTAAGCAAACCAACCTGGGCCATCTTTTCATTCTTTGTTATGCACTGCTGTTGTTACCTTTAGAAATCTACCAGCGGGGCTGGTTGTGTCCTGTTTTAGTGCCCTTCGTAAAGCATTCCCTTTTCAGCAGCTCCGATGGCCCCATTGGAGTGGCCATGACAATGGATGTTCATTTTACCGCTATAAAAGGGTTTAATGATTAAAAGGCCGCACCATTGCACTCAGCCACAAAACTCATTCTTCCACTTCTGTGGAGCCCTTTGATTCAAAATGTTCTTTTGACAGGATCAAGAGTGGTTTTCATTCTGTCGGGCAGCAGAAACATCTGCATTTTTTATCCTCTGCCTCCTCCTCAGTGCACATAGTTAATGTGTAATTAATGAAACATCCCTTCTCGGAGTGGCACACAATCAGGGTAGGTCTCCCACCAACCTCGCTCCAGCTCCAGTAAAGCAGGTTTGCTTTTATATCCTTGTACTCTCATTGAACAGTAGTAATAAACCCAGTTCCAGGCTTATCTAGCCAGCTTACATCTTAATCTTTCTTTTTCCTCCCCCCCCTCCTTCTCTCTCTGTCTCCTCAGGGAAAAGGGATGAAAAAAAAAAGAACTTCTCTTTCTTTTGGGTTATCCGAGCACATTGGGAGGGGGGAATCAACCACACCGCAACATTCAAAGCAAAATAGAGAGAACAAGGGGTGTAGGGAAAAAGTCCCCTCCTCCCTCCTTTCCCTGGAAGAAAAAATAAAGACCTTGGTAAGTAGTGAAGCCAGCTGAAAAGGCAGTAACACAGGAAGGATTTCTAAGCCCTGTAGGGTAGGGCCTTCAAGCATAGGGAAGTTCTGGCTCTCATTAGTGCAACACATCTGAAATCTAACACATAACGTGTCAGAAAGCTGCTACATCCTCCTACACAGGAATAGCCTCTTCATTTGCTCTTCCATTCGCAGAATTTGGAGGGCTGGGAGTGTGCTTGAGAAATACAACATTAAAACCCAACTGCTGTCAGGTCGAAGGCTACATATTGCACCGTGACCGATGAATGTTTCACAATTGTATTTACTTATATAAACTTTGTATTAATTTGTTTAATCTTTGTTGAGTGTTCCATGAATGACTATGTAGAATAATGGAGAAATGTACCTCTAGCATTGGTTCAATTCCAGTAACACCTCAGCAACACTGGATGGGTTCTAAGTGATCAAAGTGGACTCAGATGGATCATGGTCCACCAGCAGCTTTCAGGTTAGTTCTCAGAGCTGCATTTATGCAGCAGATCTAGAGAGTATTGCGCTGCGAGCAAGTTGCCATAAAGAACTTTCCTACAGAAATACACAACAAGGCAAAGACAAGTAACAGATCAAAAGGAGAAATATGTGGGCCCATGTTAATCCTACCTGCAATAATTTAAAGTAGAATATTTGTGAAGTTCAGAAGATGTAAACCACATGGGGAAGCAAACCCATCATTTTTAAATTTTCTTGGCTGTGAGCTGTGACCCTTAACGTCCTGTGTCTAGCCTCCTGCAGTTCTTAAAGAGGAAGTGGTCCCAAAAATCTCATTTTGAGCCAAAGGCTCAGCTGCAAATATAGCAGGGAGAGAGAAGTATCAAAGAAAATTTGCTTACTAAGAAATTCACTTCTGAATGAAGTTGTATGATGACAATCTACTTAAAAAATCAGGCCAAAATCAGAAAGTAGATTTGCCTGGGAGAAAAAGTTCAGAGGAAAATCACAGTATTGCCTCATCTCTTGATGCTCTTGCAAAGCTGGGCTTCTTCCTGCCCAAGGATTTTGTCCACCTAGAGGATGGAAGGCACAGATGCAAGCCATTCTTGCTATTAAAAGGACACATACCTGTGCTTCAGAGTTTTTAGGACAATGTCCTAGTTGTCCAACTCCACTCTCAATTGGAAATTGTCTCCACTATCCATGTATCTGGAAATGAGCAAAGTTCAGAAAAAAAATGACAGCACATTGAAGATGCTTTGCCCCCCCTTCTGAATTAGTCTGATTGGAAGCTTTCTCCTTCCTGCAAGTAGGGATGAAAGCAGATTTCTCCCCAGAAACCTGCATGTGATTCCTTTTATTGTCTTGGCTTCAAAGAGCTGGAACTGAGCGTTTAAAGCGTACCTACTTTTGTACACTACACTTAATCTTAAAATTTACTAGTGTTCCAATAAAAAAAGATTAAAATGGAAAACAGTTGCAAATATATAATGCTGTAAATACTGTCTCTTTTCTTTGGAGCCATTGCTAGAAGGAAGACCTGCCTATGAATTCAAGGACCTGATAAAAATTTGGTACAAAAGTACCCATTGTGGGTGATATACAACAGATGCGGATCTTGTGCCAGTCCAGTTTTGAGCACCCCCCAAGAGATCAGCAAACTTACTCTGTTCCATCCCTTTGCACATACACAGCAAAAATCTGTTTTCAGTCTGACCCTTACTTTAATACAGACTCTGTCACAATCAGATGGTATTTTTCCTACAAAGAGGAGGAATCAAGATTTAAAGCAGGGCAAGCGTAACAAGCATCTTGCAACACAACACTTTGGGCCAAATTCCACATGCACAGCTCCCACTGAGATTCAAATATGGGCAACATTTGCTTCCAGATTGAGCACAGAATGTGTCTCTATTGTTATTGAAATGAAAAAGGGCATGAGCTTTTGAACATCTTTCCATTGGTCAGGCTTGCCAACTCAACCTATGTCCAGTGATCAGAAATAATTTCCCCAAATGACTTATTTTCTGTTTCCATAATGGTACCTGCTGAAACATAAGTCATTGGAGATAGCAGATGAACAAAAACAGACAAATTTTCTGTGGATAAATTTTGTTCAAGAATGTTGCCTGCAGCCATGCTTAAATAAACGGCTTCTTACTTCTTGTAAAAGAAGTGTGTCCTTCTCATCACATGCTACAGGAAGGCTGGTGTACTGGGAGGGCCTGGAACAATTGCAACAGTCAGCGAGCTGCACTGCGATACATTTGAATTCTGGCCAGAATCTGGGAAGTTCACGTTAGCTTGCCAGACCATTCAGAGAAAATGGGCTTCAAAGAGAACTTTTTACCCTTGATTCCAAAGTGTAAGTGAGTATGGAAAGAGTATAATGTTTGCTGTTGGGATTAGCCCCCTACCGCGTCAGCCACATATGAGTGCACTGAAAATTGGCGGCGTGTAGGGGGAAGCCTCTCAGCTCGCCGCATCTGAGCTAAACCCAGGGTAGATTTCCAAGCACCAAAGCAGAAGGTGTGTGAGCCTCATTATCATCTCCTAGCACAGAAAAGAAACAAAGCAGAAATCACACTGAAAGGAATGGAAACCAAAGGCCATGTAGGATGGGAAAACATTCCCTATTTTAAGTAGTATAAGAAAACCTTTGGTAGTATTGAGGGACTGCTTAAAAGGACTTGTTGCACAGCAACATGCAAAGCAATGAGTTAGAATTTGTGTTGTAAAGAAAATTATAATTCTGATTAAAATTATTTTAGAGGATTTCTTTCTGTTTCATGAAGACATAATAGGATAGATATTCTCTTTTATTAGATGGCCAGAACTCTCCTCAGTTTAGAAATAACTGGTGCCATGCTGCCCCTGTTTTTGCTCGTGCAGACTACTCAGGTGTAACACAAATCAGAGTCACTCTACCCAGAATGATCTCAGGGTTTTTCCTTAATTTCTAACTTCTCTCTTATGCCCCCTTCTTGACCCAGGAGTTCCTACAGGAGCATTTTGTATCTCCAACTCCTAAGAACCAATTTTCACTTCTCAGGATATCTGCCACAGAGAAAGATCTATCTGCACAAGGAATAAGATTCTCACCCCTGGCATCATTACACTGCTGGCTTGGTGATTTCCCTCACCATGCTATTCATAGCCCCACAGTGAGAGGTCTAAACTCTTCACACCAGGCCTGGGGAAGGGTTATGCACCACGGACCAAGCTGAGCAACAGCCAGCATGCTGAACAAAAATGTGCCTGAGGTGGCTTTGCCTCAATGCTGAGAGAGGCTGAACTAGGGACCTCACACCCTCCTCCATGCTCACAGGGGACTGACTGCATGGACACATATTTCAGATGCCAAGTTTCACACCCAGAGCCATGAAATGGAAACCGATCTCCCTGAAGAAGTGAGGATGGCCAAGAGAAACACTACCTAGACCCATTAACAGAAACAACAGGAATCTGGACACTGGGCAGCAAATGGGAGCAGCAGAAAAGGAGAGGGAAGTGTGAGTGCTGTCCTTCCTCCCTTTGCCAGTACTAGGAAAGGAAGGATCCAATGCAGTGCAGTAAGAGAGGAGGACATAAACTAGTTATAAAAAAAGAAATTGTTCTGAGGATTGATTTCAGTATATGTGGATTCAGTACCACAGACTGATCTTACTTTTTATTCTAAACTCCCAATTGACATGAATAACAACCTCCAAATGAAACTTTGTCAAAAGGGTAGAAATTATTGGGTCATGTCATTCCACAAATGAAAGCATCTTAACGTTGCCACCTCATCTATGAGTATTTGAAAAATTGTTTTCTAAACACTCTATTTAAATATGCATCTAAGCAATGCTTGGTTTGCAGACTAAGTAACAGCTATCTCCCCGAATCTCATGCTGGGTGCCTGAGTGATGCCACTTTGGATAAAAGCAGATGTTGAAAAATTCATTCATATATTGAGAGTTATTAAGGAACAGAATTTTGTCTGGGTAGGACAAAAGGGGAAGGAAACTATGTCTTGAATCAGTAAACTGAGACTGTGATACATATTGTGGCAGTGCTGTTTAAACCACCTCTCATTGTCCTCCTCTCTTCCTTTATACCTCTACTTCCATTCCCATCTGTCCCCTCCTGTGTTAGCACAAAGAGTTTTATAGCACTGTGGTAAATGAAGACATTAACTAATCTGATTGGAAAATAATCCAGAAAAAATATAATACTGTTTTATTCTCACCCAGATCAGTTCCTTGATATGGTTTGCTGTAGGGGTCATGAGAACAGCTGCAGCAGCATAGAGGAGGGCATGACGCAGGAAAGAGAAGCAAATAAAGCAGCACTGATGCTGAAAAATGGCTCACACAACCACAGTCTGAAGAACTACATTGTATAAAAACAATTATTAGAAAAAGTAAAATTGCGTATCAGGGATGTGCGCCTGTTCTTCTCCACTTACTTGAATGAAGATATATCTGCCATGTACTTGTAAGATAAATTTATAATAAATATATTTCTAAATCAAGAGTTAGTCACGTTACACAGCGCTACTCCAGGGTCCATTGCTTGCCTGAACCTCTCATGGATTCATGGTCATTGTTGGTATTTCTGAGCCTTTATCTGATACCTCCTGCTTTACTGTTCTGGGTCCAGAACTGTGAGCTCTAAAGTATTCCCAGTGTGTTGTCAAATTATCTTTATTTCCATATGACATGGCTTCCTTAATGCACACAGAATTGATTGCTTAATCCAGCATAGTTGCTTGCTAGCTGCAGACAAACTCTTGCCACTGTGACAAACTAATACAGGTAGAGCAACCTGGTTCTCTGTGGGTTTTTTTTGCAATTACGTTCCTTACAGACACTTCAGGAATGTCTACTGTGCAAGGGCAGAAGGAACAGCTATAACTCCAAGGCTATCAACTATTTTAAAAGAGAAACCAGGGAAAGGAGGACATAAATAGAGAATAAACTCTCATTACAAACAGTCCTAGAAACAATAATTTTTAGATACAAGCTTTCCTAGCAGGAATGAGAAGAATAGTTTGCTTCAAACACAGCACTATCCTATCCCACTTGTGCCCAGTGTAAGCATGCCCTTGAAATGGATACAGCTGTAAGGTTCATTTTGCTATCTGGGTTCAAAGGCCTGATTTAGTAGTGCTTCTTTTTTTAAAATCCAAATGCCTGTATGCTCATTTACAATGTTGATTGCATTTTCTTGATGGTTTGGCTTCAGAAACATGCTGTGGAATTTAAATTTGTCCCCCTCCCATGCTAATGTTGTCATTATTTGTGTGTAAACACATTACATGGGATAGCAGAAATGTAAATGAGATTTCGATGTTGAGTTGATTTATAAACAGCCAGTCTCCTAATTTATTGAAGTTGTCTTTGTGTCGTTTGCACATGATTAGCAGCATATAACATACATAGGGTGCCCTTCTGTAACATGTTCAGAAAGAAGAAATGCAAACTGTATACCATTATAACACCAAATGAAGATCTTATTGAGCTTCAAGATGCTTTGAAACATGTAGTTACTAACTTAACTCTGCCTGTGAACTTGTCCTCATTAACTCCATAATTAGCAAGATCATGTTTGATCTTGGAGTTCATTAGACATTGCAGCTGGAAGATTGTTTCAGTTTTAACACATCAGAATAGACAATTAAAGTGACAATAAAGAATCAATATAACTTCCCTGTTTCTTAGATTTTTTCAAGGTTGCAGTGTGCCTAATTAAACCTGGTTTGAAACAGTGAAAAATTAAAAAGTAATGTGGTCATATTTATTTTGATTTAACAGGCTATTTAAAAGGCTGTCTGAAATGTGCCCTGGGAAATAGTTCCTACCCATGTGATGAGTAAGTATTTGGGATGATTTCAGATTCAGCTGCTGACTTAAGGGAAGACTTGAGTAGATGTTATGCTCATGTCCCTTCCATTGTCTGTGCCACATGCAAGTCTCCTTCCCTCTTTTTACTTTGTGACTGGACCCAACCTTACAGTTCATGTCAGCTGGTACTGCAGTAAAAAAAGACAATTTTTCAGGTCAAGTTACTTGTATGTCTCTGACTTTTCCACAACATTGGCCCAACTGATCAATAAGTTCACTTTCCAGAACAGCAGCCTGATTCTTCAGGGCATCAGGATATCCTTGTGCAAGACTAAAACTGGCCTGCTGTTGAGAGTGTCTGCAGCAGAGCCAAGTCTGAATTCACACCAATAAGGAGCTCCTTCCCCCTCTGCTGTCCCCACAGGAGACAGACTGGGATCCTCAAACGCACCAATGGTTCTCCAGTTGCCATCACAGCCTTGAAAGGAGTATAAACTGGAGCAATGAAAGAGTGGTCTGTGCTCAGAAACCCCATGTTCAGGTGGACCTGATTCTGTTTTCTGCCTATCTTCAGTGTGGTAAGTAACCAAATTGTAAGACATTTCTGTTTTTCTCTTTTCCAATGTCAGAGTTAGGCTCTTAGACTAAACACCAGAAGAACACGTAGGAAACCTTAATGAAATTTTCTATTTAATGAAATGCAATAACATTCTAAACAAGATTAACAAGATTCATCATCCACCTTCTACTGAAGTATTTTTACTTCGATTCTTCATCATTCTCATTTAATAAGCACAGTTAACTGAAGACACAAACCATGTCACTGAGGGAGAAATGGATAATGAAGGACCACTGAAGCACTAATCCAACTAATCTTGCCTTTGGCTCTTGAATTTGTGTAGATCCCAACAGTAAATACTAAGTTCCAAATTCACCCAATTGATTTCAGCGGCCTGTAGGGTGCCACATCTTTTCATTTTGTTTGCAATCATTTGAAATGAAATTCTTTTAAAATATATTAATGCTTCATTGCTTTAAATTGAAACAGACTTTAATCATTGGCATTTGGGGCAGATTATAGAAATAGGGTCAGATCCCTTGTTGGTGTGAGTCCGTCAAAGAGAATGACAATGAGAATACTAGCTGATGTATCCTGGATATGATGCCCTTGATATATGGCAGAATTAGGGGGAAAAATCTGCCTGTGTCCAAAAATTGATGTGCCAAGGTGACAGTAGACAAGCAGATAGCAGCATCTGGACTTGATGTTCTTCACTGTGGCATATTGCGGTGCCTATGCTACAGATTTTGGTTGCAAACGAGGATTAGTCCACTGGCACAGCCCACTCCCCTGCACAGCTACATGACAGCCTGAGGCTGTCTGGCCATACCTGCACTGTCCTACCTTATGGGCCACCCCAGGCATGACCCTTGCCAACCAGCATTTGAAGCACTTGCAGAAGAAGCACGTGTGATGTCTTTCAAGATGTCTTGTCCTGAGATCTGTTGTGTCCCATGTGTCATATTTCCACTGCCCTGTACAACACCAGGTCCCCTTGGCATGATACAGATTGCGACCTCGCCTGCAGCTTTACCAACTATCACCTCACAACAAATGGGCCTTCAATAGGAGCTGTGCTTGTCCTTCAGGGCACATCTCATCTAGATGGGCAGAGTGGCTAGATGAAGACTGGGAGGACAGACAGACAGCATCATAAAAACTTTGTCCGGTTGCAATCCTCCGAGAACTGCCTGTGCTCTCGTGTCAAGGAGCCCGGTTTCTTACAGGCCCCACTGCCACCCCTCTGCACAGGCTGAGGCTGTGGAGAGCACTGGATCCTGCTCAAAATGGAACAGAGAGGGAGGCAATGTCATCCACAGCAGCTGGGGGTCTTCATGTCACCACAAGTGCTGGAGCACGAGTAAGGCCGAAGGCTCCACCAGCCATGCCATGAAATGTCCATCTGGCTACTGCATGGCTGCGGCCTCCAGCCAGCACCAAGAGTCCCTGCACACAGCTTCCTCTTGAGGGCACCTCAGCAATATGGACATGGGACACTTGCTGCCTCTTGGCTAAGGGCCTGGAGACAGTCTGGGATCCATCACATGACAGAAAAAATGGCACCCTTGCTCTGCTGGTAAAATGCTTGGTGTCCTGCGGGAGACAACATCACAGGCACCCTTGGGCCACAGGGCTCTTTCATACAAACAAACCTAGCTTCCCTACAGACAAATTGTTTTCCTTCTCTTCCCTGTCTGGGAAGCCTAAAGTGGGAAACAACTGTGCTGGTGTGCCCTGGCTCTGTAGATTGTCTCTGCCCAGAAGGGCTGTGCTCTCTCTCCCTGCCAGCCTGCAGGCAGGGCAGCACTGCTGGAGTTTGAGGAGCTGGTTGGTGCAACATCAGCAGTGCCCCTGGAATGCCAAGACTGATTCTCCATGTGACCAGTGTTTCTGTGGCCAGCAGTGGGGTCATGAACAGAGAGCTAGGCTTAGATAAGTTATATTCTCATTTATCCTATGTGTTCTCTGATGCACATGGCAAAACTCTTCCCTGGGCTGTTTCCTGCTAATGAAGTGATTTTAGTGCATTGTGGGTTTTGGCCTAACATGTTTCCAAGAGGCAATCTTATTGCTTTATCCACGCAAAGTTAAAGATAGCCTCATTTTCTGTCCCTGCGACATTCAGGAGGTTCATGTGCAAAAAAAAAAAAAAATGGACTTGCAATCCCCAGGCTGGTTTTGGGATGGTTTATACTATCTCTAAACAGCAGGTTAATTTCAGTTGACACTTATTTATGAAAGCACAAAGTCTGGTGAGGTAATAAAAAAGTCAACTCCAAGAGAATATATAGCCTTAGATTTTCTTACCTAACATGGTTTTATTTAGAGATTTATTGAGCAAAATAAAGATTTGCCTGGCAAATAATGTTATCAATTGCTCCATATTTTAAAATATTTTGAAAGCGCATACAAAAACCAGATTAATTTCCTTGTACACGATCTACTGTGGGGTATAAACACGTTTTATTCAATGACTAGCCAAGAAAATGTAAATTAGCTGTCTGACATTTGGGAAATTCTTGTGGCTGAATTATATGACTTGTATATTTGGAAAACCCATAGGGTTTGTTAGTATCCAGGTGGATGTTAATTTTAAATAGCAACCTGGTCAGATGCTGAGGTTTCAGTGTTGAATCAAAGACACAGAAGCTTCTGCTGTCTCTATCCTTTCACCTATGTAAAGTTGGAGGGTTTGTTGCCTAAAATCACTTTCCAGAGAGGCAGAATGAATGAATCCTGTCACTTGCAAGCTGACTTCATCTCTGCTGCCCTGTTACTGTCTGTCACTTCTCATCCACGCAGGTTAAGAGGGTCCCCCCTGTCTCCAGGACAGAACTGGGCTGGTGACTGGGTGCATGATCCCAGCTCCTGTCCCTGTTTTTGTGGCCAGGGAAGGATGGAGTGATAGTGCACCATTCCCCCCACAAATCTGCCATTCAGCGGGGCGAGGTCGGGAAATAATGAAGTCAGCACATTAGTGCCTTGCCTGCTGAGCTCACACTGCTGAAAGCTGCCGGTGGGTGAATTTCCCAGCGTTTGGAAACTTTGTCTCAGTTCTGCGGGTTTGCTCAAGTGTGCGATGGCTGTTTGCAAAGGGAGCTTTCCCGCTGGGTGGGTTTGCTTTCCTCCTCACGGCTCAGGGAAGGTGAGAGCTCTCCTCCGTGTCTCCCCTGCCCCCACTGCTGCCCCTCGCTCACCCCACAAACACAAAGCTCTTCCAGCGGGTTCCCTCCGCTGGGGAGCTTTTCCCTCTCCCAACTCCCACACTGGGACATTTTTCCACATTTCCAGGATTACGGCCACTTTCACTTAGATCTATGTGTGTTGCCTCCACATACAAAGAAGCACTCGGGGACGGGATTAGTAGGATTAGAAGAGATTCACATATGTCCAGTTCAAGCAATTGGTATTCAAAGCTTTACACTTCCAAATGCCACCAAGAGAGAGAAAAGGAGCTGGGAGCTTGCTTTGCATTTCAGCACCTTCCTGCGGGGGACAGGGACCTTTGTCTGGGACGGGGGGGACGCACAAATCCCACCCCCACCCCTTTTAATCCAACACCCCTCAGCCACCAGCGCCTCCTCGTCGGTGCCACCGGTGGGGCTCTGCTGCAACCCCAGCAAGGAGCTAAACCAGGGCGGCTTTCACTGTTCTCTGTTTCAGAGCAGCCCTTCTGCAAACTTTCGGCAAATTCTGCTGGTGTCTGGCAGGCAAACCAGGGTCCTGTCCCGTGCAGTTTGTTACCATACATCTTGTCTGTTGTTGTAAGACAAGAGAGCATTGCTGGGCTGAGAATAAAAAGGCAAAAAAATTTAAAATGCTAAAAGAGTGCCTTAGTTCATATTAAGTTAAAATTCTTCAGGTTAGTGAACTGTTCATGCTAGCCAGGCAAATCCTTAAGATGAAACAAGCGCATTAGGTATTTCTGTAAAAGCAGTGGGAAAATCTACTTTTCCCTATTTAATTTTGAACAGACTCCCTTTCTTGTTGCCTTTAGGTCACAATTTCCTGATATTGCACACATCAGCAAAAGCAGCATTTATGTTGCATATCTTGAATTTTGGCAGTCACTCCAAGTACAAATCATCTTGTTGAAAAATCAAGAGGAAGGCTTTGATATTAATCAATGTAACAAACCTCTCTGTAGTATAGTGAGAGATTTTTGAAGAAGAGCAGGTGGAGCCTTATTTAAATACATTCATCAATTAATTAATTAATTAATTCTTTTGTTCGGTCTTTCTGCTCACTTTCTGCTCACTAGGATAAAAGCTCCTGTGGAATACTATATTGTTTGCTGTGACTTATGAGGGACAGGATCATATACAACCAGATTAAAAAATCATGAAAACAAACAAAAAAACTTTCTATACCCTGAAGAATGTCCTTTCAGTGATTTTTTTTTTAATTTCCAATAAGTATGCATTTGTTTTACAATTTTCATCCCAGAAATTAAATTTCAGAGTATATTAAATAGTCTGAAGAAAATGGAAATGTTGCTAAAATAACAAAGATGATCTCTTAGTTATTTCCATTTACTTTTATCCTTAAGAGGCATGGAGTCCTGACTGAATAGCAATTGAAGTCAATATATTTAATATGAATTTATAAATGTCAGAGTAAGGCAGTAAAAAATCCAGTGGGTCTTTTTTTCTCATTAGTAAAATGCACCAAGTTTGAGTTGATATTTTGTTAGCTTGCTATTTTTGCAACTCCAAGTCTTATTTCAATAAAAATACATGGGAAAGGGTGCTAGGAATACCCAGATCAAAGGAATTAAGTATGTGGATTCTAGTGATTTTGGGAAGTCACTAAATTTTTCAGTGTACAATGGACTCTATAGGACTTCAGATAGATGGGAATCCTTAAAATATTGAAAACCAGGGAGGTTATCAGGACTGTACATGCTCCCCAAATCTTCAGGGAGTTCTGAATAGCTCACAAACACTAACGATGCAAGACTGGGTCTCTTTAGGAAAAAGGTAGTGATATCTGCAAAATCTTGAGCTGCAACATGCTGATTATCCATTATGGGTACTGGCCAGCTGTGGAGAAGAGGCTATCTTAGTATCAAAGCTGATGAGAAAACAACTCAAAACATATATAGGAATTTTAAATTGAATTTTATTTTCAGAAGTGATGAGAATAATTACTTCCCACTGCATCTGTTATCCTCAGTCATGCAGAGCTATAAAATTAAAAATACATATTATTTCTTGCTTCTTTACCCTTTATAGTCCTGATTTTTGTTGCATAGTCTTATCTATCTATCTATCTATCTATCTATTTATCTATTTATCTATGCTATTTACATGGTATTCCTCATAGTGAAGGTTTTACATATCTCAGGGTATCAATATTTTTTGGGTCAGTTGTTCTTGCCATACTACAGTTAGCAAGACTGGATTATGTGTGTCATCCCACTCCAGAAATATATTCTTTGTGCCTGGAAGAACCTTAGAACTCCCGCTTCCCTGAGTATACAAAATACCTAAAAGAAAAAGCAATGCCAGCTGTTTGTTTTGCTGTGTACAAAGTGGGTGAGAAGAAGCTGTAGCTCCCAAGGTCCTGTTCCATCCCACGCTCCCAGTCAGAAGTATTTCTGACATCCAGGCAGAGTCCTAGGGTCACTAACTTCCACCAAGGAATCTCTCATGTCCCATGTATTTCTTCTCTAAATTAAATTTGCCGGTAGTGTCTGAAACCACCGAGTTCCATAGAAAGGCTGTGTTTTCTCAGGGACCCAGCTAAGAACATCTGCAAGGAAGTGTCTTCCTGACAAAGAGATGATGGCTTCAGGCTACATCTGGATTCATGAAATTGCTGCTACTGGGCACCCACCCTTGCTTTGGGTGCAAAAGAATAACAGGCAAAATTATTACAGAAGTGGTATTAACAAACTAGAGAAGATGACCTGCATTCCACCCATGGGTCCTTCCCTGAAAACAGTTTTGTTTAGCACTGGAAGCTGGAAAGAAAATGTGAACTCCCTTAGCTGAGTTTGGCATGAGCTCTCTTAAAATCTCATTAATAACATTTTGTTAATCAATTTCCTTCTTGGGAAACAAATATGAAAGGGTCTGCCCCCAATTAAAGCATTTTTGTTTAAAAACTAAATGATCTCATTGGAGTAATTAAGTGCTTCCTCAAAGTGCTCATTGGTTCTTTATTGCAAGGGACAGCACTGGTGATTTGAATTTTAGGGGCCTGACCTCTGAGTCTATTGAAACCAGGAGGCATCAGTCAGCTTCAGTAAGGTTTGGTTCTGGCCCTGACAGGCCTCATAATAAGCAAACAAACAACCACAGTTTGTCAGTGTTTCAATAGTTAATAATTAACCTCTGCCATAAGCTGGTGAGAAAAGATGGTTTTGGTGGACCTTGTCTTCTCTCCCCCCCTCTCTCTTTTAAGAGACAGAGGTGGGACTTTTATGATCCTCAATACTATTGTGTCTGAGCACTTCTAAGCCTGCTCCAAGCTGCCAGGAATTACAGGCTCCCAGTGTTATACCCACGGGTTTGTGGGTTTTCCATTCAAATGACACATGCTCTGTCCCAGCCCAGGCTGGAGGGAGGACCAAGACAAGCACCCGTCTCCTGCAGCACTGCATCCCTGTGCCTGGCTTTTAGCACTCACCAGGCACAGCTGTCCCTGCAGTGGCACTGCTGCCTGGGGGCTTCTCTGAGACGGGCTGGGGCTGTCACCCCCTCATGTGGGACATGAACATTTCTGATGGGGAGCTCTGCAGGTGCAGCGGGGCAATGACCATCAGGCTACACACTAGCAACACTGTCCTCTCCCGCGGGCCTGCTTTCTGACCATCATTCTTCTCTTTTATACTTGTGTTTGATGTTATTTTCCTCCAGTGTATTTTATTCTCCATTTCTGGAATCACATTTACATTAACAGCGCAATTGTCACTGAAAAGGGACGGCTTTCATCTGCAACTTTAAACAAGATAGGAATGGAGAATTATTCACGTTGTAAGGGTGGGAAAATGTGTTTTAAATGATGCAAAAACTTATATAGTAAAGTCTTCCTGAATATTTGAGGTTTCAGCAGCTTAGCTGAAAGAAGTACAGCAAGGTACTCAGCAGTGATTTATAAAAACAGCCTTATGCCTTAGCCAGGCCAGATTTTACCACCGTTTCTGGTGTTCATTAGCATCTCACTGCACATGTTGTCCCATTGATCCCAATGGAACAAGCCCACACAATAGACTTCTATTCAAGGGTGCTGAAGGCAGTCCATACGCCCATCCCCAAACACTGAGACATGGCAAAGGTTTGTGAATAGACTGCAGATAATTTTTGTTGTGTCTTCTAGAATTTGTACTAGCCTATTATCAACCTGTAAATATTCACTGGAAACATGTACTGTTTAAAATTGAGATACAAAACGAGACAAGGATTTTTTTTCTTTCTCTTTAGTGAGTCTTCCAAGCTTGTGAATGTGTAGTGGAAAAATTATTCAACAATTTCTATGACTTTATTTGTTTTCACTATAGCTATGAAAACTAAATTGAATTACACTTGTTTCTGAAATTACAAAAATTTTAATTTTTATTGGTTAGAACACCAATGCTTTCACACTGAGATAACTGTAAATATTTGAGAAGCTTTCTTAACCTCAGCCCATCTGGGGTTTCTGATGGAGAGGATTTGGGGGGGAGCATGAGGGCAGCTCTCCTGTACTTTGTATCCATCTCCCACCCTGTTTACAGCTGATATTTTAATATCCTGTATGACTTAAAGAATAACATAGTAATCATCAACTATCTAAAGCAGGGAGGAAGAGAGTTGTTAAAAGTCATTGTGTGAGTTTCAGTATCAAGCGTAAGAGATGGAGAAAGTTCGCAGTAATAAGAATGGAAATTACTGCAAATTACATGGAAGAGCAGAAATAAAAAGAAAACTTGCTCATTTGAGAATGTTAATATTTTAGGTGTGAATATATAGGGCCAGAACATAAAGGTGAAAATAAATACAGGCCTTTGAGCAGAATTATTATCCTTCAACACTGTGTCAAGCCAGATGTGATTCTAAACAATGTGACAAGTTTTTTTTGCCAGGACTGTCAGGTTTAGCCCATTCGACATTCCTGAAGTGTGCACCACTGTCTGAGCACTACATATGGGAAACATGTATCACATTCTCAGCTCTGTGGCTGTGTTTTGGAGAGAATACAAGTTTTACCAACCAGCCAAAATTGAACTATTTAGTGGATGCAAAATCAATAATACTGACAGGTTTGTTCTGCCTTTTTTTTTTTTTTTCTGGAATTCCAAAGATATTGGATATTGTTGGCTATTACTGTGGCATGTCTGATAGGAGAAGAAACATTCAAACTGATTTACTATAATCTTTTCTCTTTGTAGAATGCAGATTTCAGGTGCAGTCACTACAGGGAAAAAAAAAAGGAATTACATGCAAACTGTTGATTGTTTTTTATTATTTGTGGAAACTAATTTCATACTTTTAGTAGAAAATGCCATATATCAGAGGATTAACAATTTGCACGTCTCTAATGAATTAGACTTTGACTTTTTAGATTTTATTACTAACGTTTTATGCCATATTTTTTTCAGAAGTTTTGCAAATAGATATTTAAATACAGAAAATAAAATGTCATCCTTAAATAACTGCACTGGAATGTCTGTCAGTTATTTCCTTTAAGTTTAAATTATTTCCAGGAGCAGTGACTGGTATGGACCTAATCCTGCTGTCTTCTGCAGAGTCCTTTGAAGATATCAGTAAGTGCTCCAGTTTCATAATTAAAGAATGAGGAGAATTTGTTCTGACCCCTTGTTGCCAACGAATCTAAAACTATATTAATAGAAAATAATTTTTCTCTATTTAGGCAGAAGAATTTTATCTCTGGGTCTATCTGTCTACAGAATTTGACTATAGCGGCCAAGACAGCCTTCTTTTCCCTTCCCAGTCACTGCCCTCATATTGCCCTGCTACCAGGAAGCAAACTCGTGATAAACACAAGAACTAAAACAGTTTTTCAGCCTATTCACTTTGGCGATGTCAAAGTGTCAGACGACAAGATGCTATCAATCTGAATTATATTGTCAATCTAAATGAAATCCATTAGTACATCCTGAGCAAAAGCAACAAGCAGTTAGGGAATCACCCATCCTGTCTAAAATAAAATGTGCGCTGCTTAGAGACAACCAAATTTCAGGGGGTGCAGCACAACCCCTTTGTAGCAGCACTTCTCTCACAGAGAACCAGCTGAGAGCTTTTTTTTAATGCAGTGATCTTGGCTTCTTCAACTACTCGTAGTGCTAACTGTTGTAACTACTTTTATACTGAAAGCACAGCTGTCAAATGTCAAAAATAAATTAAAACCAAACAGAGAGAGCAAAAACTAATGGCAAGAAACCATAAAAACGAATAGGCTTCTAATAAACCCAAAAGAAAAATACATAACACTGGTGTAAGCAGTTTTCGTATAATTAATTAGATTCTATGTTGCCGGCCAGATCAATAAAGTCAAGGGGAGACAAGATTTAATATTCTGTCATAGGGACACTGTGCAAGAGCAAAGTACCTCCAATTTCCATACCAAACTCCATGATAATTCAAAATCGGACGCTGCCCTAAAGTGTACCCATTAGCTAAAATCCAGTGTTTGAAAATGCTCAATCTCTGTTCTGAATAGCCTCTAAACCCAAGATCCTGCCCGTGAGCCGCCGCCGGGTACGCAGCGGGCTGAGTCCCGCACGGTCCGGCTCGGTGCCGGCGCTGGCGGGACGGGACACTCCTGCACTGCTACCCTGAGTCTCCCCGAGCAGTTTGTCTTTCCAGAAAAAACACGCTCCCTTCCCCACCAAATCTCTGCGCCTTTATGAAAATAGAAATTAAAAGGTAGGATAGAGCACGTTAATTTGATATAGCTACGACCTAGCCGTATTTCCCACCCTCTCCGACTCCCCGAATAGTGAAACATTTGGTTTTCTGACTCCTGGGGGTTAATTTCGTTGCTGTGCCGTCGGGGGCAGTTTCGCTGTTGATTGAACCGCGACTTCTCCGCAGCCCTGTCGCGAATGGCCGGGGCATGGCGGGCATTTGTCCGGCGCGCAGCGACAGCGGCGAGCGCAGAGAGCGCCCCGGGCAGCGCCGACCCCCGCCCGGGAACGGGACCGGACGGGACGGGACGGCCCCGCCGCTCTCCGCCGGCTCAGCCGAAAGTGTCCGGGAGGGTCTTCTCCCACTGAGCTGCGCCCAAGAGTGACAATTTCCACACACCGCTCTGCCGTGCCTTTATTTCCTTTCTTTTTTTCTCTCTTTCTTTTTTTTTTCTTTCTTTCTTTCTTTCTTTCTTTCTTTCTTTCTTTCTTTCTTTCTTTCTTTCTTTCTTTCTTTCTTTCTTTCTTTCTTTCTTTCTTTCTTTCTTTCTTTCTTTCTTTCTTTCTTTCTTTCTTTCTTTCTTTCTTTCTTTCTTTCTTTCTTTCTTTCTTTCTTTCTTTCTTTCTTTCTTTCTTTCTTTCTTTCTCTTTCTCTTTCTTTTTGTTTTCCTCCCTTTATCTCTCTTCCTGTGCCTCTTCCCTTTACTCATCTATCTTTTTCTTTCCAGCTGCAAAAGAAAGCAGCGAGGAAGGCTGGATTACGACCAGCAGGCAGTGTTACGACCAGCAATTGTGCTGGAGAAGAGCTGCTGATTTCCGAAACGACTTTCCTGGCGAGGCTCCCTGAGCTCGGGATTTAACCTTGCGTATCTTTCCCGACTCCTTCCTTTGCCCTGAGGCGACCCCGAGCGGAGCCGTGTCCAGCCGCGCCGTCCCGTGAGGGTATGCTGCGGGACGGGCCCGCACAGCCGACACAGGGGCGCTGGGAAGCACCGACATCCCCGGGGAAAGGGAGAGAAAACTATTAGTAATATTCCCTAGAGTGACAAGTCCACCTTTCCTTCCCGCCCCTCTCCTCCCGCCCCGCGGTGCACCGGCGGCTCCCTAGCCCGCCATCGTCCCCCGGTCGCATCCCGAGGAACCCCAAGCCCGGAGGGGAGCGGGGCTCGCAGGAGCAGCTCGCCCTGACCGAGGTGAGGACAGGACCCCTCCTGTTGCTTGTTCCGCGACGGCATCTTTTTGCCTTCCTCTTCTCTGTCCCCGTCGGACTTGAACTTTCCCACACCAGTGCGCGTCTGCTCCGGAGCGGCGGACGCGGGGACGAAGGGCGGCAGCTGCAGCCGCTGGAGCAGCCTCCAAACCGGGGCCGGGGCTTTGCCCCGATCCTGCGCGGGTTTCTGCCGCTGTCGCCGTCACCGTGCCAATTTTTGTTCATTTGCTTCAGCCCAGCTCTGCGGGAGGAAAGGACTCGGGGAGGAGCGGGCAGCCCCAGGAGCCGGCAGGAGAGCGGCTCTGCAGGGTGCGGAGCCCGGCGGCGCCGGCTCTGCGGGATCGGACGGCCCTGAGGACACCGAGCCCGGCCGAGTTCCCGGCCTTGTGGCCGGCAAACCTGTCCGCTGAGGAAAAGCCTCGGACGGCTTATGGCTTTCACGGTGGAAGCGTGATAGAGCCGAGGTCGAGTTCAGTTACTTATGATATATTCTCCTAAAGGATATTTTTTCTTTTTCTTTTCTTTTCTTTTCTTTTCTTTTCTTTTCTTTTCTTTTCTTTTCTTTTCTTTTCTTTTCTTTTCTTTTCTTTTCTTTTCTTTTCTTTTCTTTTCTTTTCTTTTCTTTTCTTTTCTTTTCTTTTTACCGCAGGATTCACTTACAGTGCTAGAATCAGAAGGCTTTAATTTTGCTCAGCAGATTAACCACAGTTAAAACTCAGTCGGATGAAAATATCCCTCTTTTTCTGACTCTTCGCCCTCCTCGGAGCATAGACACTACGGAGGAACGAATTCCTGCCAAGACTTCTTCCGGCCCCTGAGCACCTTTTGGGAAGCGGACGCTCAGCCCGTCAGTTTCGCGGAGAGAAGGGGGCACCAGGGCCAGCTCCGGGAGTTCCAGGGGTGGCGCGGGTGGCTCCCGTCCTGTCCTGTCCTGTCTGAATCCCCGCGCTCACCGCGTACGCACCGCCGGGGCTGGCAGGATCGGGCGGACCTCCCGCCCTTCCCGGGCACCAGGGCTGCTCCCACCGCCGTCCCCGCAGGGGAATTCCCACCTCCCCATCCCCAGAGACCTCGCAGGCGGCCACGCCGGTTCAATCCGCACCCGGGGCAGAGGCGGACACGGGGCTCGGCCGAGAGCTGAGGCGGCGACACCCGCCCCGAGTGCCCCGCCCGCCTTGCCCGGCCGAGCCCCGCCAGCTCAGCTCGGCCCCGAACACCCTCCTCCCTTCCCCGCTCGGCCGCCACCTGCGGCCGCTGCCCGGGACCCAGCTACTTACTGGCGCGAACGCCTGGGGTGTTTGCGGAGCTGGGGGTGTTTGCAGAGCCGGGGATGCTTGCAGAGCTGGGGGGGTTTGCCAAGCTGGGGATGCTTGCATAGCTGCCCCCCTAGCAGGCTCCCTTCCCGCCTGCCTGCGGCCCGGCCCGGCCCGCTCGGTCGCACCGACGGCGGCTCCGGCCGCCCCGCCGCGCCGCCCCGCCGGAGCCCGGGACCAGCGGAGCCCCAGGGGCTGCGGGCCGCCCCTCCCGCCGCCAAGCACACCGCTCTGCGCTGCACCCTGGCTTTCCCCGTTTATTTAAAGGGAGTCACTGGCCCGGGGGGAGGCGGGTTTCCCAGCCCGCACCTTCCCGCGGCTGATGCCCGGGCCATCATCGCTCATTTGAACAAAGCGGCTGCCCAGGTACGAGCAGTTGCGGCCAGCCCTCCCAGGCGAGGGCCAGGCGGTGCCGCACCGCACGCCCCGGCCGGGGGGGACAGGCAAAGAGGGAGGGAAAGGCAAACAAAGCGTGGAGCCGCGGCAGGAGCCGGGCATGCTGCAGGACGGGGCGACCGACGTGCCCCAAGCCCTCCCGCCCCAGCGGAGGGGCTTCCCCGGGCGGCTTCTGCCCGCTGTCGCCCGCCACCGGGGCTTGCTGACCGGCCCCGCGCAGGCACGCAGCCCCTCGCAGCCCCCTGGCTCCCTACTGTAGACGGGATGAGGTTTTATATTGGAAATGAGCAGGCAGGGGGAGGAGAAGGCGCGCACACGGAGCGATGAGTGTGCGGTGTCAATCAGAGGGGTTTTGTGTCTCCTTGACTCCTGATGGTCCGTGGCTGAGGTGTCCCGGGTGGCACCACAATGAATATGAATAGGGGTCCTTGCTAAATGGGACAGTCAAAGCGCACCGCCCTGAATAATGGCACGTCATCCTAACTAGACCATTATACATAGGAGGGCTTCTTTTGTCTCTGCTCTCTGCTGCAGCTCTATAAAAGCCCCTCTTTTTCAAGCTGAGGTTAGTCCAAGCATACACTAACTAGCCATCCTGTAAACAGCCTGAGTAACCGGGTGGAGAGAGAGAGAGAGACAGAGGGGAGATATTGGAGAGAGAGAGAGGGCTGAGGGGTTTTTTCCCTCATCCTCCAGCATTTCCAGCCCTTCGCTGGCAGACCCTGCCGTCCGTTTATTTCCTTTTCGTTTTGTTTTTGTTGCTTTTTGAAGGAGAGTTGTCTTGTCCGCCACCTCCAGAGCAGGGAAGAGTTTCTTGCACAGAAGCCTGAATACAATGAATTCTGACTCCAGCTCTGTCTCCAGCAGAGCTTCCTCGCCAGACATGGATGAGATGTACCTGAGAGACCATCACCACCACCACCACCATCACCACCACCAAGACAGCCGGCTCAACTCGGTCTCTTCCACTCAGAACGATCTGGTGCAGAAGATGTCTGGGGAAGGCCTCACCAGGAACGGTTCCAAGGCCGGAGGGGAAGGCAGCAAGTACAAAATCAAGAAGCAGCTTTCGGAGCAGGACCTGCAGCAGCTGCGGCTGAAGATCAATGGCCGGGAGCGAAAGAGGATGCACGACCTCAACCTGGCTATGGACGGGCTGCGGGAGGTGATGCCCTACGCTCACGGACCTTCTGTGAGAAAACTCTCCAAAATCGCCACCCTCCTGCTAGCCAGAAACTATATCCTGATGCTCACCAGCTCCCTGGAGGAGATGAAGAGGCTAGTTGGGGAAATCTACGGGGGCCACCACTCGGCCTTTCACTGCGGCACGGTGGGACACTCCGCCGGGCACCCGCCCCACGCCGCCGGCACCGTGCACCAGGTGCATCCCATCCTCGGCGGCGCCCTGTCCTCCGCCAACACCTCCTCCTCCCTGTCCGCCTCCCTGCCGGCCATCGGCACCATCCGGCCCCCGCACTCCCTGCTCAAGACGCCCTCGACACCCCCCGCCCTGCAGCTCGGCAGCGGCTTCCAGCACTGGGCGGGCTTGCCGTGCCCCTGCACCATCTGCCAGATGCCGCCCCCGCCCCACCTCTCGGCCCTCACCGCCTCCAACATGGCCAGGATCTCGGGGGACACCAAGGACCTCCTCAAGTGACTCGGCGGGGCTCCCCCGGACGGAGAGGGGCTGCGGCCGGAGCTGCCCCCGCCCGCCGAGCCCCTGAAACACGGGATTAGTGTAGTAAGGACCTTGCAAAGGTAATGTTCCACCGGCTCCCCGGGCCATGTTTTCTTGTTATACTAAACTGGAAACAAAAGTCCCTGTTGTAAAAAGAATGATGATGATAATAATAATAATAATAATAATAATGATAATGATAATAATAATGCCGCTGATGGTAATCAAATGTAAATGATTCCTTAAAATGTATGTAAAAGGAAAAAAAAAAAAGACATGGTTGTCATTGTAGTGTTCGCAGCTACCAAGAGACGATGAGATCGGTTTGGGGCTTTTTTCCCTTCTTTTTCTTTTTTTTTTTCCCGGGCTTTTCCTGTCTTTCCTTTCGCACGGCGGCACGTCCGAAATTTCCCGTTCCAAACCTGGCTGCGGAAGGCAGAGCAGAGAGTTCGTGCATGCTTTCCGCCCAGCCTGTCACCCGTGGGGACCGGCCACAGGCGGCTCCCCTGGCAACAAGGACTTCCGAGAGAATTCACTGAAGTTTTCGAGTGTGGTCTATGGGTTTTTGTGGTTTGGTGGTTTTTGTTTTGTTTTTACAGATTTGGTTATGATCAGGGTTTTTGGTTTTGTTTTTCGGGTTTTGTTTTTGGGTTTTTTGTTGGTTTTTTTTTTTTTTGATAGTTTTCCTTCTTCTCTCTCTGAAGAAAAATAAAAAACAAATTAAACAAAAAAGAGGAAAATAGTGCAAAACACAGCACAACCCTCCAGCAGATCTGTTTTGACAAATCTCCCATCTCCTGCTCTCGGTGAAGTGTGTTGATTTAGCTGTCTGGGGTACAAATTTCCGTTGCTGGCTCTGGGTTTGTTAGTGTTTGCTGGTTTTGTTGTTGTTGATGTTGCTTTGCTTGTTTTCGGTTTTGTTTCCTTTTTAAAAAAATGTTATGGTTTGGTTTTGCATGCGGGGTCAGCTCTTGCCAGATCTCTGATTTGTATATCTAAATCTGAATCTCTGTTGCTGTTTATTTCCTTTTCGATATGTTTTCCTGGGACATTGTCTGAAATAATGTTATTCGTCATTTCATTCGTTTGTTTGTTTTCGGTTGGGGCCTCAAAGACACCACCATGTCTTTATTTTTTATATATTCTTGATAATAACTATCGATATATTTATTATTGACCAGTGTTTCTGGATGAGATTTCCAAATAAAGTAAAAAATTAATTCCAAGCTGCCTGTTTCGCCTTTGTCCGGGTCTGGAAACTGAGAAAAGGCGCCGTATTTGATGGCTTTGGGTCCCGCCAGGACATCCCGGATCCCGCTGGAGGAGGCTGGCGCAGCCCCGTGCGCCCTCCCTGCCTGGGGAGCAGCCACGACCCCGAGGTCCTCAGGTGTGTGCGAGCTGCCGGCCGGGCTCCCGCAGCTTCCAGCGGGCTGGGAACTGGGGCAGGAATTGGGGTGGCCCACGGCCAGTCCCGCAGCCAGCGCCGGCCGCGGGAGAACGGGCAGCGCTGGGGAGTTTATGGGCGATAACTTTTCTTTTCTTTTGAGAACCAGTTTTCAGTCCTTTTTTCGGGAGGGAAATGGTAGGATGGACAGAGTTGGGAAAGCAGTTCTGCCCCGCCGGGAAGAGGCTCCAGCGCCCTGCGCTCGGCACTCGGGAGCGAGATCCTGCATTCCCGGCCAGCCCCGGACCCTGCCCCACGGGAAAGGGGTGGCCGAGAGGGACCTGGAGAAACAGGAGAAGGCGACTCCCCCTGAGTCGTAAGGTGAGCGGTGACAGAGGAAGGATGGATGGGGCATTTAAACAAAATGCCAAACAACTTCCAGAAAGGCATCTGTGGGCGACCCGTGCCGGTGAGCGGGCTGTGCAATTCTGCAGCACTCAAGCCAGCGTCAAGACATAAGCACGCATACACAAACATTTGAAAATGAAAATATCGTGTATTTACATCGAAAACACGAACTAATAATAAACTAAGTTTATTATTCACGTAATAAACTTCCCTGCCGTAAATCACTCCCTGCCTGAGGTAAATCCTTAAAGTAATTCAGCAAGATGATAGATGATCAAGAGACGCTACAGTTTCCTTCCTTTCCTTCCTTTCCTTTCCTTCCTTTCCTTTCCTTCCTTCCCTTCCTTCCTCCCTCCCCGGGAGGAGGTGCACGACCCGGAGGTGTCCATGGGCGGTGCCGCACTGAGGGCTGCTGTCCAGGAAGGTCCCTGTGGGGTGACGCCCAGGTGCGCTCGGAGCTGTGCTTGGCGTTCTGCGCAAGGTGCAGACCCGCCCCGCCGTCCCGGAGAGAGTCAGGGCTGGAGCCCCTGCTCGGCCCCGGCAGCCACAGCCCGCCCATACCCACTCCCCGCTGCTGGCGGGGCAGCCCGCGGCGCTGCTGGCGGAAGGAGAGCGAGCAGAGGGCAGGCAGGAGCGGGGGAGCCGCGGGGCTGCGGCCCCTCCTCAGCCCGCCCCACGCACCTTCCATGCGGGGCTGGCACGGCTCCGTCCGGGCCTCCATCCTCCCCGGCTCCGCATCCTTCCTGGCCCTGCATCCCTCCCCTCGCAGCGGGGCGAGCGGGGCAGCCTTGGATGCTGGCGGGGCTGTGAATGGCAGCCGGGAGGAGAGCGAACTCCTGCAGCCACCCGTCCGTCTGAGTCGGCAGTCGGGTACCCGGGCCCGCCGCCATCCCCGGCTGTGCTGCCTCGCCCCGAGCGTCTCCCTCGCTCGGCCCCTTCGGTCCTGCGGACGGAGGGTCCCTTGCCTCAGCAAAAGGCTCTTTGAGCCACACACAGACATTCCGGGGTCTGGACTTCCCTTCCCTTCCCTTCCCTTCCCTTCCCTTCCCTTCCCTTCCCTCCCCTCCCCTCCCCTCCCTTCCCTTCCCTTCCCTTCCCTTCCCTTCCTTCCCTTCCCTTCCCTTCCCTTCCCTTCCCTTCCCTTCCCTTCCCTTCCCTTCCCTTCCCTTCCCTTCCCTTCCCTTCCCTCCCCTCCCCTCCCCTTCCCTCCCCTGGAAAAAGAACAACTGACCAACCAGCAATTGAACAACTTCAGAGACTTGCTCATGGGACAAAAGGGGGAACTGTGGGTTTTCTTTGGGAGGGTTTCCCTTCACAAACACACATGAGAAATAAATAAAACAGAATTTTTTTAAAAGAGGGAAGGGGAAGGTGGCTGAGGGATAGAAATGGGAAAGGATGAAAGATCTGATGGTGGCAGAACCTGGCAGCATCCACCTTTTGGGCTCATCCCTGCCCGCTGATGGAGCTGTGGGGATGGTGCACAGCACAGTTTGCTACGGCACGGCACAGCACAGCTTGAGTAAGCCAGCTTCTGGGATGGATGAGAGGAGCTTGGTGTTCTCAGGAAATTCCTTTCATTTCCACTACAAAAATGAATAATATCTGTGTGCACATTTATAAAATACATTTATGTCCACACACACAATATAAATATAAATATAAATAAAAATTACATATAAATATAAATACACAGATATAAATATAAATATAAATATAAATATAAATATAAATATAAATATAAATATAAATTAGAGGTGGATGGACACTGCTGATTTTCACTTGCTGCCCACTGGGTCCTGGCACAGCTGTGCTGGGGAGAAGGCAGGTGCTGCTCCTTGTCTCAGGAGAAAGAAACAACCCCGCCCTTCCCTCCCGGTGCTTCCTAATTCCCATGGAGGAGGGCCCCACTGCCTTTGCCTCCTCCTCTGCCACAAATTTGAAGCTAAAACACCAGGCACTGGTAGCCAGCTGTCTAAGTTGTGGGGTTCCTTTTCTCCCCACTCTCCCATCCCACCAGATCCCCACCTGACAGTCTCCTCATGCCTCTTCTCCAGCTACATGGGGCCAGGGAAGAGGTGGGGGTGGGCTTGTGTTTTGATTAATATGGAAATAAAATGCAGAAATAGCAGCAGTACTTAGCCTCATTGCTTCAGTTTAGAGATTTATTGGTGAGGAGATAAACACTAGGCTGGGGGCCTTGCTCAGTAATTCACAGTTCCCATCAGTTATTACCAAATGAGCAAATCGTTTTTCTTTGAAGTCACAGAGGGGAAAAAAAAAAAGAAATGGGGAAAAAAAGAGTAATTTTTTAAAATAGGTTGTTACCCCTTGCCTCAGGTCCAGCCCCCATCTGCCTGCCCAGCTGCCCTGAATGGGTCCTACTCTCCAAGCAAAACTTAGGAGTTTAACAAGGAGTTTATGAAAGATGTGTGTCTCTTAAAATGCCTGTGTCTTGCTCTGCCTCCCTTCTACTTTCTTTTGTATTTTCCTACTTGCTCCTGTCTAACTTTCTTAATGTTGTATTTTCTATTCTCTGAAGCCCCACTTTCCCTCCTGCAGAAGCAGACAGGCATGGATTTGAGCTGGAAAGTGCTGTCACAAGATGACATCATGCTGCTGCCAGGGAAAACAAAAGGGCAAGATTGAGAGGCGGAAATGGGCACTTTGGGGGCACAAAAACCCTTCTCAGGTCTGAAACAGAAGCAGCACTGGTAGCTAAATAGAAGCTAAATACTGAAATGTAAGCAGACATTTTTCACCTAGGTTCTGTGAAATGGAAGGATTTGAGTTTGTTGCTTTGCTTTCAGTGTATCAGAGATACCTAGAGACATCCACACTGTACTGCCCAAAATTGATCCAGAACCTGCTGAACACTCATATTTTACTGGACAGCAGGCCAGGTCAGGTGAGACATCCTAGGGCATCTCAGAGGCAGTAAATACCTATGTTGGAGTGGCTGAATTGAGCCTTACAATCATACAATCATAGGAAAAATAAGTTGTAAAAGACCTTTTAGGCCACGGAGTCCAATCATAATTTTAACAGTGCCAAGTTCACCACTAAACCATGTCCCTAAGTCCCACCTTACTGTATTTTGAATAGAGAAATAGAGTAAGAACAAAATGGTCTCAAAAAAAAAAATCTGCATATTGGAATCTTTGAGTAAAAAGCTACACTTTAACAAAAGAGAAAAAACAAAACAAAAACACCACAACTTTAACAGAAGGATCTTCTCCCAGCAGCTTAACCCCTTTTTAAACAAAGAAAGTTAATTGTAGTTTAATTGTTAATAATTTTGTGCTCTCTGTTTTTTCAAATAATCAGTTTGATTAAAATTATAAAAAGTTTTAGGGTCAAATGAATAAAACAAGAAAGAATTGCCAGTCTTACATCACATCAGGGAGATGACAGAGTCTTTGATGGAGCTGTATCCATATCTGTGCTCCCAACCAACAACTGCTCAGCATCCAAAACCTGCTGAGTTGGAGACACTGAACTGAGGACACCAGAAGGGTGAATGGAAGTACCTGTAGCTTGCTTACCCCAACAAACCTTCTATCTCAAGCCTTTCATTTCTCTCTTCTGAAGTTAAAACAAACCCTTTTTGCTTAATATTACATTGAAGTAGGCACATAGATAAGCACAGTGCAACTGCAGAAGAGATAAGTTTGTCCGATGGGCAAAATTTCTTAAAAGATTAATATAATCAGTTGCGGCTATGTGACCAAAATCTATGCCTAGATCCCCCAAGTCTCTGAACTTGTGGTGGGTTCAGGATAGGGTTCTATATAGCATTGGTAAAAAAAAAAAAAAAAAAAAGAGTAGAACTATATTTTAATTTAATATTTTTACGTTTGTTTGCTTTTTCCCAAAGTGTTGTGGCTGTTGACACGTACATCTTGAAAGTTACCTGGCAGAGCAGCATCAAGGGCTGCCAGATGAACGAGGGAAAAACAACAAGAAATGCAAGAATTTAGTGTTTAGGGTGAAGATGATTTGTGGAGACCTACAACCCAAAAACTAATAGATCCCTTGGAAAACAAGAGACTTGCACAGGGCCTGGTCCTGATGGCCTGTAAGCTAATAAAAGCAGGTCAGACTAAATTTTTAAGACACATAACAGGGTCCCCACAAAACAGGGGAGGAATGGATCTGTGGTCTCTGAATGCATTTATCACCTCCAGGAAAGCCTCTCCCATGTCAGGGATGTACATGAGGGTGCAACAGTGCCTTAGTCACACCACCAGAGGAAATATTTACAAATTATTCATGAAAGGAAGTTGATGTATGTGTAATAAAAATCAATTGTGTTTTTGGAAATGCTAAATTATTTTTCTGCATACTTACCCTTTGTGAGCTTTTTTCTTTTGTGTGTGTGTGTGTTTTTTCTTTTTAATTTATTTTACTTTTCTTTTAATTGCTTCCTACCCAGTGGCTCTGACTATCACACGCCAGGTGCTATTTGGCTGTGTTTCAGCTGAAAATCATTAGGTGTCTCTCTGAAAAACCATGAGATTTAATTTGTACTTTTTTAAAAAGCAGAGAAATGTTTCACAACTTATAAAAGCTTCTTTTACAAAACCTGACCTTCAACCTGGGGGAGTTGCAAGCCCTCATCCATGGGCTCAGAGAAAGAACAATAACAGGGCCGCATGAAACATCTTATCTCCTGACTTTTTTATTTTTGTTGATAAACAAAGACCTGTCAAGTGCCATAAGGAAGTAGACAACTAAACATAGAGTTTGTCCCTTGTGCTGCCCTATCTCATGCTTTGCAGAGGAGTTGGCCATGGTGGATTTTGTGGCCTGTGCTGTCAGATCTTCACACAGCAAATGAATTTTCAGGCCCTAGGAGAAAGGAAGCTTGAAACATTTACTGGGAGAGCATCTATCCCCAGTTTCGGCACTTGGCTTGCCTCCTAAAACTGCAAGTGACAGTAATCAGTCACAAGAGTGGTGGCCATGGGTGGCGTGATGGTTTTTTTGAGCACAATGAGAATTGAGTTTGGACACCACTCCATGTGAGTGCTGACACTTATAGTGGGCTACAAGACCTGCCAGGGCTAGCAACCATGGAAACCTTGTGTGCACTTCCATGCAAAGGGCCAGATTGTTACCACTGTCTGAACATCTCTGAGTCTCATAAATTGACAAAGGACCTAAACTAGAAGGGTCTGAAGGCTTCATTTCTGTGGGAGGTGGATGCAGTAGTTTCCAGACCTTTGTCACTGAAATCCTGGCATATCCATGCTGTCTTTGCAGGGAATTAGGAGCAGTCACTGTGGGGCAGCCGTTCTGTGCCTCTGGATGGGTCTGGCTGAGTCCCTGCTGCCCTGCAGGAGTGGTCTGAAGGCCTCCTGTGAGCCTGCTGTGTGCTGCCTGCCCTGCCTCCCCTTCTCTCAGTGTGTTTCTCTCAATGGCTGCTGTCACCTTGCTCTCCTGAGGTGCCCATAGCCCAGCCAACCTTCAGGCAGGGTCAGGTCCAAGGGGCTCCATGTGTTTTGGAGGGTACTTCCTGAGCTCCATGTGTTTGGAGGGTGCTTCCTGATCTCCATGTGTTTTGGAGGGTGCTTCCTGAGCTCCATGTGTTTGGAGGGTGCTTCCTGAGCTCCATGTGTTTTGGAGGGTGCTTCCTGAGCAGGCTCCAGCCCACACTAGACCTCAGGGCCTCTGCTTCTTGTGGCCTTGAGACCATATCTGTTAGCAGGGCATGTATCCCATTTTCTTTCTCACTGAGTATCTTTGGGAGGTTTAGTTGCACTCAATTTTGAAGCAGGACAAGGCATGCTCTGCAAAAGCGCTTGAGCACAGTGTTTGCAAAGCTTCAGGATCTTCCTGGTTGGCTTTTCCCATGCTGCTCCAGCATGGTCTATTTGCCCTTTCCAGAGATGTAGATGTTCACCCCACTACTTCATACTTCCATTACTTGTGCAAGGATATGAATTTTTTTCTTATTTGACTTAAGTGCAGCTGTGGACGCTTGCCTGCCTCACATCAGGACTCTCTTGTGTCTGCTGGGTGTTCTAGGGTTTTCCATTTCTCAGGGTTCTATAAGACGTCCAAGATTTCCATTCCAATCTAGAATCATGGATTTCATCTCTCCTAGTAAATTAACCAGTGCTACATAATGTTTTCAGGCACCGTAGCTCAATTATTTATAGAGTCAAATTGTTACAACAGCTCCTGGCATGTTTTGGCTCCAGGCAGCTAGCACTCTCCTGAACATTTCCCAGGCATGGTTTGGGGATAGCATAGGCCAAAGGCCAATCCCAGCAGGCAATTTGTGTTCAGCCACACTGCCTGGAAAGCAAGAATTTAATAATGTGGACACACGCCAGTCTGTGCCAGTTGGCTTCAGAGCTGGGTAATGGTCACAGGCATGTTTTGTATAGATGTAGTTTCAATCTTTTTCCCTTACAGAAAGCTTTTGCCCTTGTTGTCATCTCTTTCTCTCCATATTACCAGGAGAATACATTTTCTTTGTGAAGTGAGATATTTATCAGAATTATTAACTGATCAAGGTCCCCAGTATTTGATTTGTTTCCATTACTTTTTGGCTTTCTCTGTTTAGGCTTTTCCCAGTCGTGCATGATTGGTTTATTGAACTATGAAACTGTAAAGAATGTCTATTTCTACTTTTGTGCAAGAAATCCTTCCTCTTTTGTGGATTTCACAGCAACATGGGGCAAAAGATGCCCATGACAGCCACTTTTTCAGTTCATAAATATGACGCATAGACATAAAATAGCCCTCATTATCAGAATTCTTCATATGTCCAGAGAAAGTCCATCCTCGTCTATCATCAAATCTCCACCAAGAAAAATGAATCCACTCCCAAATTTGTAAGCAGCTGGGGAAAGCAGAGAGCTTTGGCTTTCTCCTGTGTAGGAATCACATACCTTGTGGGAAAAGTGGTTCCAGGCACAGGCTGAATGAGAGGCTTAGGGCTTTCCCCTGGGACTTGTTTCCTCTTCTTTCCACCTGCTTAGACCAGGCAAGCTGTACTAAGTGCCCCATCCTTCACTTGTTTCAGCGTATTTCCATTTATCAATACAAAGCTATAATCCAAAGAGAAAACTTTACCTTCCTCTTTTTTATTGTGCTTCCTAAAATGTTGCAGTGGGTTTTTTCTTCCCACAGGTGCATTTAATCAGTTTGGCAGCACGCCATCCATGATTTTGTGTCATGGCACTTTTTTTACAGTGTCTTTGTGTCTGAGGTTTCTGCCCCAAATCCTGCCTACTGACAAAGCCAGCACTAACTAAATACCCTGAGCCAGATCAGCACTGATTGCTTCTTCACTTCTGCCCAAGTGGATTTTACCCTAGATCTTGAGCTAAACTACCCCTATTTCCAGCAATACAGCAGAAGGACAGCTCTCCTGTAAATGCAATATCAGCATTTCAGTTCCTTCTCTCTTGGTTACATTGGGTCAGGCTCCTTTACCTGGCCTGCCCCCAAGGAAGACCCCAGCATGTCCCACATCTCGCAGTGCCCCACAGTCAGCAGGTGACCCCTTCTCTGACACTGTCAGGTTCAGTTGCTTGAACATCTCCTGCTCATCCCCTCACCCGACCACCAGCTCCATCCATCTCTCTCCATGGGCAGCCCTCTTCCTCCAGCTGCAGCATCTTCTATTCCAGCCTTCGCTGCTGTGGTTGTCTCACCTTGCCATTGCATCTGCCTGGCCATCTGTTGAATCATGTGCAGTATAAATAACAGCTAGTGACAAATAATAGCTACAGAGACCCTCCTGTAATAGTCTGGTGGTCCCACTGGACATTTGCCACTTTACAGCATCTTCTTATTTTACTTCGCAAGCCACAATTATATGGTATTATTAGGGTGGGCTGTAATGTTAAAGTGGTTTGGAGTCCTTGGGCTACCTTCTATGATTTTCACATTTTCCCCATAAGTGTTTGCTATAATTCAATTTCCCTTGTTCACAACTGTGATACTCTTCCCACTGGAGAGACCACACCACGCCTTATTCTATGTTTCAACGCAGCATTGAAGATATCACTCTGATTGTAACAGATAAAGGAAATTCAGCCTTTAAAACTAATCACATTTAATAATTTACCTCAAAAAAATGCAGAGAAGAAGTAAGAACTAGTAGATTTCTCTACATCCTTCTTCACAGAGAAGAAAATGTTTTAATCTAGATTATAGTGATGCCGAATTTTGCCCCAAAAGGCGAGAATAACTGCCTAAGAGACTCAGCGTAAGTCAACATAGACAGGAGGTATTTTATTACGATGCGTCGGAGAAATCACAAAAGGGATTTCTAACTATCCCGTAACAAGAAAGGCCTTTTATACAGTTTTGGGTGCAGGGTTACATCATATCATATACATAATCATGTTTTTGCATGCATATTCATAAGAGGCGTGGTGTAGGCGGAGCATGGGCGGGGACATCTCTTTTGAGGATCATTTTGGTGGTCGTTCCAGTTGCCTTCATCGTGGGCAGGGGTCACCTGATGAGTCTTCCTCCTTAAACTTTTGAACTCCTATCCTAATATGGCCAATTCCCGGTGTACTTGGCTTGGTCCCCATGGTTTGGCAAGGCTCTTAGGGTCAGTTTGACATTGTTGGCTCTGAACATGCTTAGCCCATCAATTCTCCTATCCCTATCTCTCTTTCTTGTCATTATGTTCCATGCTTTAGCTGATCTATTGCTCTATATGTTTCCTAAATGCTATGCTTTTTCAAATACTTCTCATTCCATGTTTTAACTCATTATTTCTTAAAGGCTATTTGTTTTGGGGCTTCAATAGAGAAAGTGAAACTTGCCTCATTGTGTTTGGTCAATAACAGGTCTTTACCTCACTGAGGCCTTTAACCTGCCCACAGACACAGACTTGGTCGCTAGAATGCTGAAAACATTCTGCAGCTGATGAAGCAGCTGATGAAGTTGATGCTTCATCCATTAAAGTCATGGGCACCTTTGCTTAGAGGCAGCCTTGCAACAGGAATTTGTCCTCCATCTCACATCTTTCTGGCTACATTTTAATGCTGAAAATGAATCACTCTAAACATATCTCTAAAGCCAGTTGATGGCACAGACAGAAGCCAAAGGAATATTTGAAGAGTTGTGATGATCCTAATGGTGAGCATAGCTGAGTGGTATTTGAAAAACTTTGCTTTTTCACTCTCATTCTCGATTCAGTTTAGGGGTGTTCATAAAACTACTACATTTGATAAAGTGCTTGTTTTCTTCCCCATCTTCCTTGAACTAACCAGCTGACGACAGATATTTGGTACAGATGGGATTGTTTGGGAAAAATATGCCTAGGAAGCAGGCTCATTTTTCCAGCAAAGGTATTTCAGTTTGTTGTTCTCGTCCCTCAAGGTATTCAAGCTTCTCCAGCAAGGGGAGCTGCTGGGTGCAGCTCAGGGGAAGGAGGAGAACCAGTCTCAGAGCTCCCCTGCTGTATAAGGGGAGCTTCCAGCTCTTTTTTTCTGTTGAGGATGACCTTGAACTCACTTGCTGAAGGTGCTTATTTCCTGCAGGTCAGAGACGGGCAGCTGTTTCCTGGTCTGGAACAAAATCCAAGGGGTTTGTTCTGGACCAAAATCCCAGTAGCAGCAGCTCCAGAATTAGGTGGTATTGATCCAAAGATTGGGGGAAATGACCACTGAAGATGCTCATTCTCCCTTCCTTCCACACCCTTCCTAACACACACAGTGCACATACAGTGAGTTTCCCTTCCCCCTTCTCCCTAAACCTTTAGGTCAGCACCATGCATTTCAGAATTACTGTGGACATGTTTTTGTCTTTTTTTTTTTTTTAATGAAAACCAAAACCAACTAGGCTGGGTTAAAACTGGTTAAATCCCTCAGGACCTCAGTAGTATTTTAAAACATATGTGAAGGGGAGGAACCATTTTTTGCACATCCTGAAGAATATAGCTGACATATGGACCATTCAAAGGAAATTTTTTTCAGGCCATTGGCCATGCATGAATGGCTGAGCTTATACAGTGGGGACCTAAGATACGATGGGGATCTTCTCCCAGAAATTGGTCTTTCCCTGTAGCCAGGGCAGATCCTGTAGGTGCCAACCATGCTGCAGGCTCTCAGGGGTGGCAGCAGACCCAGCTGGGGGGCAGGGGTGGGCTGGAGCAGCACAGTGGCACCGTAGCAGGGTTGGAGGGGAAGTGTGTCCCCCCTGTGAGCCTACCCCAGCAAAGCCTGCCCCATGTGACCCCACTTTTGCTCCTCTCCATCATAAGCTTTCTCCCAGTTGTGTTCACTGGCGCTTGCTGCTCCAAACATGACTTCACTGTGCCTGGGTGCTATTGTAGGGCCACAGGTAGATTTAGCACCTCAATCATTTTTCTGCTAGATACTTCCAAGGTTGCAGAGAAACACCTTGTAAATCTTTTTACTTCCTCAGAACAAAAACCCCAAAACCCTAAACCACAAAACAGAACAGAACAAAACCAACAACAAACCACAAGGAAGTTCAGGGAAATAAACCCCTAAATCGAATTTCTTGCTTTAAAAGTGCTTTACATATATCACCACCAACCAGCATGTAAATTTTAGTCAGCTACTGGACTAGTCTTTTAAAGAAGTTGAAAAATGGCCCTGCATCCTCAAAGGACACACCTGTTATCTGAAACAGTTTTTAACCAGCTTGTTAAGCAGCTTTGACAGATCAAAGACCCTAGACAATGGGCACAAACTTTAACAATAGTTTAGCCTTGAGCAAAAGCTTCTGTCAAAGCAAGGCTTGTGCCAGTAGTATTATGGCCTGCAATTGAAAATAAATTTTACTTGAATAAGTACCTCAGCCCGATCAGAGGCACTGCCGCCAGGGAGACAAAAGCAGTTGGGGATAAGTTATTGACTCCACTGACAGCATGAATGAAGTTCATTATGCCAGCCCACTCTTGGTAAATGTGTCAGGTTTTAAACTGAATTAGGTGGCAGGTGCATGGACCATTTTCCTGCCCCCCTTGAGACAGTAGAGGGCCAGCCATCACCTGATTCTACAGACAAATGTTTAGATTTGGTTTTCATATTGCACAGGCACAAGTGACAGCATATTTAAATCATAAATAAGGTTTCCTGAAAGCCCTCGTCTCTCCCACTTTCTCCCTCCGACCCCTGTAGCTGGCTGGCAGTGCTCCCATCTCCTTGCCTGCTGGACCCTGGAGGTGGGTTTGCCTCCCCTCCTCTGCCCCTGCTACAGCTCCCCTTGTGCTCCCTGTCCCCATCTGCCTTGGGGACGGGCAGGGTTTGGGCTTGGGGACACACAGGCCACCTCTGAGTCCAGTCCCGAGCCAGAGGGAAATCCAGATCCTTCTGCTCCAGTCTGGGTGCCACTGCACACAGCGCATTTCCAACTTCAACAGGGTCTGGATCAAGCCCTGCCATAGCTGATTTAATGTTATATATATATATGGGTTTAAAGAGACAAGAATCAAGACATCCTATGTTAACCTTCAGAAAGAGTTTATACAGTAAAACGGTATTTAATCCTTGCAAGCCTCTGATGACAAACATCACTATCATTGCAATTTCACAGAAATGCAGGCCAGAGCAGAAGGAAGTGGTATGAAAAACATACATGTATCTATGTGTGTGTGTATACAAACAAAACCACATATAAAAATACAAAATCATCTATATATGTATCAGTTTTCAAAAATTTTGCTAGAATTCAAAGAAATAAGGTGACAATCTGCCATAATATGATATTTCTCTGCTTTATGACTGATCAGCTGTTCTAAGATGTATCTTTTATTTATTTTTGCATCTGCATATTTTACTTGAAAGTATTTTGGTTTATAGTCTGCCAGGGCCTAGAAGGATAATGCAAGATCAGCTGAACTTAGGATACTTTGGATGCCAGCTCTCATTACTTAATCATGAGACATAGGACTATTAAGACTCTTAAAAATGAAAGCCTTGTTCTCTGACCATAGAGGGAAGAGTTGGCATATGCCTTTGGCTGCATGCCTTATTTACGTTAATGAGCAAGTAAGATTCTTTCCCCCTGTGAAGGAACAGAGCATCCCTTCTCCTGACACTTTTGGGATCTGCTGCCTCAGTTAGTTACTAAGAGAAGTCTTTTGCTTTTCGACTGCATTTTGATGGACACATGTGGGTACTTTTTGTGCACCTGAGCCACTTAAACTTTCAAGAATGTCTTTACAACTCTGAGTGTCTTGTTTTGTTGTGCCTTTTTTTCCCCTCCACATCCTGAAGGTAAAGCCTTTGTGTTTGTCCACTTAACAGCCTCTGAACCAGACAACGGTTTAATAAGTTTAATAAAATTTACTTATCTCCTTTCTCCAGGGATTTCAAAGAGCTGAACAAACACTACCTTGCTCTCCAACACTCACTTGAAGAAAAGTGCTGTTGCTGCTCCTCAAAACTGAGAGCCAGCTCTTAAAAGAAGGGATGAGGCTTGCCCAATGTCACAAGCAAGTCTGTGGCAGATTCACACTCCAGCGGGTGTTTTAGCTGTCAGATAGTGCTTCACCCCCCAACACGACATTGCTAAAGATGCATTTGGCTCAGTTCACAGTTGCATTTAGTACACCTGTTAATACAGACATATCAAACCCTTTATTTTTCTGGCTCCAATGCAAAGAGATCCAGGAAGTCTCACCCACGGACCCCCCAAAAGAGAAAATGTTTCTTCCCCCATACACAAATCTGGAAAAACAAAGTAGGCTCATTCTTTGGGGCTATCTAAAGACTGCTGTGTGTCAACACACAAAATCATTTCTCACAGTGGTATCACTTGCTGGATATGTTCCTTCCCTCCAACTAGAGCAGATGGTGTTTCATAGTTGGTCACAAATGGCTGTCAGCGAGCGTTTGTCTGCCTGCCAGTAACCTGTAGTTTGGGGACTCCCTCGGAGAGTGTACCAGCACTGACTCTGCTGATAGCAGCATCTGAGAAAATGATCCGTCCTTTCTTGTCAGGCACAAAATTAGCTATCTCATTTTCAAACTGTTGACAAGGGGGATATGAAAGAAATAAGGGCCATGCTGGCTCAGATGATGTTTCTTCAGCTCTGGTTTGAGGCAGCGAGAGCTGGTTACAGAGCAGAAGCTGCTTTTACCACAGCAAATATTGACCTCTGCTGAAAGTGGGGATACAGGCACAGCCCTCTCCTGATGTCAGGATTTTGCATGGCATTTCCAGCTTTCCTAAGCTCAGTTTAGATTTCTCTTGACCAGTGTTAGCAATGAGAAAAATATGACCTTTGGTGACGTTGTCCTGTAGCAGAAAAAAAGCATTTGATGGGCTAAAGGTCCCAGTGCACCATCCAGGCTTGCTGCTGTCTACACATGCATGGGGAGAAGGCAGCCAGGCAGCCCAGCCTCTGCTGTGACTGCTGCCTTGTCCCAGCAGCCAGAAATGGGAGGCATGGGAGAAAGGCAGACAACAGAGATGGAGACCAAATACATCTGTATTTGGAAAACAGTTTTGGAAATATTGCCGCGACTTGTAAAGGCAGTCATTACATTACTGTTGCACATCCACATTTTAAACACTTGCAGTACAACTCCAAGTATTTCATTTCAACAGAAGTCTTAAAGATGAGTCCATAGAGCAAAGCTGAAGGCTCTCCATTGCAGCTATCTCAGGGTCCTCCTGCATGTAGAGCAATTTCTGTTTAAAATTCTAGGTGATGTCCGGGCTGGTAAAGCTGACTGGCTTCACTTGCCTTAGCCAGGGTAGGGGGGCCCTCCAGGTGCATGTGGAAGAGGAGGTGTGTGTTACTCCTGCATGGCACTGCTGCCAAAGGGATCTGATGATAGGGTATATTCCAGCGCTCCAGTTTTCACATATATCAAGAATTGCATGTATCTATCCCATGTAGAAAAAATTCCTGCATTGGTCAGTAGAAAGGCAGGTTGTATCTGTGCCAGTTACTATAGACAGCAATTTTCCTGCTCTAGTTCTGACCTGCTGGAAGACTTTTGAAGAAAGTCCATTTTCAGAATTCCCCTTTCACAAAGTATAGGTTGTAGAATAAGCATAATATTGTAGAATTCATTTTCATCCTAAACATATCTGTCCTCCGTGAGAAAAAGATAAAACAAGATTTAAGTCCTGCAAAAGAGAAATTATGACTACTTTGGAAAACACCAGAATGATCCAAAGAATCTGAAGTGAAATTTCCTAAAAATTCAGGATTGCTTTCCTTCAGCTTGCATATTTTTATCACTGAACTGATGTTATAAATAAAAAAGTACTAAATTATTCAATAGTTGAAAGTGCAAATATTGATTTCCAATTAACATTTTGATCCACAAAAAATTTGCTTTATTGGAATAATATTTGAAATTAAATTTCAACTATTTCAACAAAAGAGATTTTTTAAAGACTGTTGAAAGTAGAATCTACAAGGAAAGCTGAAAATAAAGTCTCCAATCATGGTCCTGTTCCTTAAAATCTGTAATGATATAGCAATTTTTCATTTTCCCTGAGTTTCAACACTAATTTTTTATTTTGATTTTTTGTGTATGAATAAGTCTGTTTCTGTTCTCCTTTGGCTACAGAGATTTTTCTGGGAAAAGTGAAGAGGGAACATAGAGGATGCAAGGCTACCTGCAGAGTGCAGTACAACCTTAACTCAGGTGGCCCGTGAGGATTACGGAAGTATCTGTTCCATGACAGATCACAGTAAGTGCAAAAGGAGAATGATGACTAGACCAAGTCTGATCCTCAGTAGGGGCCTTGTGCCCTGGCTTGCATCCAGCAATGTGCTCAAGCACAAAGTCTGAGTAAGACAGCCAAATATCTAAGGTTAAGCACATATATAAATATTCTTACGACATTTCAGTTGGGAAAATTTATAGAATTTGGCTAAGAGCAGTTGTATGGCTCCTTACAAGGACACATTCAAACCCAGCTCAGCTTACACTACTACCTGCTAGGTCATTTATTCCTGACTTTGGTTTGCTCAGGTGTGTTACTGTGTTTGTGCATGTACTGGGCATGTGAGTGTGAAGATCATATCCATGACCACTTACAGATAGATTATGAGTAACTTAATGACAAACATGCCCAATATCTTCAGTTTCTTTTTTTAGGGCCATAGTGAAGGGCCTTATACAACAAATTGAGTAGCCATTTCTCAGGCAGCTCTGCTTCAGGCAAAGATCCCAAAAGAAAAGGCTGTTGAAAATCCCAGAGTCCAGGATCTTCCAAACAGAGGGCATTCCCTTTTGGGAAAGTCCATGGGGGCAGAATTTGCTTTGTAGATGTTTTCAGAACATGCCAGTGATGTTTTCTTCTTTCCCTTTGGAAAGCACAATTGTCTGAAAGGCTGGAGAATGCATAGGGCCGTGTGAGTTTACATCTTCCCAAACCACCACTTCCTGCATCAGTGTGAAAGGCATTCATGCTTAGGGAAAACTACTCCCCTGAATCAGTATCTCCACTCTTCACATTGTTGACCAGGGCTTTCAGGAAACCTTATTTATGATTTAAATATGCTGTCACTCTTCAATCTTCACATTGATGACTTTGGCTAAGACCTCTGATGCTCAGAGATAACACAGTGACACTTCAGTGGTCAGTCTGTGATTGATTAAACACTTCCAACCCAGAGGTCCAATTAATTCCAAAAAAATGGAGCCAACTTCAGAGCAGTGTGGTCTGTTGTGTGGCCCATCACTGAAGCCATCTTCAGCAGCCAGCTGCCATGCTCAGTAAAGCTGGTTCCTCACGCTGAATGCGAGGTATGCACAGAGTTTGGGAAGTCACCAATTTGATGGAGAGAGAGAGATGGCCTGCACCAGGAAGATGACACGACTGTTGAGGCAGTCTGCAGTGCCCTCAGGCACTATGGGAGCTCTGCTGCCACACACAGTGAATCATGTGCTAGTCCAGGACTCTGAAGGCAGGGATGGATTTGTGGGCTTACACGCATCAGGAAGTCCAGTAGTACAGCATCTGAGCATCTGGCTCATTTTGGGCACCTGAGCATTTGAGCATCTGCCTCAAGTTGGCAGTGGTGGATGTACAGGATGAACAAGCATAAGGCCATTTCATGGATTTGGTTGGGACAAGAAGATGAGGAAACAAGTTAATTGGGGAACATTGTAGAGCATTTCTGAGTTTTTCTACTGATTCATTAGAAAATATTTACAACATAGTTTCTTAGCTTGCTAATATCTACCTTGCTTAACATCATCTTTTCCCTCTGTGTTTCTCTCACTATTTTTACTGGGTTTGTTGTCTTTAGTCAGGCTGGAAAAAGTTTTCTTTTGCATGCAAATTCCATTAGCTTTTTGATAAAGTTGTCAAGGAAAAATGCTGGTACCGTGCCATATGGAAGCATTTATTCACTACCAAGTATGTAAATTAGATTACATCCTTAATGGCAGCTGTGTTAATTAGCATATCTTGGGCTCCTGCGTGCTACAACTGGACCCAAAGTTTGTATTTCTCCTTTTTTTTTTTTCTTTTTCCCAAGCTACTCATGGGACCTTCACAAACCTTGTTAACCTGACCAGATCTGCCTCAGATCCGTGCAAGAGTCCCTCTGAGGATTAAAAATTCCTTGCAGCATTTGCCTTCTGCCAGAGTTTCTCCAGCTGGAGATCTTGGTGGGGCTGAGGAGATTCAGGGAACCCCTTTGGGGACTGAAGAGATCTGCTTCACAACATGGCTTTAAATGTTGACTGGCCTTATTACAAGGCACAGAAGCTCTGCAAGGGCTCTCAAGTTAATTAGGGGAACTTGCCAAGGCCTGTCAGACACTTGGTGGTCATCACTGGATCCTTCAGACTTTTGGCAAAGCTTTGGAGACAGCAACATGCCAGTGAAAGGCTCTGGCTGTGCTAAGTAACCACGACTGCATTCCCCCAGAGTTACCACTGTTTCTTGGAAATAGCAAAAGCAACTTAGCAACTCATGAATTTCCCAGGAAACAACGTCTGCTACTTCTTGCCCTCCGTAAAATTTGATCCCAAACCCCTTGAAAGTCATCAATTGGTCAAAATACTCCATTTTCCTGTTTTGCCTCTGACTTGATGGAATAATTTGTATAGGTGCTTGCACCTTGAACAGGAGACCATTTGGGGAGCTTTGTGAAGCAATAATGCTATTTGAATTTTCAAAGTATTGAAAAATACTGAAGTGAAAATTTGTACTCTAGAACATAGAACAGTGATAGTTTACCTCTTCAAAATCCATTAGTCTCAATATAATGCATTTGCCAGTCAGAGCCTATAGCTATTTCCAGGAGAGCAGATGAGTGTCATGTACCACCAAAAAATGTAAGATTTTTTTCTCAACAAGACAAAATAAACTTAGAAGAGTCTAAAGGATGTAGTTGACAGTGGCATCTGATCTCCTACAGAATGGCATTTTGTAGAGGAGACGTGAATCAGAAATGCCAACTGCTTGTCATTTTTATAATAAAACCAGTTACAAAAATGAGGATGCTGATGTTATTGGTGCAGTTATATTCCAGCCAGCTCACACATGTTCAGCCAAGTTTTGCACTGTATACAGAAAATAAAAGCTGATATTGTTAAACCTAAGGAATATGTCCCATTATGTGCAGATTTGTTAACCTCTGTTTTCATCAGTTCAGTTATAGGATGCTGACTAATGAAACTTTGAGATTTAAATTTTACATCTCTTCCTTCACTGCATCCTGATGTCTATGTGACTCATAACGTAATTGAACAGATAACTTCCTGTCCACAGATTTATTGCACCTTGCCCTGTTTTCATCTGTACAACTGAGAGCAGTAGTAGAATAGGAACCTGAAGGAAGTTTAGAAACTCATCAGCCTCATTCTGCAAGTATTTTAATGGGAAAAAATCCTGCAGGCAAACCATCCTCAGCAAACACAACAGAGCTCAACAACACCGTTTAAGAGAACTGAGAAAAAAAAGTTGCACTCTCCTTTGCAGCATCCACCCAGACAGTACAACTTGGATTAGGATGTAAGTGATATAAATGCTTTTCAGATCTTTTGTTTTGCAGTAATTTTCCAAATATAGACATTATTATTTTCCAAGTATTTGACTGGCATAAACCAAGTTCTTATGCTTTCAATTAATTTAAAAACAAATGTGTTTCAGTGAGTTCCTAAAACACAGAACTCAAAATTACCCCAGAGTAAAGCCCAATATTGCTGCTCATCTTCATTGGGCCAAGAAGTCACTTGATGTGACAAGGAGATACACTCTCCTTGATGCACTGGTTCTCCTGCAGCCCTGTATTTTTAAGGTGTTGATGCCAAAGATTTGTGGACCATGATGCAGGCTCCTCAGTTGCACTCTGTAGTTGCCATTACTATTGAATAATGATGGTGAAAATGATTCCTATTACTACTGTTAATTCTTTAGGAACCTGAAAGTCCTGCATCAGATGTATGCAAAGATGTATGCACAGGGCAGACCATAGTCAAGGGAATGAAACATCAGTTTCCTTCATTTCCATTCATCCATTTTCATAGATCTAAAACTTCTTACTATTCAAACTCAATTTTCCACCACTCTAAGAATATGTGTCTTCTTTCCTTTTGTGAAAATACTTTTGCTGCTTCCTCCTTGGTGCTCAGTCCTTGAGCACTCCAGTCCAGTCACTCTTTCCTAACGGGTTGTGATTCTTGAGCTGACTGGTACAACTGGGAGTGCAAATATACTCTCTCATACTCAATGCCACTTTTAATTAAAGCTCTGTCTATGCAGAGTGACTCATTAGATTGGTACAAAAATTATGGCAATGCCAATGAGCATAAGTATTGATACTGACATCACAGAACAGAGTATGGGGAAATGCTAACAGAATCCTAGCCGAAATTTTACTTCCTCGATTTATTGCTGTAGATGCTGGGGACTAATTGATTTCAATATTAATTAAAAGATTAACTATTACTCCTTCACCATATAATTTCTTCAGCTTCCTGCCTTTGGGCCTGTTTATGCAGCTAAATACTTGCTCATTATTATTGTAGTTCAGGACAGTATTTTTGCCTTCATTTAAATTCAAATAGTCTTCCAAATATGGATGCTTTCTCAGTTTCGTATTTAATTGACATTTCATGCCATTTTTTTCTCTACAGTTATTGCTCAAAACTTGTTTTGTTTCTTCTAAGATCTGTAGAAATAAAAATAACAAAGCCAAAGTATTTTATGAGCCTTTTTTTCTTTCCCACAAAAAAAGAAAGAAAAAAAAAAGTTAAGTCTAATTTTATTAGCACCAAAACCCAGATGTTCTTTGCTGCTTTTGAGTCCCCTGAGTTGTATCTGTTCACCGAAGTTTAATGCAGGGAAGAGCAGCCAAGTGATTCACAAGGTTGGATCTTGGTGTTAAATTTTTGCATTAACCATAAAACAGTTCGCACTCTTGAAAATAACAATTTGAGCAACAAAGGGACAGATATTTTGCAAAGCATTTTGAGGAGTTTTTTAACTGTAAACCACTCTCCCAGAGTCAGCAGGGGATTTGTAAAATAAACTTATTTGAATGCATACCAATGAAACTCTGTGAAATATAGTGGAACATGGCTTTTCCAATCTACACTATTCTATGGATATTCATGTTGCAATCTAGCATTTAAAATTATTTTCTATTGCCAATGTCAGTACATGGAGCCTTGGGTGTTCTGGGCAGAGTAACAGCAACAGCAACGTCTGCCTACCTGTATTCTGTCTGACAGTGTTTGCCTCAGGGCAGAAGTGAGATCAGAGTTTGGAAAGGTCTTTTCCATACCCTGCCATGAGGAACCCTGACCCAAAGAAAGGTGGCACTGGTTGTTGTGTACATCATCTCACTTCTTTTGCTCTTGTCAGCATGCAATATTAGTAGCACAAGGATAGGAATCTGGATAGTTGACCTACTGAATCCAAGTTGCATCCCACTCTGCCTTTAAAACAGAGAAATAGAAAATTACAGTTCTGTAAAATATTAGGAGCCAAACTCTTCCACACTGAAATACACCAAAAAGATGTGGGGCAAGGTTTGTACATTGACTAATTGAAAGTTTGATTTTTGTTCACTTAAAACTTGTCACTGCAAAATTATGAAAGCTTTATTTTTATCAGAAGTGTGACCAGTGGCAAGATTTAGACTAACATCTTCTAAGAAAATTTTTAACAGAAGCCAGTGTAATAATATTTCAAATTTAGAATGTTTAAAAATTTTGCTGGAAATATTTTCAATGGCATTCATGCTAATGCACATGCAAGTGTATATATGTGTGTAGTAGGTGTGTGCATGGGAATGCACTCAGTGTTCATGCAGATGGGCATCAAATTTTGTGGTGGAATAACCCATGCAGTGAAGCTGAGGCAATATTTCTTCATTCCTAGCCATTGTCTGGTATCTGCTCAGGTTTGTTTGCTTCTCCCCAGCTATTTGTCTTGAGCAAAACCACAAAAGTGGCTTTGAGAGCATCTTTTCAGTCCATTTTTTCCTCAGGAGAATCTTTCTTCTCTTAAAATGGGTTGTGTTCTCTCAAAGGTGCAGTTAGTTGGACACTTGCAAGCTTGCAAAGGGGTAATCTTTGAATACCTGTGGTTCTTTTTCTCTCTTTAACAACGTTGGACTGGGCAGGTCCTCCTGGTAAAAGTCCATCCCCCATTATTATGTGCTATTTTACATTGTGATAGGGACACTGGTGTTGCCTGCTGTCAAAATCAGGGAGCTGCTGAAGAGCTGAGCAGCTTGCACCGCAGGCATCTGTGGGGAGTGGGAAGGGGTGTGCCGGTGCAGGACACACATCACACCTCGCCGGAGTCAGCTGGCTGCAGCTGAAAAGCTCCTGGGATTAAAGAAGCCATTGCAGACGGCCCCAGGAAACACAGCAGACACAATACTGGCTTTTTCTGTTTTCCCTTAAAGGCAGAAGCCCTCAGCTCCAGGGAGGCAGTGTTGGTTTCATGGGTTGGGAAGAATGTTTCCCAGCAAAGATTTTGGTGAGCAGTGAGTGTGTGGGTAGAGCATGCCGTGGGAGACTACTGCGGGCTGATATGAGAGATGATATCAGAGATTAGTTAACCGTATGGGCTGAGTCCCTGGGGAGGTGTGTGAAATGAATCAGATTAAACAAAATTGATAATGTGAATACTTAATCAAACAGACAAAGGTAGTCTGCACAGCTAATTAGGGGCAAATAGAGCGTCCCTCTTGTACCTCATTTAACTGACAAATTGTGCAGACAGTTTTAATGGGAGTCTGTTTAGCAAAGAGAAGGCTGTACAGTTGACAGCTTGGCAAAATGTGGTTTCTGTAACACCACATGATGCTTACGGAAATTAGCCTGGTGCAGCTGAGCTCAGAGTAGGTAAGAGCTGCTCAAACTCCAGTAAAATGGTAAAATAGACCTTTTGTAAGCCTCTGTTCCTGACTTCTTAAAGGGACCTGAATGCTTTTCTGCAAGGTGGCAAGGAACATTTCTGAAGAAGCAAAAAGGATCATTAGCAATACCAAAAAGGACCACTTCTGTAACCAAGCATGCAAGCAAAAAATTCAAATTACATCACCTTAGCATATTAAAATTTTATGGTTGTTCTTTTGTAAGAACAAAGCTACTTTCTCAGCTTCTCAGGAGTTATATAAATATTAATGACTGTTGATATTTTACGTACTAAAATGACAGCACAAAGCAATCAGCCAAGTCCTGCGATATGGGCCAGCTCCAGGGCCAGGCTGAGGACTCAGACAAACCTGAGGCCATAGCCCAACTTCTGGGGCCAGAGGGTCTCTGCTACACTTTGGAGTTACTTTCCTAGCAAATACAGGTCTCCAGTTTCTTATACCCTGAGTAACATAAATGCAAAACTGTTCTGCATTTTCTGGTAACTCCTTCCACTGCATCCTTCCTCTATTCTTCTCCAAACCAGCCATATCTCTTCACTGTCTCCTCTGCATGTCTCCAAGGTTTACATACTTAGCCCTCTTCCAAAGGAAGGTGAAAATGTTTGGGTATGTTTTAAAGTCTGATGAGAGAATTTATAAACATTAGAGCACAAACCCTTTGGCAAAGTGAGACAGGTGGCCAACACTTGTTAATTCTCTAAGCCCTTCACCAGATCTTTCATGAGGAGCTGTTGTTGCACTGATATAAGAAAGCCAAGTGTCCTGCTTGTAAAGGAAGCATAGCTAAGTATGTATTAAATTAATGGAACTATATTTAGGCTTCTACAGTTTTGCATCCACACCTGCAGATCTGCATTCTAATCTATGTAGAATTTAGAGGTTTAAAGAGGTTCAACGAGGGATTCTGAGCACATCCTTTTGCATTCTGCTCAAGATTGCTCTGTCTCACACTGAGTGTCATCAGGAGCAAAGGGAAGAGATCTGCTATCCCTGAAAGATGGCTCATAGAAGTTTTGCTGGGGATCATTATCTGGAGCATGGCACCCTCTGTGGTTAAGCCTCCCTTTTAGCTCTGATCTCTGAACATCGCAAGAATTTTTTGTACATGTGTGATACACAGAGCTGTGTACATCCACACACATATGTGTGCACATGTGTGCACATATGTGTTCACTCAGAAAAGCTATACATTTAGACCACAAAATGGAGATACTGGAATGCTTAGAGTGAAAAGTCTGAGGCTGTGCCACAAGCAGTGACTCTCCTCTCAGTGTTGGCCATTTCACTTAACCCTACCTCACTTCTACACCTACAAAACAGGACCATCCTTGGTTCCTCAGAGCACTATTAGAACCAAATGCCACGTTTGCCATGACCATTGATGGCAGAGCACACAACCTGCTATAGGTCAAATCTTAGTCAATGAGAAATGACTAGATCAGCCCAAATCATATGTTGAAAGGCTCCAGGGAGGCAGTACAAATCCTAGGGAATTCGTGGCCTCTGCTTTTGTGACTCATTTGTGAAGCACATTAACTTCTTTCCCTTCCGGCTGAGTGGTGCTTATCACCTCAGCACTGCAAGGACAGAAGAAAAATGGAGTGCTGCCATTTCCACAAAAGCATGGAGTGTTATCTTGTTTGGCATCTGACTTATGCTCAAACATCACCCACTGCTGAAAGGCATGAGTTTATGATGGAACTTAAAGATGGTAAACACATGCCCTGAATTGAAGGTTTCAGGAGTGAAGTGCAATATGTGTAATAAAGCCACAAACATGAGGCACTGCCTGGAACGAATGCTTTTGCTGAATTCACTTCTGGAGCTCACCTTGTGGAACTGTCCTAAGAAAATTCCTTAATACAAAAATTAGAGAAAAAGAAAAGTGGGAAAGGACAGGAATTATTTAATCAAACAAATATTACATGCCCATTAACAATATTTAAAATTTAATCCTTGTATTGCTGTGAGTTATTTAGGCCTGTTTGTTTTAGGTTTTTTCTGTCATATCTTCTCAAGAAACCTTCATAACATGCAAAGCCCTCTGATTCATTTATGGAATAGTTTCACATATTTGGGCAGAAGTCTGTACAAACCAGCAATTCCCATTCTGTTCCCTAGTGACTTACTCATTTTAGTCTACCTCCACTCATGTGAAATGTGTGTAATGGAAATTTCCTAGTACAAGTATTCCAGTACAAGTATTAATACAAGTAATAGTACAAGTGTTCTAGTGTGGCAGGTAGCATTTGGAAAACAAAAGAAAGAAGGGAAGAAGGAAAGGATAAATGAGGAAATGAACAAGCAAAGGAACAAAAGAATAGAAAAATTATGGGGAAGCCTCTGTCTGAAGGTCCCAATTCCCACTCATACACCGCTGAGAAGCAGACTTTCTGTCAGGTGGGCACAATCCAGCTATCACAATGACTGAAAAAGCCATTGGGAAGCAGGAGGAGTTCTTTTTTTAACCTCTTCTCTAACTTGTTAAAGCCTGTGTAAATCCCACCAGCTCCATCATGAAACGCTTGCCTGAGCAAAAGTTTTTCCAGCACATTTTTTGAGTCTCACATAATTGAAATAGGAGGGGATTTGAGCCTGATTCAATAGAGCAGTTTGAGTTAATTGATAAACCTTCCCTTTTTATTATCAGTGCTACCCTTCTGTCTGAAAGGCAGGGAGATTTCCTTATGGGATTTGAGCAAATATTGGAAATTGCAGTGGCAAATTAGCAGGGGCCACAAACCAGAAGTGACAGCTCAAGGAGGCTGGTGGAGGGAGTGGAGCAATCCCTCACCAGTAGCAATTGGCCAGACTTATCATATGGACTAATCACAACAGAGCTGGTGAAATAATGGGCACCAGATGTTAGCGCTTTGTAGACGGGGGCTCTCTGGAGACCAGCTCCGCCAAGCCAGCTCCCCAGGAGCAGGAGCATGGCTCTCATCCATTAATAAGACAGGGGGCTGCTGGTCAGTGCCTCTTCCACACATCTATCTGGTGATGCTACAGCCCCTTTCCTCAGCATGAGGAGTATCTGCATTCATGAGGAGCATTTCCATGACTTGAATGCCTTAGAGTCACAGCCCTTCATTTTGCTCCGACATGAAGGAGTGAGTGAAAGCTAGTCATGCAATGGATCAAATCTCTGGTGGCTGTCTCCACACAGATCTTTAATAGGGATGCTGCTCAGCAAAGTACTGACTATTTCCCGGCAGAATTTTACAGCTGCAAAGGTTTTACTGGCAAAGTGGGTAGGAAGGAATGGGGTGGGAATGTTTTCCCCCAGGAGCTTTGTAGAGAAAGTCAAACTGCTCCTCCAGAGTCCACAGGCTGCAGACAGGAGGAATTCAGAGAAGGAGCAAGGCAGACCCTTCTCTTGCTGTTATGTATTGTCTCTCAGACCAGGTGTGGCCCTGATCTAGCCTTACAGGATTATCTTACACCTCTCTAATTGTTTATAATAAGCTTGCTTGAAAAGACAGGGGTTTGCAGCTAAGCCTCAGCTAAGAGCACTGCCACCAGCACTGCTGCCAGCTGCAGCACTCTGTGCTGTGCCATAGCTCAGAGGGATGACGTGGCTGTGGTTTAGGTTTTGTGCAGGAATCAAACCTGGCTAGGTAATCAGCCTGGTGGGTGGGCAAAGAGGATCAGGGACCTTGCCCAAAGTAAGTCAGAAGTGGAACAGAAGATGGTCACAGAATTAAACATAACTGCTGCTTAAAAGAAGATTAATATATCTGTCATGCTGCTTGTGGCTTGTTCTAAGGGAGTCATGTCTGCAGAGTGGGCTCCATCACTGCCAGAGCTGGCCACAGAGCACAGGGCTCCTCCTGCCCTGCTTTCAGCCCTGCCACACCAGGTCTGCTCTTTCTCTTTTTGGATGCTGACTGATGTGGTTTCAGTTTCAGATAGATGGGAGCTGTCTCTCCTAAATGGTCTCTTCATCTCCCAGCACAGGACTTGGGCTGTTTCATGGGCAAAGGCCCATCTCTGCAGAGAGGCTGTAACACAAATGGTCTCTGAAGATATTGAGCAAATATCAATCTTCTTCTCAACTAAAGCATCTTATAGATCCTGACCAAGGTGTCCAAAAGCATAGGTGCAGGCAGTCCTGTCTCTGTTTACTCATGTTCTCCTCATCTGAGAAGAAAAAAGCTATGATAAGGAAGATCTATAATGATAACTCATACACTCATACATTGTATAACAATAACAGAACTGTAGGAATTATCTTAGATATTTTCAAGCGAAATATATATTATGTGGTTCAGTAGACATCAACACATATTTGTGCTCAGGGAGAGTGTGACTACTGTGCTTTTGGGTTTGAGTGGGCTTCAGTGGAGGTACCACTGTCCCATGCCTGCAGAAAGGACTATCATCCCTTCTCTGGGAGCTTGTGTAAGTAAGAGCAAGAGAATAAAGCTTGGAGGTTTTCAGGGTAAACAGCAAACTGTTAATGCTCCTACACTTCCAAGTGGGGTTACAGATCTTGTTTCTTTAGTCCTTGGCATGCACAGGGTTTCCCAGTCCTTCAGATGTTCTGGATACTTCAATTTTACCTTGAAATCTTGACAACCCAGATGAAACATCACGCACTTCATCTCTGATAATAAAGACAACTTCACATTTTGCTTGTGTCAGGTCAGACTGGGAACTGGAAATGATTCATTGTTTTTGAAATCCAGCCCCTGGATTTTAAGAGGAATGACAGCCCCAAAAGAGCTCTCCTGAAAGGGACATTGACTGTAAAAATTACTTGTGGTGTGGTTCTGCTCATTCATAGCTGGCAAGGACCTGGAATCTCATGGAAATCAGATGTTACCAGACTTGTTATTGCAAATGAATCTGGATACACAACTCACTGCTCCCCAAGAATGTGTCAACCTTTTACAGTCACCTTTAACACTAAATTACACTGACTTTTCTTCCCTGAATGACAATTTTAATGGTGTTTATTTATAAAAAATATGAAACTTCTTTTTGTCTGGGAACTTTTTAGGCAGTTTTTTTGGGGTTTTTTTTGTGTGAGAGAGCTTAGATAACGTGACAGAACTGACAGCTCCCATTTAAATGCCAAATGTCTCTTCCTAACTCCAATCTGCATCTAAAACAAAAAAAACTATTCAAGACACAGACATTCCTTGCAAACATTTTTGCTATTCCTGTGGTCCCCCAAGAGCTGCAGTTTTTTTCTTTTGGCACTTGAGATCCAGTGATCAATCACCAAATACTTCCCCCTGTATCTGGATTAGCAATCAGTTGTGTTCTCCGGCATGTGCCAGGAACATCTTCCCCTCCCCTCTACAGGATGCATTTCAACTTGAAACAGCAGCTTAGCCTTTGCAACTGCCATCACCAGCCTGATGATGTCTGATGAAGAATGGCAGGAATGCCCTAACCAGAGAGGTGAGAAGGAAAAAAGTCAGAGGGTTTCTGTCAACTTCTGACAGTGGCAGAAACATCCCCTTTTCCTGATGAGCTGCCTTTCAAGTCTTGGCAGAGCCATTACCAATTCTATGGCTGCATTTCCCTGCATTTGGGGCCATCTGTCTTTACTCCTTCCATTCTGAAGTCAGAAAAGAAAATTATTTTCACATTAGCAACTCATTAAATGGTTCCAAACTTGTAGCACAATCACTGCTGGAGCCAAACCCATTGTTTTTACACTTCCAAATACGTACTTGGAGGCATTGTTCAGAGATCAGGGGCTGGCTTGCAGGACCTTCTGTCATGCACATGAGCAAGTGGGTGGGGTGGGGCGCTGTCACCCTCATCCATCATACTCCATCAATGTCACCACCACCTGCAGAGGCATTACCCCCGTCACTCACTCACTTGGTCGTTCATTTCTGTCCATCAACATGAGCAGAAGGAGAGGATGTCAGTAGTCACTACCAGAACTGGTAAGATTCTTGAGGTTTGCTTAAGGCAGTGGAGGTACTGAAGGCCATTCGATGACTTAGGCAAGTTGGACTTTGAGATTAATTTAAGCATAAAGAAGCCCTTAGGAGGGCAGGTAGAGTACTGTACTCACCGTGCAAATGCCCAAGGCTACTACTGATTAATCAATGCAAAATACAGTGCCTTTGGCTGGAGAAAGACAGAAAAGCTGTATTTCAGAAGAGTCTTATCATCAAAGGGAAACACAGTGGTCTCTTGAAGACCTGGATCAAGCTTACCCTTAGGTCTCCTACAAAATTCCTCAGTTTCCCCTCCCTGCAGTGAATCACTCACTACACCACTGGCTGAACATGCCCAATCAGCAAGTGCAGGGATCCCCAGCAAAGCCCACATGCCCTACCACTGCTGGAGAGAGCACTGCTGGCCCCAGTGGCCCTGCACTGCCCAAGGGACACTGAAGAGCCTCTTGTATGGGACAGGGGAGCCCCTTGTGTGGGACAGCCCACAAGAAAGCAAACACATTTCTGTGCTGCTTGGCCAAGCCAGTGCTAACATCGAACAACTTCTAAAACTTCATTCTCCGAACCGGCTGCTGAAATCCTCTTTGGAAGCAGCCATGAGCTCCCTCAGCCTGCCCAGCAGCTTGGAGCAGATGGTGGATGTGGTACCCTCTCTTCAGAGTTTTCCAAAGTGGTTGTGCTCCTGTGGCTTTCCTGAGAGCTGACGCAGGCTTTGGGAAATGCAGCTGCATTTTAGGGGCTGAGCAAAACATTTTCTGCATTGCATATGAAAAGCCTTCTGGGAATCAGAGGGTATTAATCAATTTTACATGTACCATTCCCTGCCTTTAAAAATCAGGGCTCCCTGCACATTGTTCAAGCCTCCCAGAGCCCCTTCTGTCCCTGGAGCCGATCACTGTGAAATGAGGACATGTCACAGCATAGCTTATTAGGGGAACCGGGGTGTTTCCGTTTGTTCCGATTTGTACAGAAAAGGGTTTTTCACAGGGGCTGTGCTTTGACAGTCTCGTCCTCCCCCAGGCTGGTTCACATTTAGCGAGGGGCGGCTGACAAAGCTCCTGGGCCGCGGAGATCCACAAGGTGCTTGCAGCTGGCACAGATACCTCATTAGAAATTCATTTTTTCCTGTCATAATAACAAAGTGCAGAGCAGCGGTGGCAACATAGTTTCGTATGGGAAAGCACACAAAAGGGGACAGCTGAAAGAAGCTGTGCTTTTCTCCTGTATTTCCAGCCCGACAGAAGCATCTTCAAAGGGAGCAGCCTTGCCCGTCCGCCGCACCCTCTCGGCCTGAATCGCTTGAATGGCATTTTATACACCTACTGCACCCTGGGGCCGGCCAGCCTCCAGGAAACCCATTCACCCGCCCCGCTCCTGCTCCTGCTCCCGCTCCCGGCGTTTTGTTGTTTGCTGCCCCACGGAAGCGGTGGGCAAATAAAAATCACAGCCCCGGGTTGTGAGCCTCAGCTCCCTTGCAAACATTTCTGAAACCCTGCTCCCAGGCAAGAGGAGCCAGTCCATTTCTTATTGGGGAGGGTGGAAAACCTCCAGAAGTAGAGAATGACTGCTGTCTAATTGTCCTCTCTGTTTATTTGTGTGGTGAAAGTGAAAAAGGAGATTCAGGAGGGCAGAAGTGAGAGGAGAGCAGCATGGATGCTGTGACTGCCACTGCTAGGATAGTGCACAGAGGAGGGCTATGGAGGAACTGGAACAGTTTGTCACTGTGGAGGTGGAGAGTGGCAATGAAGCATCCTTCTCATGCACAAACATCCTGATCCAGCTCCCCAAAGAGCATTTCCTTCTAATGAAAGAAGAGACTGAGTTTCTAAAGTCAGGGGATTTAATCTCCTTGAAAGTCTAGACAGAAAGCCTGACAAAGATTGCATTTTAAAATCTTGGCTTTATTTCTCTCTCTATTATTTCTTTTCCATCTTCCCTTCTTTTTCTTCTTTTCTTTTTTTTTTCCCCCTTGCAACACTACATGCATTAGCAAAAAATAGGAGGATGGAGGAGAGAGACAGAAAGCAAAAAAGCAGTGTGGGAATAGGAAAGGACTGATAGCCAAGAACTAAAGTCCTGAAACAATGTAGTTGCAACTCAGAAACTTCCCTCTTATACACGGACCAAAACCACATGCAAAAATTTCCTTTTTCAGACAATGGGTTGTCTGATTCTTGAAATTAAAACACAACCAAAACCCAAAACAAAACAAAACAGAACAAAAGAACCTAACAAAAATAGCAGCAAAACCCCAATAAGTAAAGATTCCCGATACAAAAACTTGGTCTGATCTGTGCAACACATTAACACCGGTGCCTCACCGTTATTCCAATGCTCCATAACACAGCACCAAGAAACTGCGGCAGAAGTACAGCAAATGAACCCACTCTGATCCCTCAGCCTGGAAGGGGAGCTGCCAGGGAAAGGCACCAGGCAGGCCATTGGTACAAATGCAGTACTTGCAGTTTTCTGCCAGAGAAATCTGAATCCCCACTTTGCTGTGTGTGGTAGCCCAGAGACAGCAGCATCAGAAATCTGGGGTAGTGTGAGTGTGAGGCAGACTGCAGACTGGGAGACAAAGACCACTAGGCAAATTTTTAACACATTCCAAGAGTACTGTCATCCATGAAAGGATAATGTATAGATGCCTTTTCTATTCAAGAAACCAACTGTGGGGCATTTTAGCTATAGACATTGGCAATAAAGTTATGTTCAGGAAGTCGGGATTTACTGGATAAATGTTCAATAGTGCCCAAATGTACTACGTCTAATTTTAGACACTCCCTGAACCATTACCTATCCCTCCAGAGAGCTCTGGCTTTCTGTACTGCCTAAATGGATAGGGACCAGGCTGCCTATCCACTTCAGGCTATTATAAACTTAGTTAAACTCTTCTTTCCCTCAGTGTCACACCTCAGAAGTAGCTTAATCAAGGGTACTGAGCATCCTTCTAAGAAGTGTTCGTAATGGCACAACCAGTAGTCAGCAAGCACGGGATATTTGGGATATTCTTAATGGGAGCACCTTGAGAGGGCAGGGATGGGGGTACTGGGCTGAACGTGGTGATGCAATTTGAAAAGAAACACAAAGAAAAGATCTCCACCACCTCGGCCTGCAACAGGAATTTTAGGAAGGATGTCTCTCAGGCTGAGTAGGATGTGCACTTGAGGGGAGATTCTGATCTCCAGTAAATTAAGCTGTGCAGATATTTGGGTTGTGTTCTCAGCTCATCACCAGACCCTCTTTTGTTCCTTGTCTGCCAGGGGATTTCCACAGGGTCCTTTGTTCTGTCCAGCTGGTGAGAGTCAGGAAATGGGGGTGCGTTGGAATTGCTATAGGGGGAGCATCCATATTCCCATCCATTTGCAATAAGAAGGTAGTGTAGGTGAGAGGAAACAAGACTAATCTGGTAAAGCCAAGGCAGAATGATTTCTAAGGCTCCCCAGGTTGAAACTGAGCTCCAGGCTGTTTACATGCAGCAGGCACAGGAGCTCACAGGAGGGCTGCAGGTGGCAGATGAGGCTCATGTCCTTAGGACTAAACTCTCTTCTCCCCAGGACCTCGTCCACAGCACCCTCCAGGGAAATCTGTGCTTCACACTGTGCCCTGAAGGGAGGCATGCCTAGACGAGTGCTGCCTAACTCAAACAGAGCTTTGCTGAGGCAGCTAGAGCTGTGATCCAGGGCTGGGGGTAACCATGGGGTGTGCCTGAGTCACACTCTGATCATAATTACTAATTTAGTCATGGCCACCCAGCCTCTGAGAGAGACAGCTACCACACAGAGGAGTAAAATAAAGAGTGCCCATGTAGAGGCATGAAGAGATAATGATGGCTGGCTGACCAAGAGAAAACTTCCTCCTTGTAAAGAAATGTAATGGATCTATAGATGAATCTGCTGTGTTTGAAAGACTCCTTCCAGTGATTGTAAGGCCAGTTTGCCAAAAATTAGGAGACAGCAAATAATTCAGTTAAGCAAAACCACAAGTGAGCTCAGAATTATTATGGGAAACCACAGATTTAGCACATGACAAACTTGTTATGAAAGGGTTAGATTGGCCGTACAGGTTTCTTGGTCTGCTTGCCAAAGGACAGAGGAGCTGGAACACAAATTGGGCAATAAACCCCATGTGTGAGTTGTGTGGCTGATTCAGAGCAGGAATTTAAGACTCTGTTGACTCCAGCCCATGATAGGACACTGCTTAGTGAAGTGTTGGATGTTTTAGAGGGTTGCCCACTTTTTCCAAGGAAGAATCAGAAGTGGTGCCCTGCTAGATACATGAGAAATCAAAAAAACATGTATTTCCACAAAGGAAATCCAGAGGTACTGGGTCAAGCCTAAGGTACTCAACACTGATCAACATGACACAAAATAAAATCCTGCTAGTCTTTGGTAACCCTTGGGAAGCAAAAAGTCTCCTCTCATTGCTGGTCTGAGTTCCTTGACTAAGCTATACCCTTGCAAGCTGTCTCACTGATGAGATGGATGCAGTGGTTCCAGATGGGCTCTGAGCACCTCTGTCTGCTCATACCCTCCAAGTACATCAGGCTGAGGTTTCACTGCTTAGGTGGCACTGGTTAGCTGTCAATTCCATTTGCCTGCTAAATAACAGGGTAAGTTCAACAACCTGCAGCACTCAGTGAAGGCTTAGGGATATCGTGTCCCACACTCAGTGCACTCACCCTGTGCTTGTTTCTCCTGCAGTGTCTGGGGTGCACTGAGCAGTGTATGCCCGCCTTGTGGTGCTGCTAACAAGGGGAGAGCAGCAGGCAGAGACCATGGGGGGGAACACATGGGCACAGAAAAGGTGATGTTGGAGGGCTGCAGCTGCTAATGGATGTCCAACCATTAAATCTTATTTGTTGGAGGTTTGACTGATTTACACTGCTCTCTATACTTGATGACTATTCTTGGGGTTAAGTGCTTATACTCCTTTCTGCTGCTTATTTCCCACAATACATTGGGCATGCAGAGGGAAAATGGAAAGAGCAGATGTACAGGATGTCATGGGCAGAGCTCAAGAACATTATGTCTCATATAGCTAGAGAAGATGCCAGAGTCAGGGGAGGTGCTTCTTCCAGCCTCAGTCCAGAGGGATGAGAACTCAAGACATTTTCTTGGCCTCTCTGATGACCTTTGCAAAGATAAACTCTTAGAGTAACTTTAGAGATCGAAGATGGAAGTTTCCGGCGTACACAAGGCTGAACATAAGGATAGTGAAATTCAGCCTCCATGTCTGTGAAGGCTGACTTGCTCTCACATTGCTTTCCTTCTTCCCAGCCACCCTTTCCCAGCAGACTCCAGCACCACCATATGGAGTGAAAGTGATGGTCCAGGAGGTGACACTTGCCACCCTGATCACCCCGATGTGTTTATGCCCCCAGGAAAAAGAGCAAAAGGCCTTACATGAGCCAGCTGTGGGATCATGCAACCCTTTGACATAGTGGGCTGTCATTTAATCCTGGGTAATTGCAAGTGGGTGTCAGCCCTGAAGCAAACAAGGTTTGTGTGTTTTGTCCATAACTGACTCCCAGCCTGTTTAACTCACACTGATGTGAAATGCAAAATTCCTCTTGTTAAAAACAGGGCAAGATCCGGCCCAGAAGAGGCAGGAATCTGCTGCCTGGATTGCACCATATTCCCCTTCAGCACTTTTCCAGGTCTGTTTAAGCAATGCTTTGGAAGCAGTGCTCCCTGTCCTGGTGCTGTCAGTCTTGTGTGTGTGCGTGAGTGTGTTTGTTTTCCTCAGTATATTATTTTTGTACACAATTTAAATTAATTTTTTTTTTGTTGTGGCCTTGAGAGTAACTCTTCTGAAAGTAGCAGACCCTGAAATTCATTAAATGTGTGAGATGACAGGAGAAAAAGTGTGAAATTGTAACAGTCTGTTTGGGCCTGATTAATAGAAAATTTTCCTGACAATCCCTGGGCCCTTCTGGGGGTCAGTGGAACAGAGCAGCTGTAAAGACAGCAGGAGCAATTTAGAAGCTGCCTGATGGGGGCCATGCAGATTTTGGAACAAGTGGGGAGAGTCCCATGCCCTTGTTCAGGCCAGTGGGAGATGATTGGCCACCACAGTGTCACGTTATCAAGCAGATTAGCCCGAGGTATGCTCCCACCACCTTGAAAGGGTTATTTGGCTTCAAGGGAGATTATTGTTGTCTCTACTATTTTCGGTCCTACAGCAGTGTCACCCATAAAGCTGATTCTGGTGCATTGCCACATTTCACTGTCTGTGCTTCTGCCAAAGAGCCAAGCACGAGTGAGGGCAAAGCCCTACAGTGGGAAGAGTTTGCCATTGGAGTGAGGCTGGGAGGAGATTGCTTCACTTTCTGTCCTCCTTGGTGGCTGAAGAGTCACCAGCCAGGGCCCTAGCTGGGGCTGGATAGTGCTTATGCACACACCCCAGTGCTTATGCTGCTGCTGGGGTGGAGTTCTCAGTGGCAAAGGCAGCCAACACCAAGGACCAGGGAGGTCAGATGGCTGTGCTTGTGAGGAATATTTCTCTGGCTCCCACCAGGCACCCCAACCTGAACTGCTGACTTTTTTTTTCTTCCTTCCTTCTTTTTTTTTTTTTTTTTTTTTTTTTTGAGCAGCTCTATATAGCCAAATGCTTTCACCCTAAGAAAGATACAAAAGAAAACATCAAAGTAAATGTCCCCACACTGACATAAGGCTAGAATAATGGTGACCTAGTAGCTAAAGACTGGGACGAATACTGAAAGTAATTCACTCCCCTCGATAACAATGGGGCATGTGTGACAATGATATATACCAGGAGGCGAGGAGAGCCACTTTTGTTGGGTAGCGATACCCCACAAACCCAATTGTAGGGAGATCAATACTGTCATAGGACAATCATCAAAGCCCATCAGCTCATCATATTTTCATACCATAAGCAGCTCAAGGCGCCGGGGCTGCCTCTCCGGCAGAAAGCCCCGCGCGGAAATTTGAAGGGTGTGAAATCGACATGATTAATAATTATAGTTATTAGCACATGTACCAGCTGCTCATGTATGGTTTAGCCCGTGATTTATGGGGCCATAAATGCCCATATCTGCTTCTGACGTGGAAAGGAGAAGGGCACGCAGTCATGGGCAGAAAGCATCGTCCCTGGTGCCAGGGGCTTTCCTCCCCCTCACTCCTGACAAAATTAAAACAACAACAAAAATGGGCCAAAAAGTCACCTCTGCTCCACAGCAATGGAAGGAGGCCTTTTGTTCCCATGTCTGCCTTAACGGCGGCTGAAACCTGTCTGCTCAATGTCCCCAAAGCCTTTGAAGTTTGGATTGCAGCTAACAAGGGCTAGAGATTTCCCTCCCCCACACAACTTCACACTGTTGCCAGGCTGCAAACAATCACCATACATATTACAGATGAAACCACGAGGACCAACAACAGAAAGAAAAACTAATTGTCTAGTTGCCAGAAGTTAAAGCTTTTGTTTCCAAATGTAATTTGATTCCTCGTTCTTCCAGCTCCCCCCCAGCCCCACCATCCATTTACAATGCGTTTCATCATAGAAAACTATTTTACTTTGACACAATCTGAAAAAATGGTTTGAAATGGCCAAGCAAACAATATCATCACCCTTATCAGTAGGTATGATGTTGCTTTAACTCTGAAGATCATTCTTGTCTTCCAAAGACTTGTAATAATGATTTGAACAAGAAAATTTGTTTAGTGCTGCGGAGAAGAACCACAACCTGCCACAGCCCGTGAATGTGCAAAATTGAAGCAAAGAGGGCTGCAGGCCTATATTTTCCGTAACATTCATAGCCACAGACTGGCCATGCCTTGTTCTCAAGCAGAAGCCAAGCTGGTGCCCTGTGCTAGGTGTGCTATTTCCAGCCTGCATTGAAGTCCATAGTAAGGCTGCACCGCTCCTCTGGGTTCGGTCACAGCACAGTGAATGGCAAACAGGGTAAATGTGTCCCCACAGCCTCTTGTGAAATCCGGCGAGCTCTGCTGTTCCATGAAGCCTGCTGATCTCGCACTGACCTGATCAGCTACAAACTTCTGTCAGATGAAGGATTTCCTGCACAATGAGCATGAGTAAACTGAGAAAATAACAGAGTACAGTCGTGCATCTCAGGGGCTAAAATTATATCAATGTACCGGAACAGGCTCTGGCAAACACTGGAGTCTGTATGTGAGAAGGGAGAAAAACAGAGTTATACCACAGTATTTTCTCTCTCTTTCATTCTACAAAAAGGTGATGACAGGGTGTGTCAGAATAACAGCAAAGGCAATGGGATGTTAAAAGGATTATTGAATTATTCTGCTTTTAAATGGACTCCATGTAGTTCACATAGTTCAATGTAGAGGACAGATCAGTCTTAATAAAAGAACATAGCATAAATAATTTATTTATTGAATCTTACAGAATTCATTTTGATTTCTTTTCCTCTGGGAAACTGAGTTTGAAGGCCTAAAAATTAGTCTGTGTTCATGCAAAAGGTTTTATTAAAAACTGGACGTATTATAGGAAATTAAAACATTTTTACAAATGTTTAGTCAAAACCAGCAGTCTTCCATTCAAAGCTTTTTTGTGAGAAAAACTGACCAGTCTTTAAATGAAGTTTGTTAACAAGTTTATGGTGTGCTCACCTGTTACATCCCTTTCCTTCAGAACTGAAATACACCCTTCAAGGATCTTGTGAGTTTTTATCTGTATGTCTTTATTGGCCCTTTATTTGTGTGCTCAGGAAGGCCAGATATTAAAGGGACAGCTACAGTGGTAATTTGGATGCTTGTTTCTCCATGTATTGCTAAATCTGTATCCTAGACAAGACGATTTTTGTCTCTCAAAATTTAAGTGATGCTCCATGACATTGGATAACGATTAAACTGTAGCCAAACAAGACCTGTGCTCAACCCAGACACAGTCAGTTGGTTGAACAGAAGAATAACTGGGTGAAATATGAGGGCCTGGGAGCAGAGGTCAAACTGAAGCATCTAATGGCTCTATTCCATATTCTATTGCACAAACCTGGGAGCCTGTTTTGGTGAGAGCACAGATGCACATGGTGCAGCAGGTGGAGGTGTTCCTTGTGGGTTCAGAATGCAGGACTGCAGAGCTCAGCAGGAAAACCAGCACTGGGGTGGCTGTGCACCACCAGCAATGCCTGTTTCCAGCACAGCCACACACAGGGAGACCACTGGATTTTGGTGTCATTGGGGAGAAACACATTTTCTCTGAGGACTCAAAACACCCACAGTCAGTTCTGGTCTGGTGTGAATTGCTGACTGTTTCTTGTTTCTTATCCCAACCCTCCTAAAACAACACTAAAAACCTCCTTTCCACAAAGCTATCTTGTGTATGTATATGTGCACAGGTAAAACAGAAAGCTGTGGAGACATTAGGAAGATTCTGAACTCTTTCATGTAAAATATTTCAACAGCTTTTGTCAAAGATAACAGTGCCAGGGATTCTTTATACTGTCTCCTTGGACATCCAAGGTAGAAAGGTGTTACAGATTCTTCCCTGTCTCATATTATATGCATGTGGGGCAAGAAACAATCAGACTTTTTTCCTTTAGCTATGTGTATACCTACCTGTAAACATGGCTATATATTTATTTGTAGTTTTAGCTGAATTTTAAGTATCAGAAAAATCTTAAATATTGGGTTATACTGGAATATTTCATCCCATCAGCCAGTCTATCTACACGGGGGTGACAAAAGTCATCAACAAACATGAGTTTAATGTGCTGTGAAAACTGTCCCATCACAGCCCTCTATTCTGCCTCTTCCAAGCAGAGAAGTTCTTTGTTTTTCCATGTTTTTTTCTCTTGGACTCATCAGGAAATTAATGGGGGCCAGACAGGATTTAGACTTTGTAGAGGAAGGGACATTTGGCAACAGATTTTAATAAAGATTTTCATTATCAGAATTAATGTCAATATAAGTTCAAAACATTTCAGTGGCCAATGGGATCCTGGTTGACTCTGCAAAAGGATATTCCAGAAAATCTATTGGATTTAAAGAAAGTGGGCACAGCCATTACTTCCAGGAAAAGAGCTGGAGAATCACAGGTGCTGGCCCAGGAGTGGGATACAGTTTGAGGTAACTGTTGGCAGAAAAAATTCTAAACATCGCTGCTGGAAAACAGAACTCTACAAGGAGCATTTATAGCAATTCAACACCAATCATAACTATTTAACTAGTTCAATAATATGTTACCCAGTTAGTCTGCAATTTTCCTAAAGAACAGTTATGCAGAATTGGGCAGCTGCTCAGATCACTCAATTCAAAACAAACCATTTGCATAATAAATATTTGCAGAGGAGCAAGTGGGTGGGGTTTAGGCGAGTGCACAGATGAACATAAAAATCAAATATAGCTGGAAAGAAACTGGGCTTAATTACAGGAGGAAACAAAAAATCCACCAACAACCAAAGCATGCACACACAGACACACATATTTCTTCAATTACTTAAAATAATTCGTGCAAATATTCTAATTAGTTCATTTGCCTCTTTCCAGGGTCATAGATTTCTTTCTGTTCCTCACTGGCTGAAAAAAGAGGCCTGTGGGTTTGTTCCAGAGCTATGCACTATTTCATTTGCAAGCAAATAGTTTGAGAGTATGCATGTGTGCTTCTGTGGGTATGCAGGGATCTGAGGGTGAATGGCAAAATGCCAGTCTACAGCACTGCTTCCAGATAATGTCTGCTCCACAATGACACCCAGGTTAAAAGATAGCTACAGCTTTTTTAATAGCAGAACTTCACCCAGACATTGCTCTTGCACTGAGTCCTAGAATGTATGACAGGAAATTCAGTAGCAATTTCTACTTCTCACAGTCACTTTCTGGGTATAACTTGCCCAGCACTCCTGTGACAAACAACTTACGATGTTACACACTTCAAATGAATTATCAGTTTCTACTCTGTTTCCACGGAGTTAGTGGCAGAGTGGAAATTGATCAAAATGAGTTAAAAATGGTTTGACCAGACTCACTTGTTGATTGTACATGGCTCAGAAAAGCCGGTGAAAGGGAAAGAATTGAGAAGAGAATGTGAAAATGAGTAGAGGTCAGATCTAGAGAAGGTGAAAAAGCAAACCACTAAAAAAAAGCCCCAACAAACCAACCCTCTGAAAAACCCAAGCCATCCTTCCTGGATCTCAAGACAAAGAAATTAAGCTGGGAGGATGCAAGAGAGAAAAGGAGGATGAGCAGCGTGACAGCACAGACAAGAAAAAACGTTGTAGTGTGACCCTTGGCATCTTCCCAGCATAAGGAAACTTGATGAACATTTAATCCAACCACATTCTTCATGGGTCTTCTGCCTCTCTTAGCAGCCCAGAAGCTCATCTGTGGTGAGGAAAGTAGAAGGACAAGTCTCCCAGTGTGACCTCTGCCTGGCAATACATAACAGTGACATATTAAATATGATTAATATTTTCTTCAGAACTGAGTTTACAAAAATACATGCTCAGCTGTGGTCAGCAAACAAAACCATAATGTGGTGCCTATCACAGCACAAACAGTGTATTAATGGAGCCATTAATCACCATCAAAACTGTATTAGGAGTGAAGATAGCCAAAGAGAGCTTAACTGACAGCAAGTGGCCATAAACCTGTCCAAAAACTAATTTGATTACCATCATACCAGCATCTGTGCCACTTATGAGGGTTCATTTTTTTGATGAAATTATGTAGACAAGTCGTTCATGCGTATAATAGACATCTAAATCATGGTAAACATGTTGTTGGCATGAGAAGTAGTTAAAGAAAGTGGGACATTGCTTTGCAGGTGAAATTTCAGGCAAAATGCACTGTTGGTGTCACAACAGTTGGTTAGAAAACCGTTGTCAAACTCATCTTGCCAAGCCGTGAGTGAGGAATGTTTTTGATCCACATTCAACAGAATAAACGCTGCTGAAAGTCAGGGGATGTTGGGAGCCTCTAGCTATTTGCAAGAAGGACGGCTTTTGCCAATATAAACTCTTGCTCTTTATCAGCTATAAATATTCCCTACAAACAATCTGTTTTATTCATAGACAGTTGGACCCATTATGTTTTGGTCTTGACAGACGGGACAGTAGGATGCTGCATTTAAATGACACAGACTGTATAGGAATGTATTTCCAGATGATAACTGAGCCTGGAGCTTCCACATAAATCAGGGGAGGGAAATTATTCTGTAAGAAATATGTTCAGATTTCAGCCTCATAAATACAGAGAGAAACCAAATTTTTGGGGCTTCTTCACTTTTATGTGAGCATTTTAATGATCATTTTAGGCAGCTACCAAGAAATTCACGTTCACTATTAGTAATGTTATGCACAAGAGAAGTCTCTCAGGAAAGTAAAAGATAAGGTTGTCCCATCTACATCTAACTAAGAGGCTGAAGTGTGAAAAGATCTCTGTTTTGGAGGTCAGGGATAATTGGATTTTCTGGCAGAACAGAACTGTCCAATTGACAAGATGAATGCAGACTAAAAATCACTGTTTCCCCACTTGCTTTACCATGCTGCATAGGGTAGGTAGGGGTGAATGGGTAGTTACATGCAGAGCCACCACTGAAAGGAAGGGACAAGAGCTTGTTGCTCAATTAAGAAAAGTATTTGAAAGCCAGGTAGTCATGTGAAGCTGTGCCTGCTTTAACTTGCCATCTCTAAATAGACTTAGCATGTCTGAAGGTCTCAGGCCATTTCAAGTGTATCCCAGGTATGTGCTGCGCATATGCTGAGCCCCATATAATATAATTGAATATGGGGCAGAAAGCGGATCAGTCCTCAGAGAGGGAGACTGTTTCTTCAAACGAGATGTTAATGGTAGAGTGAGTGACATTTATCTCCAGTCCTTTTATGAATCACTGAGACACAAACAGAGTACACCTTGCCTTTGCTGTGAGCTGTGCCTCAAGCTGTGGGAAGCTGCCTGCCATTCACAAGCCAGTGCCTTGTAGGCAGCTCCATCTTACCTGAGTTCGCAGATGGGCCATTCCCCAGGTGGGTCTGGCAAAACACTTCTCATTAATCATTGCTTAAAACCCTCTCAGTGGGAAGACCTCAGGTTAGACATCATTTGGAAACAAATTGGGTGAAAAATAGCTCTGACAATAAGGAGCCCACACAGAATTCCCCTGTGAGAGCTTCAGCAGTGTGAAAACAGACTCTTCCAGGACACTAAATGATCTGTCAGTTAGCAAATGACATTATAATCCAGTTTTATGCCACTGACAAATCAAAGCCTTTGCTGTGTTTCCTCATTTTTTTCCCTCTATTTTCCCCCTTCACCCCCTTTAAAGTGACAAAATATTTCAGTTAGGAGAGATAGCCAAGTTGTAAATGCTTCCAGGGACAAACCTAAGCCTTTCAGGGTTGCATTGTTGTCTCTCTTCTTCCTGTGCTGCCATTAACAGCAGAACCCCCCCACAATGTACCAGGCCCATCATAAGAGAGCATCAGGCTGCCCAAGCCCTCCAACCCCACTGGTGCTGGCCACAGGGTGCAGCTGTGCCCAGCCCTGCCCAGCAGGATTCCCACTTCTGTTCCAGCTTGAGTGTATTTACCAACATCCTGTTAGATTAATTTTTAAAATAAAGCTTTAAAATTAGGCATAGAATCAAGTGCTTTTGTGAGTGGAAGCTACAGTAACTATTTGAAAGCAAAAACCTTGCGCAGCCTGATTTTATCTCGTTAATTGTTAGTATTTACTTTCAAGCAGTGGCACTTCATGCCAGTGGTAATTCTGGGTCCTCAGAGACATTAAGTATTGACCAGCTCCAGGGAACTTAAAAACGATGTTTTTCCTCTGTCTCCATCATTGCTTCTTTTCTCAAGTACAGTGTTAAATTGACTCAGGCCTTAGGCAACAGAAAAAAGGAGATGAAAAGGAGATGGTGAATCTAGAGCATAATTTACCCAAACTGAGCAGAGGAGCAAAGTATAATATGGGGCAAGTCTGACATTCTTCACTGACGTACATAGAGCATAGCCCAGCTACCACACACAGGCATGGACACAGGCAAAACACACTGCAGCTAGGGGCTTAAAAAGCCAGCAATTATTAAAACTCAAGTTTTGCATCTTGATGATGTTCACATTGATTTATCTACATGAATGTCTGCCTACACATTACACTAGAAAAAGTTATGGCCTCATTTTTGATGGATTCCAGCTGTGATGCCCAGTGTTCTTGCATGTTGTAATTTTTCGAAGTCTCTCAGTTGTTAGTCCTAACACAACCTGTTTTGGAGTTTGAATAGCAGAAATAGACATCAGTCAGGATCAGGCAGTCACTGTCAGCTGGGAGTCATCGCCATGTGATACCAAATGTGCAGCAACCTGTTGGGGTTTTGCTTTCCTACTGAAATGTCCCTAAGGAACTTAAGACTCCGTGCTCTCATGCTTTTACTCAGGGACTTCTTTGGCAGCCTTTTGTCTGTTGTGAATCAGTGGCTTTTGCCTAACAGTCCTGTAGGCTCAGCTTTCTTATCCAGGGATTCAACACAATTCTCAAAGACTGGTAGGCCCCATATATTGAGCTCCCTTTTCTTTCAGTAGGGTTCATCCAGACATGATTAAGGGACTCAGTGTGGTCCATACTGGAGTTCTTCTCTGAGCCCTGTCTGTCACCACCCTTTTCCCAGAGCACTCCAAAATGAATATTTGCCAATAAGAATATTTGCTAAGAAGTGAGAACAATGTAAATTATTTAGGAAATATACAGCCCATCTGTACAATTCCTTCTTGCTCTAGGCACTATCTTGCACCATGAACAGCCTTGCTGAAATTCAGCTCAAAATTGACAGTGTTTCCATGACATACTGCTGTCAAATTTCCAACTGTGGCCTCAAGGTGCTGAGAAAGGGATACTGATCCAGCGCTCATCCGATCTCAATATGTTTGCACCTCTCTGCTGGCCTCTGGAAATTATGGGGATGCAGCCAGGGTCACTCATCACACAGAATTACTGAGCATGTGAGTGTGTTCTCATGACAGCCCTGCATAGCAGTCAGCAAGAAAGAAGATTTATTGCTTTATCTGACACTCTGTTATTCACTAACTGAGCATGACACATTGGGGACTAGGAACTGCCAGTTTGACACCAATGAGCCTTTTTTGCATTGATTGAGTTTATCCAGTTCATGCTCAGAATACAACTTGGGTAAGGAAGAACCCAAAACAGGCTGTAATGGGAGCTGCTGGCTATATGCTTTCCAGGAGAATGAATATGGTGAATAAATGACCTCATATGTTGCAGAGCAAGGAGAGGTGATGTCAGCCACTTCAGCACCTTCCTTTTTGTCACAAGGCACCATAATGATGAGAATAATTTCTTTAATGCTGATAGACTGGTGGAGAAGTGCAGATCAAAATGCCATAAATAGTAACTGCAATGTATGGGGTCTGAGAGAAATTAAATTATTGCCCAGCCCACAGATGACACCATGCAGGACATGGGTTGCACTGCTCTGGACATAATTTTCCATGTGTACCTTGCAGAGCTGGGAACAACAATCTCCCATAATTGTTCTCTTCTTTTACTTGTGGGACAAGTCAGCCTGCATGCATGGAACTCCAGCTTGCTCTGAACTAGACATAAAATATGGAAAACCAGGAAAACTTGACTAATCTTACACAAAGCTTACATTGAGCTCTGAATGTGCTTTGGTTACGTACAGTTTGGGCTATTGCTAGACTAATGAAGGAAGTGACTCTTTATGTGACAGCACAACACTAACAATGACTTCTCCTTGTTTGGGTGTTTAATCAGAAGCCTTTCTAAACACTCCTGTGAAGCACAAAGGGAGGCCTCCTGTTTCCTAAATAGAACATTTAATTTTTTTTCTTACTTATAATTAATCCCAAGCCTGTAATTAAACTACCTCCTATGCTGAGGAGTTCCAAGACCTTTTTGTTGCTGCTGTTGTGCAGATTTAGAAAGGGAATTTGCTCAGCAGGTGAATCCAACATGAAGTTGCAGCTCTTTTCAGCCACCAGATCATGAAGGGAGACATTTCCTGTACTTGATATATAAAGATTGATGCAACAATATATAATCAAATAATTCTGCAGAGAAATTATAGACAGGAAAGGGAAAAAAAATGAGCTGTCAATAGTAAAATATTTAAGTAAACCAACCTCGTGTTTTAAGTCTACCAGTGCTGCATTTTGTTTTGGAGTGCACTTAACACTTATCAAAGCCATCAGGATGGCAGCACTGGCAGAGCTGGTCTGCGATGGCCCCAGAGAACAAGTGAGGATCAGAATGCTGGGTCACATGGGCAAGCATCCTAGTGTCTGAACAAATTGGTAACATCCTGTTCTATCAGCTGGTTTGCTCTTCTTTAGAGAATCAATCTTGCTTCTTCATACACCAGTTTTTCCCTCCATCAGAGCTGCCACATCCCAGCAGTTTGCAAAATAGCACCAGGGGTTTCTAATACACAAATCCTCAAATGAAAGCCACTGTTCAAAGTCATGTCATGCTATCTGTCTAAGGCAGGTTCTCTCTAAGGCAGGTTTCACTAGAGATCTCTTTTGTTATAAAAATGGGATCCAACACTGGTCTCAGTATTATAGTATTGTATATAATTATATATTATCATTTTTCATTGCACCTTAATATTGTTTATTTGATGTAGTAACACATGGTTATTTTTCTTCTAATATATATAATATTTTTCCTTTAATAAACTTTTCAATTCCTGCCACCACAGTTCTTTTGCCAACATGCTATATATTATCATGCATGGGCTTTTATTTTGAAATTGTCTACAAAGGAAAGAAGAAGAATAATTTGCCTTACTTGAAACACTTTATCTATACAATCTGTGTTTCAATTTCACATTTTTTTTCCTACTGATAAGGCATAATATAAAACAATATAGTATTAGAAGATAAATCTTTATTTAAAAAAAAATATTTTCAAATGCAAGATGTATATTACATTTCCAAATCATTCACACAGAATATTGACAGAATTTATTTTTCTCAGATTTTTTCCAAATTTAATTGATCAGATCTTGTGAGATATGTTACTTTTTGGGGAGCTGTTTAGTCCCCACACTGTCTAAGTAGCTTTGCAACATGAAACATAATGTGTGTAACCTTGGGAGACACCATCATTAGCTTGAACGAAAAAATGAAATTTATTCTTTGTTTCCTGTCTCACAGTATTTTTGATTCCTAATTCTCAGGTTCTTTCATAGCATTTTATGTCAAGCCATATGGAAAATCTGACTATATTAGATCAAGGAACTCTCCGTTACCTTTTATGATGTAGACACATTCAAATATGGTAAATACTGCATATTTTTGTATCTTTGAATGGCTAAGTCTTAAAAACTGAAGCACTTTGAAAAGTAGAAGATTTCAACAACCTTCTTCCTTAAACAGACTTCCAGTAAAGCCTGCCTCTTATGTGTACTACTTTGAATTTATGGCCAATGGATTTTATTTTGGTGGAACAACACTGTATTTTAGGCACATTGAATATCTGTGCACTGGCCCACTCTCAGGCTGGGGACTCTCTAGTTCATGCAGTTTGGAAAAGCTCCAAAGCTCTGTTTTTTATTATGAAACTGCTCATCTTTCCAAAGAGAATAGAAAATTTCTCACATGGCTATTTTCAGTGTTTTTCATTCATCTTTCTGACATCCCACTTTACTTATTGACTCACCCATCTTTGCTGTAGCAGCATCTGAAACACAGAGTCCACATGCCATGTGATTTTGGGGTCCCCTTGTTCATCAACTGAGTCTGGTGGGTGACCTTTTAATTATGAATTTTAGTGATTTAGTGACCTGCCAAGTTCCAAGGTCAGTATCTGAGGTTTGTTGCTAGAAAGTAGCACACCCAGGAAAGATCTTGGTGTGATAGCCTCCACAGTGAAGCTTGTTGGAAGGACAGCTTTCCTACCAGTCTGGGTAATCAAGGCAGTCATTAGGGGCTGAATAACTTCGAAGTTTAGCAGATTTTTCAGAAGTTCAAGAACCATCATAAGATAAATCCCAAAACCATACAGAAAGAACACAACAGAGGGTCTCTGAAGGGAAAGAAGCTGCAGCCTGGAAGGACTTATATATCCCAAGGCAGGATGCCTGGACAACAAATGGAGGTATGGAAAGCCTATGGAGACTGTTACAGGAGATTTAGCATGACAGTCACAGATTTCCTGGTAAAATAATAAGCTCTCAGTGTAGCATTCAAAGTTGAGATGAGAAATGGTACACAGAGAAGTAACTCCTCTCTGTTAAAACACAGTTCCTAGAGGAAATTTAGATGCTAGCAAGCTCTGGCACATATTACCACAGCCAGAGGCAAAGCCACAAGTACAGCCACCCACTCCAGCCCCAAGTGCATGGGGTTTTAGAAGAAAGGGAAAGGCAGAGGCAAAAGGCAAGGGGCAAAGCAAGGGGCAGGGCAAGGCAAGGGGAAAGGGAAAAGTTTCAACCAAAGAGGTAACCCCCCCAAATTTTAAGACACTTTTTACTTGTATGATCAAAATAAAGTTCATAAAGAAGTATTGTGTGGCCTTGACATCTAGTGCAAATCAGTGCAGATAGTCCACATCATCTCTATGTAGGATCTCAAATGCAAATTAGATAGAGCATATTTAATGGAGCAGAATATGTCCTGCAACTTAAGGAAACCCTGAGAAGCCTGATGAAATGCTAACAAAACATCCTCATAAGTGTCTCATTCCCACACGACCAGATGCAGAGGGTTACTGCTGGGAAGCACAGTGTGTGAGAGCCATACAAAAAGCATATTTATTTTGTGGAAGAGACTGTATCTGTCTTTCTATCAATAAATGTCTGAATGTTTGAGCCTTCTCTAGTTACACCTGAGACCTCTCTCTCTCTTACCATAATCTCTCAAATCTTACCATCAATCTGTCAAAACAGAAGTAAGTGATCCATTTTTAACTTCAGGGAGGAACTAAATCAAATTGCAGTTCCTACTGATCTAAAACCCTAAAGCCTCACTGCTGCTATTAGGGTGATCCTGGGGTGTGTGCACCCAGACAGACCTGCCCATGAGTTCAGGGATTACAGAGAGGAAGCCCACAAAAGCAATTTAGATGGTAGAAGAATCTCAGGAGATAAAATCTCATGAGAGGTTTTTCTTTTCCTTTGGAAGAAAAGTAATTCAGTTAGATTAGCTTTTCCTGTTGCTCTCCACATCTCTTTTCTTTTTGGGTATGGAAATGTTTTCCATAAGGCTCATACACAAGCAGCAGAACTAGGAGTATCCTAATTCCTAATATCCTAACATTTTGCATTATGGCTGGTGTGAAGCAAATCTGCCTGTGGGAGACAAAAGACTTACAGATGTCCAAGGAACAGATCCTTAGGGTTCCTGTGTTTTAAGTATGCTCTTTTAATTTCCTCTAAATTGCATGCATTTATGCTAAAAGTCTTCTACAGTCTGTTTTCATTGAGACAAATGTCTGACTCTGGGCAGGCTAGAAACAGTGATTTCAAGAAAGAACTCAATGTTAATGCTATTAGGAATTAACCTGTTTTTTTCAAGATGTTACATGATTAAAACATCAAACTAACTTCAGTGCCAGAAATGTGTTAACTGCTGCTTTGTGCCTCCAGCTGTGCTGAGCCCCAATACACTACTTAGGGTGTAAATCTCTCCTTTGAGAATAATGATTAAGGGTTTTCTTACAAGTATATTTTTCTTTCCTATTGCAGCATGGAAAGTGACAGGCAGCAAAAAGCTAGACAGAAGGGTTAACTCAGGATGCTGTGGGCAGGGAAGGGTGGAAGTATTTGCATAGAATAGCATCTGGAATCTATACTCAAATACTTTGAGGGGGGAAGCTGTTTTTCCACATTCATTACAGCCTGGTAAGGAAGAGGAGAAAAGAAACGAGGAGGGATAGAAAAGGAACAGGGGACTCCTTTTGTATCTGTGTCCAATATGGTTTCTTTTGATTTTTCATTCTCCATAGTCAAGAGCTCCCCATGGGTTCTCATCTGTTACCCAGGCTTTGCCATACCTGCCTGCCTGTGTGAAAATGGCTCAGCTGCCGGCACTGGATGAGGCTAACAGATCACATCTATCTCTCTGGCATCTACTGAGCACACAGGGCTCCAAGGATCAAGCCCTGGACAAGAGCACAAAAGCAGGTCTGTATAGAAGCAGCCAACCTTCTGCATCGTCCGCGGCTCATTGTGCGGACACCGAAGGTCAAAACTTGCCTGCATTCCTGCCTTCCCTACACAGTTCTGTGTGTGTGCTCCTGTGTGTGCCACGGGGTGAACAAGAAGGCAGTACAGGACTACACCACACTGTTGTTTTACTTCCTCATTTTGCACAGTAATTCATAACGAAACAAATATGAAAAAATGCATATGTATGTTTTATACAGAAACAGAGATGATGAGGATGGAAGCAGACATGGAAACAGAGATACACCCTTACTATCTTAAAGTACAGTGATTCTGTGCAGATAAAATGGGATTTCACATGCCAATAGGTAGGCAGTAAGAGCTGTTCGGTTTTCTGAATTTGCATTCAGAAATGAAGGGGAACAATGAATTAAAAAATGTAAATAAACAGAAATCTCTCCTGGGTGAATCTGTTGTTAGTGAAGGAGATGCAATTAAAAAATTCTGAAAAACTACTGGAGAAATTCAAAGCTCAGAAACAAGATTTTTAATTACAAAGATGAGGGTATGCATATTTGAAAGGGGAAGAGAATTTTTTTCATGTCTCTGGGATACCAGAAGGGGGAAAAAGAACAGCAAAATACAAGAGTATATGTTTTCATGGTTCTACCTTATATATGAGGTCAGATGAGTTCAATAAAACAACACATTTGCAATGACCAGTCATCAATCTGAGAGTTCACTCGTTGATCATCTGTAATATTTTTCAAACAATTATGCCAGCTAAACTGGCATAATTAGGAAGAATTCCTGGCACTTCAGAGCTTGAATTTATACCTGTATGTTGCTTCATGGGCATCAGGGTTTCCCTCTTCTCTCTCCAGTCAGCTCCTGCTTTCCTTCCTGGGAAAATTTCACGTTTTGTCTTCTATCTGATCTCCCGATCAGAGTCTTTTCCTGCAGGAAGAGATTCCTGTCTAGTCATCAAGAAATGCATCAGGAAGTCCAAGGGCTTTGTTTTCTCAGTCTGGGTATTTTCTAACTACCTTTCATAATACTCTATTAACAACCTCAGAATGTATCCTTGCACTCTTCCTCCCTCCTCTCCTCTCCTCTCCTCTTCTCTTCTCTTCTCTTCTCTTCTCTTCTCTTCTCTTCTCTTCTCTTCTCTTCTCTCCTCTCCTCTCCTCTCCTCTCCTCTCCTCTCCTCTCCTCTCCTCTCCTCCTCCTCTCCTCTCTTTCCTCTCCTCTCATCTCCTCCACTCTCTCTCTCTCTTCCTTCTCTCCTTCATCTCTCTCCTCTTCCTTCTCCTCTCCTCCTCTCTCTCCTCTCCTCTCCTCTCCTCTCCTCTCTCTCTCCTCTCCTCTCCTCTCCTCTCTCTTCTCTTCTCTTCTCTTCTCTTCTCTTCTCTTCTCTCCTTCTTTCTTTCTTTCCTTCTTTCTTTCCTCTTTTTTCTCCTTCCCTCCCTCTCTACAACCCCTCCTTTTTCCTTCTTTTCCCACTGTCTCTATAGAGCTTTTCAGTCTCTGTAAAGGAGCGACCAAAGAAAGATTTGCTGTCCCATTCGTTCCGCACTGCCCCCATAAAAAGCAGATATTTTCAGGTTGACTGAAAGTTTAACTTTGTTATTTTTTTTTATTTTTAAAGAAAATCCAGCGTGACATGGCACGCGTTGGTGCCCTTGCCACTTAACAAATTACTTGTTTTTTTGACCTAAGTTAAATGCTGTGCAAATTTCCCTTGTCCATGTTTTCATTGTGTGCAGACTTCACTGATAAAGAATAAAGAGCGAACTAGTTGGCACTTTTTAGCCAAAGCTTCCTTCATTTACAACACATTTTTTTTTCTATGTCTTTAATGACACGAAAGCCTGGATCCTCAGCTGATGTAATTCCAGCTGATGTAATTCAGTCACTTCAGGATTGCCTTCCACAAACTCATGCTGCTTTACATCAACTGACAGTGGCCCCAACATTTAGGCAGGGCTCCAAGGTTCAGCATGGCCTTCTTGCCTTCATTTTAGGCTACATATCCATTTCCCATCCCAGGGATGAAGAGTGTTTTACCAAAGTAAATCACTACCAAATGCTTCCTTACAAGCAACCAAAAAGCCAGTTGCACAGGTATTGATGTAAACCTCAAAGCTTTCACTGTTTTTGCAGACACAAAATCTGGCTCAGCCTCTTCATGTATAAAGCCCAAGGGCTGGTGTACCCCACAGGCAGCTGGGAAAGCCGCTCCAAGGGCCAGAGAGTTGGTGGATGCCAGCTGTTATCCCTGTCCATGCTGTGCTGTGGGTAGCAGGGGACAGAGGGGTCACTGATACAACTGGCACGCTGCTCCATAGGTGACCATGTCAGGACAGAATCTTCTGGACTGAAAATTCACCAGAGACCCACAGAAATCAAGATTGCCCTTCATGGTGTAGCTCTTCCCCTCCACAACAGTGACTTAATGCTGTACTTAAAGCAGTGTACGATCAGCCCCGAAGGCTGAACTGGCCATGCATGGGCTCAGTCCCTCCCATCAATGCTCTTTTATTTTCTCAAACATGCCATTTCATTTTCAAAAGAGAGAAACACTGTATAGTTATAAATCTAATCTCTCCCCCTGCGTGCTGCTCTGCCTCTGCCTGTGATTTAGGGCTCTGGGTCAACCTGCCCCAGTGCAGCTGGCAGGTGGTCTGGCCTGGGGAGGGGAGCTGGGCAGCCCAAGGTGAGGCAAAGCCTCCCCTGCTCAGCAATGGCGTTTCATTGCCAGCCCCTTGGAGACTCCTGTGACAGTCCTTCCCATGACAGATTGCTAGCCCAACAATGAACCCTTTGTGCCCTCCCATCACTCCTGCAACCCCGGCTTCCACCAAACTTACACCCTCCTCACAATTTTCCATCCTCTGGAGAAAGCAAAAAGCAAAATAAGTAAGCGCCACTCATCTCTCTTAGAAACTGGACTCCTTCAACTGGGAAGGCCTGCGACTTTATACAGACTTTTTTTTTTTTTTCTGTACAGCAGCATCACAGCAATGTATCTGCAAAGCTGTTTTGGAATGGATAAATCATCTCACTTTGCTTTTTTTCCCGCATCCTCATATGACGACATGCAAAAACCTTTCCAAAGGCAGGCAAAAAAATTACTGCTTTATAAGACAAACCAGTCTGATGTCCTGATTTGGTGCCAGAACATTGGTATCTGAAATGGCATCTTGCATAACAGCACATCAGTACTTGTTTTTATGAGAAGAGGCAAGGGCTCTTCCAGGGGCACCTTCAATGCCTGGGCCCGTGGGCAATGCAATTAGCCATGGGATAAGTTCCCTCACCATTCTGAATTAAAATTGGTCTTGTCCATGTTGGAGAATAAATTCCATTTATAGCATTTATAGTCTGCACCCAGTAAATTCAGCTTTGGGCACCCCGAGGGGGTCTGCAGTTGCTGGAGACAAAACACTGCAGGAAAGAGCACATGGCAAGAGGCTCACCTCAGCAGTAACTGCAGGGCCTCTCCTGCTGTCCTCTCCCCCAAGTCTGCGTGCTCGGTCTCTCTCTCACCATTGTTTTCCTCTCCTGGGCCCTTTCTGATGTCAGTCAGGAATGTCAGGGCTCTGTGCTGGGAGAGGGGATGGGCTTCAGAGCAGCTTGTCTAAGATGGGCACTATGAGCAGGGGTTAGGACTGGCTGGAAACCAATCCCGTGGGTCAAGGAAGGGGAAAAAGTCTTGAGAATGTTTTTGCAATTTTTTCCACTTCTTTCACTTTTCCAACCAGCAATAGTTGCTCCAAATTTTGCTGCAGAAAGACACAGGCACTTTATTTTCCCAAGAAATTGGATTATCACTTGGGGTGATAATTGGTGCCCTCTCTTCTGTAACCAATTAATGAGGTTCAAAGGGGTGGGAGATGGAGCTAACAAAGGATGAGACAGCAGACAGAGCACATCTGTGCCCTGGCCGCTGAGAAGCCAGCACAAATGGCTTAGTTTGTTCCTGTTTGTCTTTTTCCTCTGGCTGCAGCTGCCTTTGTCAGTGCATTATCCCACACTCACACTTGCTGGGCAGTGAGAGGAGCACTGGGGAGGAGTGTGTGCTGTACAGGTGTGTCTGCACGTGTGGGCATATGTGAGCAGGTCTGCTAAGGCCAGACTCGAGAGTCAGCCTTCCTGGGGGTTTTGCAGAGTGCAGACTCTTGGAGAAAGCTCTGTACTTTCACTGGGCTAAAACACATGGATTCTTACTTCTCCCCCTGGCTTATCCCTACCTGGTTTTCTGCTCATACAGTGAAGGTTAGGCTCATTCATGGAGAGATCAGGGCTCTGGTCTCAGCAGCTACAGAAATGTGCCTATGCCAGCTCCTGCCCTGTTTCTTCAGGTGCAGTCAGGCACTACCCCAATTTCAGATGGCATCTGGGTTTCAGGATTGGCATCACCAGCTTTATGTTCATCTTCAAAATGGACAAATGAAAAAAAAATCAAAATCAACCAAGTGCATTTCCCTCATCTCAGAAGCAGCTTTTCAGTAGTGAGGCTGACTATGAACAACTGAATGGCTACATTGAGGCTTTTTCAGCAAGATTTCAGGGGCTCCACTATGAAATTGCCTGCACTTGCCTGCTCATTTGCACACTGAGTTTCCTTGCATCGCAAAATCAGCACATTCTCACCTTTACCAGCCTCTACTTTTCCATATGAGCCTTCAAGGCACAATGATGGACAGCTATGGAAATTTTTCTCACCTGCAGCTTTTCAGAAGAGTTTTCCTATTTTAAAGCAAGGATTCATTATATTCAGGCAATTGATTTTATTCTAAGAGATATTGAAACCCTTTAAAACTCTGAAATTATATGCACAGTCTCCACTTAGCTATTGCTGCTGAATACAGGAAAATAAAGAACTACTATAGACAAACTAGTTAGAAATGAGTTTATTTGTTCTCTTTACTGAAGTTGCTCAACATGTGCTGTGACATCTTTTGTGGAATGATAACAGACCAGTCCCTCTTGGGACCCACATCTTGTCTCATCTCAAACATGTCACTCCTTCTGACTAATAGTCTTTACTTTACTTTACTATGGGTTTAACACACTCTTAATTTCAGTGACCAAATCAATCACAACACACTTTGCTTATCAGATAGCTCCCTGAAGGGGATATGCTGTGCACTAGGAGGAAGAAAGTTGTATATAATAGTAAAACCAGGGCAACAGCAAACAAATAAAGAAAAAGAGCCCTTCTTCAAAGGATAGCCAGTCAGGGGGCTGTGTGGACCTGGAATAAGCTGCTGGCCAAGGCTGCCCTGTGCAACTCAAGCAACCTGCAAAAGGACACCTTCCGAAACCACGAGTCTCAGTATCTGCCTGGTAAATTTATTTTGATCCTGAATTGTGTGGGAGATTGACAACTTGTAGCAGCGCATTCAGGCAGGGAGGGAATCTCTTTAAGTATTAAGAACAGCTTGAAGTCACTTAAACCCACTGATCTGACCTACACCTGATGACACAGCACTGCCACGTCCACAGATGTGCCTGCAAAGCCAGTCAGCATAAGGAAAAAGGCCTGACAAGAACATGACAGCAAGCAGTGACCTGACAGCATCCCCTTCCTGGGCTGTCCGGGCACAGTGCTGGTGCCAGGAGAGGCCTCTTGCCTCTCTTATTAAATGATTCTGGAGTTTGCATCTATATAGCAGTATCACTGGCAGCCCTGCACTGGCATGCCAGCAGTTCCCCTCCAGAGAATGCCCCAAAAGATAGGCAATCTTTTGTTGACCCCATCAGTTTTCAGTATTCTGCCCCACTCTTAAACAAAATCACTTCAAAGACTCAAACCAGATTGATTCACATGTGAACACTACCCAAACTGTCTTCCAAGGGGGCAAATACTTGTCTTATGTTCCTTTGAACCCACTATTGCCCGTTTACTTGTATTTACTTTGCATGGCCTGTGGCTGAACCATGGAAATTAGAAAACAAACTCCTATTCAGCAAGTCATGTCAAAGGTGACCGCCATGCCAGAGAGTCGACTGTGGGACAAACCCTCCCCTGATCGGAGGCCTCTTCTGCAGCGCTGCTGTCTCCACAGTTACATACCTGTCTGCAGAAGCCTTTAGTTTATCTTGTCTACGCTGGCAGTCCTAGACGATGCCATCAATCTGGGAGATGAGAGGGATGCTCCTGTGACACTCGCACAATGGCAGCGGTGCAGGGGAAAGCCAAGGGGCTCCCCTGTGAACCGCCTCCCTTTGAACCGCCCAAGGCGGGCCCTGCCCCTCGCCAACTTCACATCCGGGTCTTGAGAACCCCTGTCCCGCTATGGGAGCCCAGGGGGGCTGTGGCGCTGCAAGGTGCTGTGAAACAGTCTGCCTCCTACTCCTCCACCGGCATGAGCCGGGGCCTGGCTGGAGCAGAGGGTGCGAACTTCCCAGGGGCACAGCAGCAAGATGGAGTTTGCAGTCTGTGTCTCTACAGCTGTGCTCCCAGAGGCAGTCAGGGACTCACATTCACTGTCAAGAGCAGCTTGGTGAGAGGGCACCTGAGTGATAGCTCACAACCCTCTGGCCTCCATTGCCAAGGGCGGCAGAAGCAGGGCGGGTGTCTCGGCAGCTCTGCAGATGGTTAAGTAGCCAGCTCTGCTCCCCAGGGGATGGAATCTGTAAAGTGCCTAATAGCCTTGGGAAACAAATGCTTCGCTTTGCTATAATGGCTCCATTAAGATCTCATTTACCAGAGCTCCAAGACAGAAAAACAACCCAAATACATGTTACTATAGAGCTCTCTAACCATCTTCCAGTAGATCTACTTGTGTCTCTTTAGTGATCAAGTGATTTTTGAGACTTGCTGGCATGGCCAAAAGAATACAGCAGTATAGCTTGTCAGCAGAACAGGATTTCCTGGGACTTTCTTACTTTTTTAAAGCCCTTGGAGGAGCCTTAAAAGTATTACAGGGCCATAAAAGGGAACTGGATGACACTCCATCTAGCAGCCTATTGCTGAGTCAGTGTGGGACTGTTAAAGCAGTGATGCTGCATGGTGCAATACAATCCCCAAACATAACTGAGCATCTCAGTGTACTTTGAGCCAAAATACTGCATTCACAATTCCTCACCACAGCGCTGATGAAAGCTCTCAACTTCTCCAGATTACTAATCCTTCCAAATCACTGTGGCTTGGCTGCCCTGTGCTGGGGAAAGCTGAAATTTAATAAACTTCACCCACATCAGTCAACTACCTTTCAGTGGTGCAGTAACAACCAGAACTGTTAGGAAAATGATGAGTCTGGTGACCACATTGACTCTGTACTATTGTCATGGCATACAGTACAGCATACAGTGCCTCCATCCAGTGGAATAAAATGCTAACCAGGAATTAAAAGGTTATCACCATCTATTTTGTATTGATACAGTTCAAAGAGAAATAAAAAAATAGGAGATATTTGCATGTAAAAAATACACAAAGCAGATCTGGAGGCCCAGTTTTTCTGTTGTAGAGGAATATATTTGGCTCAGGATAATAATTTCCCCTTCTTTGGCTATAATATGTTGTCAAGTTCCAAGAAACTACATTTTGAATACAAAAAGCTTATAAGAGCAGTGTCAAAAGACATGTTTTAAATATGCATGAAATAAAACACTACTTACATAAAGCAAAAAAATCCTATGATGTGGATGCTGAGGTATAAATATGCTAAGCTTGCATCAAGTTCTGTAACATTGACAGCTTTTATGCCCTAAACTCTAAAGCAGAAGAAATGGTAGCAGGACACAGCATTATTCCAGCTATGAAAGAAAGAAAGAGAGAAAGAAGGGAGGAAAAGAAAGTGAGCTCAAACCAAATGGTAAAATATCAGAAGAGCTTTCAAAAAGAGATTTTTGTGATTCTGTTCTCATTTTCTTTTCCTTCTGGAATAGGTTAATGTTGGTCAGTGTTGGCCTAATGGCTCTGTAGGCTTCCCTCACACAGCCTTTACATTGCTAAGTGCCTTAGCACTTAGAGGTTTGCAGTGGAACAAACACTGCTGATTTTCCAAGTGTCTCATGTGCTCCCTTACTGCTACAGTGTCTTCTCTAGAAGGCTGCTAAAGCTTAGCGCTAAGGTTGCTGCATATAAAGCACATGTATTTGGAGACACTGCTACAAATTCCATAATTTATGTAATTCTGGGTTTCCTACACTAATGTGAGAATGTCCAAGCTTCCAGACAAATTTGCTTTATGAATTAGGAGGCAACCCAGACAGAACCAGCCCCTTCTGCTCTGACAGTTGCAGACAGTTCTGCTGTTTGTGGGTACTGTGACACAGCCCAGTCATAATTCGAAGTTGAAATGAAATAATGAAAAAAGGGACATAGTGCCTTGGAAAAGCAGGTCAGTGTCCATCCTCCAAAGTGGGCTGAGTAGTCAACTCAGAACTGAAGAATTCCTTCAGCAAGGATAGCTACATACAGAAAGGCAAGCACACTGAGAGCTTTTGCTGCTGTGTTTACGTGCCTGTCCACAGCCAGAGAGGCGAAGGCTTTGCTTGAGACAAGCAGCCCAGAGAAGTGCCTGCAGTGGGCACTTGACCTCTGGCCTCTGGCCTGACTCTATGGCCAGCTAGACTTGATGCAATACTACTCTGCATTGCTCCCTTACATTTTGGGGCTGAAGGGACACAGAGCTGTTGTTTCCTCCCCTTCCCTGCCCTCCATTTCCCTATTTCTGGCACTTAGCTTCTACTCCTCTGCTGTTCTGCCATCAGAGTGAAGCTGTGGTCAAGATGAAAACCAAGCAGTAACTCTAGTGCTGGGGCTCTCCTCACACAGCCACCTTCCTGATAGCCTGTGGCACAGCAGCCACGTCCCTCTTCCATAACCTTCCAAATAATTTCCTCAATGTGAGCCTTGCAAAACAGCATTTGGCCACACAGTACAAACTCTCCTGTCCTCCCTCCCTCCAGGGATGCCAGGATGGCACAGCACTGCCAAACCCTGTGAGACTGCCTCTCAGTTACCTCAGCCCTGGTGCGTGCTGCAGCAGTGCAGAAACAGCCGGGTTTCATCGCTGCGCTGTGTTTAGCTTGGGGAGTGCAAATAAGTTCCCCGAGACCCATCGTGTGGTTAGTGAGAGCCAATGAGCAGCCTCATGGAGGGCACCTCTTGCCAAAAGAGCAGATGTGTCCGAAGCCTGTACCAGTTAATTTCGTGACCTACTGAAATCACTGAGAGATTTATACTGCTAATTACTGACTTTGTTTCTGGTTTAATCATCCTTTCGTTCACCTTTCTGCAAAGATGAGAAGGGAAAAAAAACCCTGATAAACACCTCATCTTCAGCAGGATATTGTTTCAAATATAAGCACATGAATTAAAAGATGTTTGGGGTTTGGTTTTTTTTTTGAAAAAACAATTACATAGAAAATATTTTAATTTAAACTTATGATTCATCATACTTACATCACATTACTTCCTTTACAGTCAGAATCCTTCACGAAATGAAAGCAAAATTATTTAAAAATACTTTTCCTGTTCTGGACATGAAGAAACAAGCCACAATAGACTGAATTTTTTTATAAATGCCCAGGAAAATACATTATATGGATGAGAGGCTGTCAAAATGTAGTAACACAAATGTCAAAATAACACTAAGAGCTTGGTTCTGCAAAATTTTACTCCTGTTCATAAATACCTTAGCACATTATTTCACTAGCATTATGTGCCTTGTTTCCCCATGCACTCCTGATGTTGGGTTCCCCTATTTTTCATAAGTTCTGGTGCTAGGAACACCACATAAATACACACACAAAAATGCCTGATAAAGAACTGTGGATTAACAGACTGAACCAAAAGAATGTGCCTTTGTTTTTTGCATAGTAGATCCAGCTCTGAAACTGATTCTTCCTAAAGCCATGTGCAAATTACTCAAACCTCTCTCTACCCCTCAGGAGGGGCAGCAGTTCTTACAGAGCAGCCTGGTAATGCTGACAAGCTGCCACAAAACAAAGACCCTCAGTGCTAATGTTCTTTCCTTCAGGAGAGATTCGTTTGCTGGAGAGAACATGGAGTGGGACAAAGGCTGTGTTTTGATGTTCTCCCAAAAACCTTAGAGAGCAGATGAAACCAAAGGCAATGCAGCACAATCTCTCTGTGTGTTTTATTTCAGAAGCTGCATCACTTGTTGCACTGGTATTTTAATGCTGCTAGATCCTGAGGCAGCATCACTTTTATGGGTTGTGTTAAGGGAAGCAGGACTGGGACCTCTGGTTTTGTTTTCTTCCCAACAGACACCAGAAGCCTTGCTTCCCTCTCTTATCAGTTCTCTTCCCACTCGCTTGCACCTGACATTTGGGAAAACAAAGAACTCCATAAGAAAATCTGGTTTCAAGCACTGCAAGGCTTCTGTTGTTCCTTCCTGTGTTTTCACACCGTCTCCACCTGGCAGCCTGGATGTTTACACACAAGTGGCACCGATATACTGAAGCAGTCAGCCTCGACTGCCTCTCAGAGCAGGAGCCATTGAGCCGTGTATGCCTCTCACGATCTCCTCCCACAGTGTCTCTCAAGTTAACAGAGGTGCAGAGCTCTCAGGCCCCTCAAACCAAACCAAACTAGATCTACCAACATCAGCATGTGGCACGATCAGTTGTTTCCCTGATCCGAGAAAATTTGTTGTCAGGGACTTAACTCTGTATGAAAGGAATGTTGTTTCATTTCAGAACCAGAGATTTCCGACAAGACAGAGCATGAGCTTTCTGAAAGGCGAGAGCTTTTTGTTTTTTTCTCACAAACATGCTCAGACATAGCTTTTCTTTCAGCTAATTAAGCTGTTTTAAAGCAAACTGGTCAAACAGTGACATCGTGGTGGGGAGCCTTGGAATCAATTGCATGATATAGAAGGCAGGACATTTAAAGGGTGACTTCTGCCATTGTTTCCCCTGGCTGAATCTTTTCTACTTGGTCAATGCTGCCAGAGTGACCCTATACAATTGGGAGAATTCAAAGCCACTGACCTCAAGAGATGCCATTAAGAAGGCAACTGCAGAATAAGATTTCATGGTTCGGAGCCAAATTTACCTTCTCCTTCCATGTCTTGATGCTTGCAATATTTTATATGTATGTTTTCTTCCTGTCATTAGCATATTCCTAAAGCAGCTAGATAGAAAGAGAAGGCAGATGTTAGGCAGCATTGGCAATAACTGCATCTTGGCTATACAGAAGAGCTGGACCATTTTAGATGAAAGCTACTGGTGCAAACAAATCATCTTATGGCATTACAGTGGTTCCTTTGGTGACAGTGAGCCATTGGGAGGAGTAAGATTCACTTTGCTAGCCCAGAGGATGGACTCTGCCTAGCACATATTTTGTCAGAGTATGACATCCATTGTTTTTCTTAGTTGCTGGGTGTAAAATCAGTGAGTTTCAACATCTGTCAAATGACCATACAGTTTCCCATGTGCAAAGAATAGACAAATTTGAAACATTCTATTAATAATCAGAAGTACTAGCAAAAAATGGGCTCCTTGCTGTTTTCTTTCTGCAGAAAGGCCATTCAGCCAGGCAGCTGACACACAAAGAAACCTTGGAAAACCTGCAAATGGAGAAGCCACTGCTGCACCCCTTGCAAAGCAAGGCTAAATGCAACAGGCAGAGCTAATCACAGTTTCCTGTGCCACTGAGGAGATGCTCCAACCAGGTGTTTCCAGCACTCCCAAACAAGCTGAGGCTGTGTCAAGGTTCACAGCATTGGGCCCCCTTTCAGCTAAGACATCAGATGTGGTTGTTTGCCCTGAGGGCTCAGCACACACAGACAAAATGGATGTGCTACAGAACTGGGCTTTAGGGTGTGATGAATGATCACTACCTGTCCATTTCTGCACCACAAGAATGTACCCAAAGCCCAGCCAGCCCTCCTGGGCATACTCTGTGCCATTACCTCCTGCGCATACCCCTTGCCACTGAATGCCTTTGGACAGAAGGTGTCCTTCAGGATAAAAGGGATACAAGATCTCACCACACTGCATGAGAGGAGCAGTGCTCTTGCTGAGGGGCTCAGGCCAGTAATCCTGGGCCTCTCCATATAGTTACACAGGGCATCTCTGTGGATGTGGGGATGTCTTGCACCTGCACCATGCATGCACATTGTTTCAGAGAGAACAAGAGGAATCCCTTTTAAACAGGATCATCACAACTAGATATCTAGTGACAGGTTATATTGCAGGGCATCACAACCCACATAGAAATGCCCTGTGATCTCTTGCTCTGAAGCCGGGCTATCTCTGGGAGACAGTCATCTCTGGAGCATGGCTGCTCCCAGCCCAGCTGTGTATCAGGGCAGTGCTCTGTCAAACCAGCCTGCCCTGTCCAAACACGAGGGCTATGGCTGCAACAGCAGAAGAGTCAGAGGGTGGTGGAGGCTGCTGCATCACAAGGGGTCGGTGCCCCCTGCATCCCACAGCCAGCAGTTCTTCTGGGTGTGCTGAGGAGCCTGTCTGTGGGAGTGCATCCTCCCTAGGCCTCCCCCTGTACACAGCTGTGTGCTGGCACGCCTGGGCACCCTCCCCTTCTGAGGGGACGCTGAGCCCCACTGGCCCCCCAGTCCCCTTCCTGTGATGTTGCATGTTCGACGTGATGACTTGCTCTATAGAAGCCATGTGTTGTCATAATGTAACATCATTAAACAAAGTGTTTAGAGCAGTTTTCACAGAGCCAGAACATGAACAACAAAACCCGCCAATTACAGTGTCATTTTGTGTAGTTGTTAGGGTTTCAAATGTCTCCAACTTTCTCTGGTAGGCCATATTGAGCATGTCACAGCGAACATCTGAGATAACGATTTGCTAGGCAATGTGCAATTCTCGCCTTTTTTTTTTTTAATATCCAAGAAGAAAGAGTTCTTTATAATAATTTGGCTCAAATGTCTACACACATTGCTCCAGCGTCTGTAGCAGCATGTGTTTCTAGGATTGTTCTGGAAGAGAAAATGCAGAAACAGCAGGGAGCAGAAGATAAACAGGCAATTCGTGACTCATTAAAACAAGCATTGGTAGCCAACATTGTGGAGTGTATGAAGGCCCCAGATCCAACTCGCCTATAAACTTTTTTTACCAGCTGGACTTAGCATCTGTCAGAGTTTGGAAGGAGAGATAATCTGGTACAAATGATTTCAGTGTGTCGCATTTATTAACCTGCCACCTTACATAACACTGCTGATTGGGAACTGGGGGACTGGCTTGAGCAGTGACACAGCTCATTGTCCAAACAGTACGACTTCAGTGTTAAAGATGCTGCCTTCCCTGCCTCTTTTTAAATTATAATGAAGACAATAGAGAAACTGCAAAAAAGATACTGAAGCAAACTTAAAAAGCAGTGAAGTTTTGAGAAATGTACGTGCCAAGTAAATATCCTCAGCAGATCTTTTCTGCTTTGCTTATTTTTCCCCCAGCCCCCACTTTACTCCACATGCTCAGAAAACTTTTTAGCCTGCTTGTCACAGGATCTGGGATCCACACCTTTAACTAAAGCAAATGCCCTGTTTCACTCCCTGAGCCACTGCTCAGCCAGCACAATGTTATTTACTGCCCAAACAGCTCCAGGAGAGGAAAACATTGTGGATGTCATGGCAGGCTCAATACCTCACATAAAAATGAACATTTTTTTTCAAAGCATTTTGGAGAATTTTAAATATGTTCTCCATTTTTAATGCAGTTTCTTTCATTAAGGTCCTGATCCTTCCCTAATTGATGTAGATGAAAAAATTTGTTTTGGTTCCAAAAGGGAAAAGGCTGGTTCCTGATGCTCTGCAGAAATGGATGACTTGGCAAGAAGAAAAAAAAAAATCCATAAAAAAAAATATATGTTTATCTTAGTTTGGGGTTTGGCTCTTTACAACTCACTGAACACTTACTAGGGACTACTTGACAAATAGAAAACTGCAGAGTGGTGTTTTGCTTCTGCTCCAGATCAGATGCCATGAATTTCAAATTAATAGAGATGTTTACTCTCTAATACAAAATTTACATGTATTAGGTTATAAAATATGAATGTGCCCATTTCTTACTGCAAAAAACAGCATTTCCATTTGAAAACAAAAACTGCGGAGACTTTGGGAGAAAAAAAAAAACAACACTCAGGCTTAGGAATACCTCACATTTCATTTTGGTTAGCCTATTATTTGTAGTTTTGAAACTTTATTGGTCCCTGATCTAATCTTTTCTGAGTATGAAAACATTAACATATGGTTTAACACAGCACAGGGCTGGAAAGTCCATATCCCAAATGCACATTGTATGCAGGGTGACATTCACACTAAATATCATCCCACAGGGTCTGTACTCCATTTTACCTGGGATTGGAGAGCCATGAAATCTCTGGAAAAGTTGTTCATGAGTCTGAACCAAATGGCGTGCAGTGTACTGAGATACTAGCAGCGTGTGCTGCTGCCAAAGGTTGTGGCTCAAATGTCTCTCTAAGTAACATTAAAAATCTGCTGCTTCATGCCTATGAATTTCAATATTTATAGCGTTCAATAAAATGGTCCACTGTCAGAGAGAGATGTGCCACTGTGCACTCTCTGAGCAGATGGGCTGCAATATGGCACATTTACATGGACCAGCTGTGGAGTGCAGAAATGAATGCTGGTCAGAGGCAGGCTGGAGGCACCACATCTGGAATGCAAACAGAGCCGCCTCCGCCGCCGCCGGGATGCTCCCGAGCAGGATGAGCTCTGATTTAGGGCCGCTCACCAGTGTACCTTAAACTGCATCAAGAGTCCTCATTAACACAAGAGACTAGGGTAAGGTTTAGGGCCTGGAACTTCTCTGCTGGGCATCTGTTAGAGCCCAGGGATGGCACTCTGCAGCCTGGCAGAGAGGTACCCCAGGGACACATTGTCTTCTCCACCATGTTATGGGGTAGATTTGACTTCTTCTGTTTTAAAATTCTCTCCTGCGCAGTTTTGTACACTGAATACCTACTGATGCAAGCAGCAAACAAGATTCTCTCACCTCCCACCCATCCCCACATCCCCCTGGGCAAAAGGAAAATGTGCTAATACTCTGAAATTTAATTGATTTTTTTTTTTTAAGCAGGAAACAGTGAATGCTCCAGTACTGCATAAAAAGAATGAAGTGCAAGTCTTGGGGGATTTTTGCCCTTTTAGATCACAATTTCCAGAAAAAAGACTGCTGGCCCCTTCTGTATAAATCATTTTATACTGTGCTTGGGCAAAATCCTGGAGACTCTGAAATCAATGGCAGAATTTCCACTCATTCACAGTAGAGTTAGGATTTTGCTCAATTTGAATAAATAGACCTTAAAGTGGGTATAAAATATAATTTACTCTCATATTAAGGCCCCTCTGTGTTTTCAGAGGGATCTAATGTGTCCTTAGTGTATATAAAAATCATATGTTTAAATCAAAAGGACAGAGAGAACATATATCTAATTCAGCACAGAAATAATAAAAAACAAATGAATACATCTGATAATGCAAATCAGAGCTTCCAGTTTTTCCAGATCAACATACTTCATCACCACATTTTACTTTCATAGAGGTGTTAAGTGTGTTCTGGGGAGGGGAATACAGGTGTGAGAGATAAAACACTTTTTGAAATAGGATATTATTCGTCATTCCAGCCTCCCCAGAGCCAAATACTTACAGTACCAGCTGAAGTGCTGCCCAGTGACTAGACTGCTGCATGGCAGCTCCTCACTTACCTGGCTTGGAAGTATAAATGAAAGAGTTTAATGTGCCACTGAGGCTAAACATGTGAAGCTGTGAAGAACTGGTGCTTTTCTCCCAGAGAGTTTCCTACCCTTCCTCTTCTCCTCCTCTTACCTCTGCCATTTATAAGTCTTAGAGAATTTTTAAAGGCTTGGCTGGTTTTAATGAACAGGCACATGAAGAGTGAAATAAACTGCCCAGTGCATGCTTGCTTCTGTCTTTTTGCTGGAAGAAGGCGTTGCAAGAACTCACATGAATAGGGCTTTAAAAAGAGCATTGCCATGTGTCTAACTTGTTCTTTTCCACCATTCCCATGTATCTGTGACACTCTGAAGGCCAAATGTGCTGAGGAAATCCCTAGCCAAAAGCTACAGAAAGGATTGTAGGATACAATTGTATCCTACAGATGTTAGCATACAGTGTCACCATGCTGTATTTAAAAATTATTGTGAAAACAGATACATGCATTTTGTCCTCAGTTCTGCTATCAGGATAAAAAACCAACTCTGAGCCTCTCTTCCAGAGATCCCAGCAATGGGGCAACCTGGGGCTCAGCCCTGGGTCTAGCTGGTAGTGTAGGCATAGCCCTGATTTCCTTGCTTGTGAACCAGAAAGAAAAGTCCTACACCACCAGGGTCGCTGCAATTGGAAATACACATCAGGTTGTGAAGTGCCTGTAGGACTGTGGCCATGGGGCAATATTCACTCCAAAAATACTTGGAGGGCTTGATGCCCTTTTTGGTCTGATGGCTGCCTACTCATCAAGGAAAGCTTAGGTAGTTGCTATTTGAAGCAAGTCTCACAGCATCTGTGTTATTGTAGCCTCTCAGATCTGTTGGGGCAAATTTTAAGCTAGATTTACACATATCACCTTCCTCCTCTGCCAGGCAAAACCATGGGACCCACCCGAGTGGGAGGAGAGCCCTGAGGCCAAGCCAGCATGGCTGAGCAGCTCCCAGCAGCTGACAAGAAATAAGTTACAGCACTTGGAGACACTATCTGTCTCTTGCTGCCTGGGCTTGAAGGCAGCAGACAGAGCCATTACCATCACAAATCACTCCAACGTTGGATGTCCATCAGGCAAGCACTGTTCCAGCACGGAGCTGTCTAGCACAACATGTGCCTGTCATGGACTGCTGCACATGCAAGTTTTCCCATCTTGTAGAAGATATTTTGACCATACCCTTCCTGACAAGAAACAAGTCTATTTACAGCTATCTTCTTTACATAAATAACCTAGCCCTTGCTACAGTGCACACACATGTGTATTTGGCTTCTAGTGTTATTTATTATCCTTTTTTTTTTCCTTTTCCTACCACTGCAGAAGTGGCACAGGCAACTTCTAAGTTTATTGTAATTGCTGTAAGAAGTTTTATAATATAAGGACTCAGACCTCGATGCCTATTGAATCACATCTCTTCTCTGACAATAGCAGCATGTGACTGCCTGACAGCAAACACTGTAATCCTGGGTGACTGCACAGAAAGTGAGATTTTTTTTGTTCTGATAGAATCACACACAGTGGAAAAGGGCAGGTGTTAGGAGTTACTGCCAGATCTCAGATGCTCTTGCTCATCCCCAAGACTTGCTGAGTCTCGGCTCCCAGCTGAATTTAGTGCAGCCTGTGGATTAATCTAATTTACCCTGTTCTGGCAGTGGTCAGCAGAGGGGTTCTTCCAGCTGATGATGGGTTGCATAAGATGAATCATGGGCTGTATTCAGCCACAGACTGTATGTTCCACATCTAACAGTAACATAAGAGTACCAAGTACCACTTTTAAACAGCAAACAATCTTGACTTTGCTGAATAGAAAGATCTCTGCTTGACCCCCATTCACAGCGCAGAACTAGCACAGCCCAGGGAGGAGAGGAGGAATTCTGTGCATCAAAGACAGCTGTTTAGCAAGGGAGGCTTGGAGGGAATTTTTTGTGGTACTGGTGGAAATCTGTGGGTGACTGTGAAGTCAGCCTTTCACATTCCTCCATAGATTGCAAAGGAAAATAAGCATTTTCTTTTTTCTTAAAAACTGAGTACATCTCACCTGAAAACCAATGCAAAGCAAGTGTAGAACTCTTCCTTCATGCCAAACCCTTTCCAATGTGAAGGACAGGAAATACTGTGGTGCACTTCAGTGTCCCCTGCAAGTGGGAGGAACATTAAAAGAAATGTCTGCAGATGATTAAATCATATTTGTTGCAGTAGTGTCTGCAGTCCCATTTTTGGTGCAATCATTTGGGATCAAGTTGCTGCTTGAAGCAAAATGATCACATTATATAGCTTGAACTGAGATGCCAAGGAAGGTCAGTGTGTGCTGGCCATCAGCAGTCCAGCATGACCAAAGAAGCAGCAGCAGAGCTTGGTCCATATGTTTGTCCTGCTCTTGCTGCTGAGCAAAACTCTGCCACATTGGTTTCAGAGCTTTGAAGGCCAGAAGGGACCTTTATATCACGCCGTCACCAGCCCTGGCTGGGACTGCCCAGGCAACAGATGGCTGACATGCAAGTGAAAGCTCATCAGGAAAAAAAAATTCTACTTTATAATAATATTCCAGAGTAAAAATAAAAAAATAAAAAAAAAATAAAAAAAAAAAAAAGAAAAGCTACTAAAACCCAGGAAATCCTAAAACTCCATACAGAGCTTTACCAGCAAGAGAAAATGAAAATCTAACCCTGTAGTACTTTCCTTTGGAAGCATCAGAACATGGTGTTTTAAAAACAAATCAGGGTCCCTTGGGGTCTTGGCAGCTGCCACACTGTTTCATACCCCTTTTTAACAGTGGGAAGCTTTTCAGCCATAGGATAGCTCAGTGCTGTTGGTGGGGGGTACTCAAATGGGTCGGGGTTTTGCTGAAGGCTCAAACCATGCTGCTTCAAAGCTGTGTGTCCTCAGAGGAGCCGTGGGTTGCCGCTGCTCATGGAGCTGTGTGGCACAATGTGCCTCTCCAGGTGGCTGAGCTGGTGTTTAAGCTTTCAGGGATGCAGCTGGCAGGGGGAAACCATCCAGGACTGAGACCCCAAGAAGCTCCAGGTCAGCCAGGTTACCTGTCCTTTTGGCAAGGTGACTCCCCAGCTCTGAGTGAAGCGCCCTGGGGGAGGCTCTCAGGGCCACTGGTGATGTGCTCAGCTAACAGGGGCCTGGCAGCCCAGGCCATCGCTGGGCCCCAGCCCCACTCCCCACCATGGCCGCCAGCCTCTGCTGAGCTGTGCCTCGTGCTGGCACAGACACCCTGGTGCAAGGCTTGCAAAGGTACTTGCCAAGTCAGGGTTACCACCCAAGTGCAATTCTTCCAAGAAATGTCCCTTTGTAGTGCTCACAAGCATGGCAGCCCACACAGACACAGCAGCGGTGGCCCACCAAGGGTAGCAGACCTGGCATCAGGCGAGGCTGCCCCCCTTGAACCGCTTTGGCAGCCAAGTGTCTACAGCCTGCACAGTGCCCAGGACCTCGCCCTGTGGCAATGCAGCACTCTGCTCTTCTGTCTTAGTGAGGCAGCCCTCGCCCCTCTCTTTTCTCTGCAGCACCGGGATGTTGCTTTCCCTGAAATCAGGGGCCGGAGTGAGACATAGACAATAGTCTGATGCTGTTTTCATTTTGCAGTTGGCTGCATGATCTGAATAGAGCTGAGAGTGCTACAGGGACACTGAGAGAAAATTCATTTATAAAAAGATCTGGCAGTGTCAGGAGTGTCAGGCAGAAAACCAGCCTAGGTAGCGGTCTGCTGGTGGGTGGGGACAGGTGGCACTACACCCTACCTTAACACATCTTACTTTTAATAAGCAAGGTACAGGAGTTTAAAACATTGCCTGCTTAAGTTCCCAAAGAGCAGCTGAGCCCATAGATTTCTTCTGATTCTTTATCTCTCCATGCCTCTCCTCTTTACTTCCATGTTTTGTTCCTCTCTCTCAACTTTGAGGGCAATCCTTATGCTGTATCACAGTAAATCCCCCCCAGTGCTCACAAATCTTCCTGCAGGTAACTTCCTCCAAAGAAGGCAAGGACCAGAGCAGAGCGCCAGCATCATAGTACTTCACATGTCATCAGCAGGATCCTTTGTCTTCATAAATTTGTACCAGTCTCTGGATTTATCTTAGACCTGGAAATGAGAAATACAGCACAGTAAATACTCACTAGGGAAAATCCAAACAGAATATTATTAATGTGCTACATTTTGTCCTAGTATCTATCATAAAACTACTTACTGTCCAGAAAGATTTTGCAGAGCAGTAAAACTGTCTCCCTTTGGTAAAATGAGAAAGGGTGTAGAAGGCATAGGGAATATTTGCATTTAACTTTGTCTCATGGAGACAGGACATTAAAATGCTATTTGGTAACTTAGTCATAGAGAAGAATAGTAGAGCCATAGGCCCTTTTTCTTTTTTTTTAAAGATGTAGCTCTTTTAAGAGTCCCCTTAAGAGCGCTCAGTAGGGTGTGTCAATATTGCTCCCCATGGAAATCATATGGTTTGCCTATGCAGACAGTGAATTGTTTTGTGGCTGTGAAATATTGTGTGTTGCCCTGTGAGCAGTGGAGCCAGTGGCTTGAGGAACCGTTGTTGAGACTGACAGTTACATTGTGCCACTGAATAGTGAAACGGCAGAATCAAAAACTCAAGTGGACCCAGACAGAATGTCCTGACCTTTAAGTAAAAGGCTGATTGGATATGGTGGGAGCTCCCCTTCATCTTCCACCATAATCCATTACACCTTTCTTGGCAAACCCTCGTAATTCATGTAGCTGTGCAGATACATTTCCCATAGAATTTTTTTACATGCTTATCATTAAATTTATCTCTTATAACTTACTTGCCTTTGTATGGTCCAGTTGTGATGTGAAGTGTCAGTTCCCCATGCTGAAGCATTCACAGCGTCCTGCCTAAGAAGTAATTCTGCGTCTTGCAGCGTAAAAACCCAGCAAGAATAAATTTGTGGGAACCCAGTCAGAAGGAAAGTTTCTGCAGCACAGAAATAAATACATGCAAAGATGCTATATAATGAACTGCAGTGGAAAACTAAGAGACCCCAAACACATGAAAGCTGTGAACTTTATTACACGAGGTCCATATTTTAAATTTGTCTGAGCTAGACTGTGAAGTATTTAGGGCAGACACATTTTATGCATTTGCAGTGTGCCATGCACCGTACCATATGAGTAGGAAAGAACATAATAATGGCATTATTAATGTTGGCTGCAAACTCCGCTTTACAGAGGATTAAGGTTGTATAAAAGAGAAAAGCATATTATTTAAATCTTCATTTTTAATTTCAGAATTTATTTTTAACCAGTATTAATAATTCATAGCTAATAATATTAATATTTCATAGCTAGAAATAGCTAGGTGCGCCAATAAGGAAATATAGCGGTGTGGAAAGACACTAACTAGTTTCTATAAGAATATTACAAGCATGTATGAAAAGATGAACTTCCTTCTTTAAATGCATCACCTTGATCCTGGGAGTCAAAACCAGTATGGTTTGTACTCAGCACTCTTTTTAGGGAGGACAGAATAAAAAGCAAATTCTGTATCCCCATGTATAACTGTATTTTTTCCTTAGAAACACATGAACTTGTGGACACATTGTTTCCCTTAACAAAGTTTTTAAGTACTGACTGGTCCTTTTTACTTCTTAAAATATGTTAATGACTTTTATTTTTCTGAATTTGAGAGTGAAAGTTTTAATGCACCTTGGAGGTTTTGACATACAGCAAATTGAAGACCCAAAAATAAATTCTGCATTGCAGTACATATAAATCATACTCCTCTCTGTGAGTCTGTATTTACAGACATGTTATTTGCCTGGATGCTCTCTTCTCTGTGGATAGATTCTCCTGTTATGTGCACACATTCTTCTTGCCCGATGGTATGCGCTTCACCCACTTGCTTTGAATGGAACTGTACGACAGCTCCCGACACGTCTGAATGTGGCACTGGCATTTCTTGCATCCCTCTTCTGCGAGAGGCGAGAATCTTCAAACTCAATTAGCATTTTAAAGAATAGGTTCAGTTTTGTGGTCCATTAAAGTCAGCTAAATTGATGCACTGCATGTCTTTATTTCAAAAATAAAGCTGAACAATTAAAGCCCATGTCTCTTTGCTCAGCTTTTGATTCCTCACAAAGCTTTCCCACTTGCTGCCTTTGGATGTAATGTTAACAAAGTCAGTTAACATCAAGAGCAGCGCTAACAGGCATGGCACAATTCCTTGTTTTTGCTCAATCAGTCTGTGTTCAAACTATCAGTTTGATTTATTTGTCCATGCTGACCCTTATTCACCACTTAATTATCCTCGTATAATGTTTCAAGAGCCTCCTGACACAAGGAGAAAGACAATTGCCGATGTTCTGTGGAACAACTGTTGACCTGATGGCCAAAATGATGACTGCAGGTCGAAGGTTGGCCGCCTTTTGAAGGACCCACTCCATTCTTGAGGGCTCTGGCCAGAGCTCTGAGCCCGGTTGCCACTGGCACTGGGCAGCCTTCTGGTCCCCAGTCCTCGCAGCATGCCCAGGGTCAGCTTGGCCATCCCGGCTGAGCACAGCCAGATGACAGCCAGCATCCTCTGAGCAGCAGTTTATTTGCCAAAAGGGCTGGGTTTTGCACAGGCAGTCGATGGGCTCACTCTGCTCCCCTCCACCCTGTTCTACTTCAGCACCAACACCAGACTCAGCTGGAACTAAGCATCAAATTGCCAGAACCAAGATCAAAGCCACATCTTCTAGGAAAAGCAGAAGCTGTAAGTATGATAGTCTCCATCAGCACCCCTGAGCAAGGGGGCTGGCCCTCATTCTTACAGCAAAGGGCATCAGTTTATGGTTCCCAACGTGTATGCTCAGCCTCATGCCAGAGATCATGCACAATGATCTCCATTCATCTGGAAAGGACCCTTTCTGCCACTCTGGCTTGGAAACACTGAACGACAGTCCTACTCCTTGCCCATTCAAAAGTGAATAACCAACTAATAGGTTAATTTTGACAGGACACTGGCACCTCATGGGGACAGAGGGCAGGGACCGCATTTTCATGGAAGCTGAAACAGTGCTCAGGAAATGGGGAAGAAGGGGCTGAAGTGGCATCGTGTGGGAGACAGGGTGTTAGCTGAGCAAGTTGTGCAGGTATTTCAGTTGTTGGCTGTCAGAGGCTGTGCAGGGAAAAAATCTGCCCCCCTTTATTAAAAGAGTATTCATCTCAAGTGTAGTCAGCTAAATAACTGACCTTCCCTGAGCATGTAGGGTTTGTATTTCACTGAATTAATACCATTTCAGATCACTGAATTCTACTGCTTAAAAATGCATTCTGTAGCAAAGGCCTAGGATCCTCACCACCACCAGGTAATAGCTGGTGACTCAGTTCCACGGTCCCCAATACCAGGCAGATATTTCAGCACCACAGAGACAGGCAGATCACCCAGTTCTCTGATGTCATTGCTGAAAGATGTGTGAGCACATTTATTTCTGTATCATTTTTACGATCCCAAGGAGAACTGGCAGGCACTACAACTGGGAGCAGATTTTGGGCTTCTCTAGAAGAGATCCACACAGTGCACAGCCAGCCCTGAGCAGAGGAGCACACAGCCTAACTCGGGACTGCCTCACTTGCCTATAGTGCCCAGCCACCACCAAACATCTGAGTCACAGCAAGGGTGAAACCACAGGGATAGAACATGGCAGCCTGAGGGACAGGCTTGGCTGTGACAGCTCTTCTCAGACAGCCTGGGGCATAATGCTGTTGGTGCTTGGCCTTCTGCTTTCTTTAAAACCTCCTGCCTAAGCAGAAATGTTCACACATTAGTACTATTGTCATCTGAAAGACTGTTATGATTAGTTTTCATGAAACATCTTATGTTTTCATTTTCAATGAAAATTCAAAAGCTGTCAAATATTTTGGCAAGGCAGAGAAAAATTGCTTTCATTAGTCTTTTCTAGAGGAGAAATAAAAGTTCCCTGGTTGTCTTTGTTAAATTGTGAAGGCAGGATGCTGTCAGCTCTTCACTAGTTCTCCTCTTCATGTCCCTGGGAAATAACTCTCTCTGGTGCTCAGAACCTGCTACAAGCAGGGGCTGCTCCTGTACAGACACTGCCCACATAGCTGATCCCTCCAGACAGCAGAAGAGGGTGCAGTCAGTTGCCATATTCCCTGTGTCACAAAGGTATATTGGAGCAGAGTGTGAAGTGTCCAGACTCACAGAGCTCACACCTCTGAAGATCTGCTGCTGGATCATGAAGGTTTTTAAGAGACTTGCTCAAGGCAGCATGGCACGTCTCTGTGCCAGGACAGGTGACCCTCTCTTTGAAGTCTTGTCTTGGTGCTTTCTGTTCCCCATGGCAGGGACCACTGACCCTCCTCCATCTGTTTTCTTTGGGCTGGGTGTAGTTCCCTGCCCCGTGTCACTCCAAAAGCAACCAAATATGCAGCATGGTTGTTATGCAGGCTTCTGATCAGTTCTGCCTGAGGGGGTGCGTTAGAGAGCCAAGCTGCTGGCATGGGACAGAGGCACTGCAAGAGCTGGGGGCTGGCCAGTGGCCTCAGGACACTGTGCTCAGCACAGGGCCATGTTCAGCATGCCCCAGGCTCTCAGCTTGGACATGCCTCAGGGGAGGAGCTCAGTGTCCCTCCATGTTGCAGCTGTGCTGGCGTGAGGCTCAGCATCCACACGATGGGCCTTGGTCTGAAACCCGCAACTTTCCTCAGTGCTAGAAAAATAAAATTATGGCTATTTTATGGTACCTAGGAGAGGGCCAAG